>NW_022589758.1:10050456-10474410 GCF_004348235.1 Phoca vitulina | reverse complement strand
GCTCTGTGCAACAGCGGGAAACACACACACACACACACACACACACACACACACAAACTAGTGCTGCTGCCACTACTGTTACGGCTCTTACCTTCAAGGGGCTTGCGAAATGGTACCTGCCAAGGCCTTGCTGGCTGCCCACAGGTTTGGGGGAATGTATGGACAGTCAGGGTTGCTTCGTTTCGATTAGTGAAAACATGAGAAGTGATGTAGACAAATGCGGTGATCACTGGGTCTTAACATTGTTTGTTTTTAATTGTAAACTCAGCAGTGCTTTACCCTGATGATGGGCAGCAGGTATACAGACAATAAATGAGGGAACAATTTAAGACTCTAATAAGTGAAACTGGCTCACTCTTCCAAGGTTTGAATCTCTATTATACGTTAAGTCGTGCCATTCCTCCTTGACGGCAACTACTTTTCATGTTTCCTGGACCTTTTACATGAAATCCTAGTATATTCCTTAACTTTTAAAAATCAAACATAGAGGGGGCGCCTGGGTGGCTCAGTTGGTTAAGCGACTGCCTTTGGCTCAGGTCATGATCCTGGAGTCCTGGGATCGAGCCCCGCATTGGGCTCCCTGCTTGGCGGGAAGCCTGCTTCTCCCTCTCCCACTACCCCTGCTTGTGTTCCCTCTCTCACTGTCTCTGTCAATTAAATAAATAAAATCTTTAAAAAAACTCAAACATATGTTTGTGTTCTAGGACTTTCGAGGTTTAAATTTAGATTTTTCCTACATTTTTGAATAAATTCACTTTACCTCCATTAGGACAAACTAGCCTTTCCCATTGAAACAATGTTTTAAATAGAGATTGATCTTAAGAACAGGGGTATGCCATCAGTAAGTTCTATGAAAGAGAGAAGTGAAATCTTCTATAACCTCTTAAACAGAGTAAAACTATATTATTGGCAGTACATGGGGACAACTCTAGGGGAGTCACACATCCCTTCAGGACCACGAATATAAGGCAAAAAAAAAAGGGCCACCCTTTGAGGGTAAGACCTACTCACACAGTGGGTATGATAGCACTCTGCTGAGATCAACCAAGAGACTGTTACGTGTGTGCACCTAGACCCAGAATTTGAAAGCCTCTGAAGGTTTCTTTTTTTTTTTTTTTTAAGATTTTATTTATTTATTTGAGAGAGAGAATGAGATAGAGAGAGAGCATGAGAGGGGGGAGGGTCAGAGGGAGAAGCAGACTCCCCGCTGAGCAGGGAGCCCGATGCGGGACTCAATCCTGGGACTCCAGGATCATGACCTGAGCCGAAGGCAGTTGCTTAACCAACTGAGCCACCCAGGCGCCCGCCTCTGAAGGTTTCTAAAGGAGATCTAAGTGTAATCTTAGGAAACATGCCCAGAATGAGCTTGTTGCTTAGTAAAAATTGTATTATAGTTTGGTTTGAAAGAAATTGTGTAAATGACAGAAAATGGTCAGCACAGAAATAAGCCCCAAGAACCAGACATTGGCAAGCTTTACCACTCGGCATTATTCAGGGGAAACCCAAACAGTCCCTGTGGCAGGTGTATCCTAATCACGGATTATCTAACCAAGTCCCTTTGTTTTGATTCCAGTCTCACCAAGCAACCTTGTGATTGTAATTTGGCTTCCCATGTGGCTTGTCTATAAAGAGAAAATGCACTAATCTCTCAGTTCAACCTTACCAGTCTAATTAACAGCTGTAGTTCTCATTTCAAATGAACAAATTGGCAGTAGGGCATGTACATTTGAGTCTGACCATCCGCAGTGTGCTAAAAAGGTCAGATTTCTGAGCCTTTAAGAATATAAGCTCTTTGTTCACCATGGAACCTCCTGTGCCTAGAACAGTGCAGGGCTCATGATAGCTGTTCAGTAAATATCAAGCTGGGGTCCAGAGACCTAAGATGACTTCTAGTGTCTTTCAATTCAAATTAAAATATATACTAAAATAGCATAATGTTCAATATAAAATGGCCAGAAAACAGTTTGTTACAAATAAAACATTTAGCTATTATACTATTAATATGACCTAAAACTAATTTATTTGATAAAATAAACAGTAAGCAATTCGAAATGCTTTGTTTTCAGGCCTAAAACATGTTTTCTTCCATCATTTTCTCTTGAAAACCTTCCCCATGACAAGCGAAAGCATTCAAAATGATTTAGAAGCTTGACATACTCAGTACTCAAGAATGCTCACTTTTTCAAGTAATAATGGTTTTTCCCACTGAAACCATTTTGAAAAAAGTTAACACAACATTTCTCCTTTTCACCTTTCCCTAACTCCATAATTTATTCTAAATATCCACTTGAGCTATTCCATATCAAAGCCAATAAAGGCAACAATGATGAGAAAGGGTTGTTAAGTTACCTACTTCCATACTTTGATTTACAGCTATCCAAGCACAATTTGCTACAATGTCTCAAAACCAAAAACCCTGACAAACCCTGCCATAGAAAACCACCATAACCTCTGGGCAATCTAAAAAACAACTACCTAAAGGGACTGGAGAACAGTCAAAAATAGGCCAAATATGGAGGGAAGTCTGCACCTGGAAAAAGGGAAAGACTCTAGGCAGGCTGCCCATTTCTCCAGCTTTATGCCTGACTCTCTGGAGCAGTTGTCTAACTGGCTTAAAGAGGCAGACGACAGAGTTTAGGGTGACCACAGTAGCTGGAAAAAATAAAAGACACAAATTACCAATATCAGGAATGACAGAGATGACACCACTACCAATTCTACAGCTATTATAAACAACCTCATGCCAATAAGCTAGACAAATTTCTTGAAAGATACAAACTACCAAAGCTCACGTAAGAAGAAAGAGATAACTTGAACGGCCCTATGTATCTTAAAGAGACAGAATTTGTGCTTAAAATCTTTTACACAGATTAAAGTCCAGGCCTAGATGGCTTCAGTGGTATATTACTCCAAACATTTAAGGAAGAAATAGTACCAATTCCACAAAAACTTTCCCAGAAAATTGAAGAAGGAATACTTCCCAACACATTCTATAAAGCTAGTATTACCCTGGTCTGAGACTGACAAAGATATTACAAGAAAAGAAAACTTAAGACTAATGCAAAATTTCTTGTGAACATAATGCAAAACTTCTTGTGAACATAAATGCAAAAATTCTACAAGTTTCAGCTAATCAAATCCAAGAATACATAAAAAGGATAGTATATCATGACCAAGTGGAGCTTTCCCCAAAAATGCAGGGCTGATTTAACATTTGAAAATCAATATAAATCAACATATGAACAAACTTAAAAATAAAACAGAGCTAAACAATCAAAAAAACCTTATGACTGTCAATAGACATAGAAAAGGCATTTGAAAAAATCCAACATCCATTCCTAATTAAAAACAAAAACTCTAACTTTGTATGTCAATCATACTTCAATTAAAAAAACTCTCAGGAAAGTAAGAACAGAAAGGCATTTCTTCAACTTGAAAAACAGTATCTAAGAAAAACCTATAGTTGACAATATACTTAATGCTACCAGACTGAATGCTTTCCCCTAAAATCAGGAACAAGATAAGGATTTCCACTCTAACTACTTCTATTCAACATGATACTGGAATAGGCAATGGCAAAGTCATCCTATTTGTAAAACAGAAATTTTAAAAATACCAATTAGGAAAAATGAATACTAATGATAGAAAAAGCATAACAGAGATACATGCGAAAATGGGGGAAAAAATCAGCATCTTTCTAGGGGGTTAGGACCCTGGGGAAAAAATCCTGCATAAGCAGATATTGCTAATAACCACAAACACCCATTGTGGGGAATTGGTGAAATGCTGTGGAAGGATCTCAAATTATGTCAGACTGAACCTTATGAAATGACTGATATTCAATTATTTCTGCCCTAAAAAAAGAGAAGGTAATTACATTATATTACAACCATTAACAGGGTGGTTAAGAGCACAGACTCTGGTGCCAAATTGCCTAAATTCAAATCCTGGCTCCACTGCTTACTAGCTGTGTGATTTGTGGTAGGTTACATAACTTTGGTTTCCTCGTCTGTAAAGTAGGTATATAGCAATATTCACTTCATAGGCTTGTTCTCAGGAATTAATGAGCTTACATACATAAAGCACCTAGAAGAGGGTCTGGCACATGGTAAAAGTTATGCCAGTGTGAGCTATTATATCATCAATCCTGGCTCCAGCATGCTCTATGAAAAAGAAGGTTCTTCAACCTGTTTTGTCAACTGGTAAAGTGGAGGGACTGAACCGGACTACCCCAAAAGTCAGGACCAGTTCTTCAACTCTCTTTTTCTATAATTATGAAAGCAGAGGACAAAAGTTTTATATCATCATACTACACTGACAAAACAGTATCTTCTACTTAAATGACTGTCTGAGGTCATTCTTCAGTTTCTCTTAGAACTGACTTTAAATTAACCTCAAGGTTAGGGGCACCTGGCTGGCTCAGTTAGAAGAGCATAAGACTCTTGATCTCAGGGTTGTGAGCTCAAGCCCCATGCTGGGTGTAGAGATTACTAAAATAAATGAATAAATAAAACCTTAAAAAAATAAAAATATATTAACCTCAAGGTTAGATGTCAGTGGCCAAGCAAATCCTGGCTTGAAATCAATCAGGTAAATCAGCAGTCTCCAGAGCAATGGCTCCCTATCATATTTTTACAGCAAACTTTTTTTTTTTTTTAAGATTTTATTTATTTATTTGAGAGAGAGAGTGAGAGAGAGAAAGAGCACAAGAGAGGGGAGCAGGAGAGGGAGAAGCAGACTCCCTGCTGAGCAGGTAGCCCGATGCGGGACTCGATCCCGGGACTCCAGGATCATGACCTGAGCCAAAGGCAGTCGCTTAACCAACTGAGCCACCCAGGCGCCCAGCAAACTTTTTTTTTTAAGTAGGCACCATGCCCAGTGTGGAGCCCAATGCAGGGCTTCAACTCATGACCCTGAGATCAAGACCTGAACTGAGATTAAAAGTCAGTTGCTTCACTGACTGAGCCACCCAGGTGGACCCTATAGCAAACTTTTATAGCATCTCCAGGCAACCTAAGAAATTCAATAGAAATAAACAACATTTGCTCAAACCCTACAATGTGCTGAATGCCAAGAACTTTTGCATGCCAAGTATGAACTAACACAACATAGTCATTAATATGATCAATGTAGGTTTAGGATCAACTGCCTGGATTCAAATCAAATCTTACTTCCCATCACTACATATGTGACCTTAAGTTATGTAGCTTCTCTGTGGCTCATTTCCTCTTCGGTAAAATGAATAATAATTTCATAGTACATCAGTGAGGACTAAATAAACTAAGGCATGTACAATGCTCAGGATAGTGCCCAGCAGAGAGGAAAAAGACAGTAAATACCAACTGTATAAAGTCAGATAATTTTTCAAAAGCTCTCAAAACCAAAATAATTTTAATGTATTTTAATTTAGAAAATGAGTATAGGCCATGTAATAATATGTTTTACAAGACTCTGGAAATCAAGTAGCAACATATGTATCTAAAACTTTGATGTCAAGCTGCTCTTATCTTGTATCATAAAAAAAATAAACTACTAAGAATATCTGACCACTCTTATTAAGGGTAAATCCTAAAAACAAATCAAATCAAATAAACTTGTTTACTGGCCCTGAAACATCTTCTGTTTTTCGTTGTTGTTGTTGTTCTTTAAATAATCCTATCTTCCATCTCCAAGACATATACAAACATTAAAATAATGCTTTCCTTATCACCTGGCATTACTAATTCTTATTCACATCAGGTATATGGAAAACTATTTACAAGACCTTATGAAATTACTGTTAATTATGTATACTTTCACCACCTATTAAAGCCAGTCCTATGTTTCACTTCCGTTTTATATCAGTAGCCAACTGACTGCCTGCCCACGCTTTCATTTCCTTTGGCCCATAGAGGCAATTAATGGTAACAAGAAGCTCAAGTAAATTTCTTATGGAGAAGCAAGCTCAATATTCTCTCCATATTTAATGATTCCATGAGGGTTAGTCAAAGGAAACAGTACTCTTCCCAAGATTCCAAAAGGCAAATACCCACTTCCTACTGTACTCCAATTGGTGGTGAACTGCATACCGTGCGTGTATCATCTGGCTGCTTACATGATGCTTCACCGAACTTCAAAGAGACGCTTTTATAAACGACAGTAGGTCTCAGGCATAAAACTGTAAATGAGCATTTTAAAAGAGCTCAGAGGCAATTTCAGTTTCAAGAAAATTTAAGGCTGTACACACCTGGGAAAACCTCATCTATTAATACTGCACAACCTCAACGACTTTACCTGCAGTTACCAGGGTCATTTGGTTGACAATCAACTTTAAAAATATATATATATATATTTTTTTTTTTTTTAAGATTTTATTTATTTGACAGAGAGAGACAGCGAGAGAGGGAACACAAGCAGGGGGAGTGGGAGAGGGAGAAGCAGGCTTCCCGGCAAGCAGGGAGCCCGATGCGGGGCTCGATCCCAGGACTCTGGGATCATGACCTGAGCCGAAGGCAGACGCCTAATGACTGAGCCACCCAGGTGCCCCAACTTTAAAAATATTTTAAGCATACATAAAAAACCAAAATAGAATACTTACAAAATACTTAAGTATATTTAAATTACTATCAATACTACAGAATTTTAAGAGAGATATACATTCTAATCTTCAAAGCCATAGTATTTTACATACCTCTGTCCACTGTTACACTCAATCACACATACATATCTACCAACGTTCATGTCTGATTTTAACCTGGCAAAAACATATTATCCAAGAAACATACAATTTTAAGATTAAACACAATAGTCAAGAGAGGTGGCAGAAACCCGAATGTCCTTCAAAGGATGAACAAATAAACAAAATGTGGTACATACATACATAAGATTCAGCCTTTAAAAGGATGGAAATCCTGTCATGTGCTCTAACACAGATGAGCCTTGAGGCTATTATGCCAAGAGAAATAAACCAGTCACAAAAAGACAAATACTAGATGATTCCACTTATAGGAGATATCTAAAGTAGTCAAATTCACACAAACAGAAAGCAGAACAGTGATTAGCAGGAGCCAGGGAGAAGGGAAAGGGAGAGCTGCTATTCAATAGGTATAGAGTTTCAGTCATGCAAAATGAAAAACTTCTGGAGATCTATCTCACAACAATATGAATATATTTAACACTACTGAGCTGTAAGCTTAGAAATAGTTAATATGGTAAATTTTATGCATTTTTTACCACAATAAAACCTAACACAAAGAAGGTTTTATTTTTTTTTAAAGATTTTATTTATTTATTTGACAGAGAGAGACACAGCGAGAGAGGAGGGAACACAAGCAGAGGGAGTGGGAGAGGGAGAAGCAGGCCTCCCGCAGAGCAGGGAGCCTGATGCAGGGCCCTATCCCAAGGACCCCGGGATCACGACCCGAGCCGAAGGCAGATACTCAACGGCTGAGCCACCCAGGCGCCCCACAAAGGTTTTAAAAATAAAAAAAATAAAGACTAAAAAAGTGTAGGCCTTGGAAAAATATATTTACCTAGTACTTCCTTTGCATTGCACCTTAACAAGAACATATGACACAACGAGAAAGCTGAATATTACAGTCCTTTCCAAAACAATACAATCTCAGCATTCAAGTAATTTGGCCCTACATATCGAGGCTAGTTGCTCAAAATGTTTTTGGTGTAACTAAAACCTAACAAGACATTTTTTCCTGCAAGCGGACTATTTCCTAAATATTCATATAGTGAGGAGGCTTACAAAGTTATTTTGGCCAAACCTTTTTGGATTGCATTTCATCCTTCAGAGTAGTAGCCCACCTTGGCTGAAACCAAATGTAAAAAACAAAGCAGACATAAACTGTACTGTACAAACATCTGCCTATTAATAGGGCTGGTTTTACAGTATGCCTTGAAGAAGATTGGGATTCAGCAAAACACAGCTGAAAAAAGCCACATCTTCAGCACTGAATCTTAAGAATACCACCCATCGATAATTGAAGTAAAGAACTCCTATGAAGTATCAATTCCCAAGGATTACACAAAAGACTTGCCTATGTTTGAAGGAAAAGCAACTTTGGGTAAGAAAGGAATGAAGGAGGAAATACAGTTTCAGCTTGTCTCGGGCCTAGATCACTTTCATTCACAATTTCAAAATCATATTCTTGCTGGTTAAGTTGTGTTGTCATTTGTTTGTATTTAAATAGTTTCCAGGTGCCCAATTTCCCTATCTCACATTACTGGCTGCCACAATTCTCAACTGCAAATTTATTAAATGTCATAAGCACTTGAGAAAATAAGAAATAATCATGTAAAAATACAGTGAGGATAAACCAAAGCAGTTTCTCCATCAGAAAATGAGGCCTCGCAATCTGTGACAATCGTTCTAGGGAAGTTGTTTTGACAGTCATCAACAGCAAATAGAAATCTGTCCTCAACCTATATTACAGAAAATATTTAAGTACAGTTTTGTAAGCTCCAGACTACCCACAGATCTATAACAAGGCTGAGACAGGCACAAACTACTGTCTTTTTCACATGCTTTGCTACAGTTTGCAGCTTCTCCTGAATAGTTTTCCAGCTCTTACCCAATTTAGGAAAAGAAAGGGGAAAACAAAGCTATATAAATCAGATCCACCCAACTAGGCTGGGGAAAAGACAGAGGAGGGAAAACAGCCTTTAAAGAGACCGTGCATACAATAATTATGTTTTCCTACTTGACCCCCTTCCTTCACCGTGCATTACATTGTCAGCATGAGTCTTCCAGATGACTTTTAAGTGGCAATAAGAGAGTAAGCATTTGGTAAAAGGTGGACAAAATAAATAGCTCAGACTTTCCAAAGACAGACTATGGAACAGCTGAAGTTACTTAATACAAATGATAAAACCTGCTTGGACTACAGACTCAACAACTGCATTATTTTAGTGGTAGAGTCATTTTCTTATATGATGATTCAGTATTTTCTAAACGCTGCAGTGGTGTTCTACGGCAGTTATCAGAATGATAAGATCCAAGCTCTGGTGTGGGAAGGCAGACCCCTGGGTTTTAGATCAGTCCTGATTCTGGTTCAGCTGGACCCTATGGACTTCCACTTTTTCATTTATAAAACAAGGGGGTTGGACTAAGGTTCCTTTCAGCCTAAATGAGTCCAGAAATCTAAAGCTTAGTAATCTTTTAAAAAATCGTCCATGTATTCCAGCTCTACGATCCTCACTTTTACCTTGCAGAGCTCTACACTGTACACATTAACTCAACACAAGGACAAGAGTAAACAGATCTATTCCTCTCTCTGGCTTCACTATTCCAAGGGCCTTCAGGCTCTACGTGAATGCTCCTACTGAAGGCCACAAAGCCACTGGTTTCATAAATTCCAAAGATTAAAAGGAGAAGCAAAGCCCTCTTAAGGCACCAGGCTTACCGCTCTAACTCAAAATATATGCAATGAGACCCTAGGCCTTGAAAGCATCAGAATCATCCCCATAAAGTTCACTCCCTGTGTGTCATAACTGTTTCAAATCACTCTGATAATGCATTTGCATGCTCTAGATTCTGGCTGGTAAACCGATACGACTCAAAAGGGGTAAAATTAATATGGCTGCAAAAGAATATCCACTGTAAAATTCCACAGATGCTTTCTCTAAAACATATTAACCCACCTGGCACACAGGGCAGCAACCCTTTGGGCTGCACACTGCCCGGCACGGACCTCAGTTAACATCTCTATGACAAAGCTACAGACGCCCCCTGGTAGCCGCAGCACAACGGTGGCGCCATGAGTTCTTCACTCCAACTACTGAGCGCCAGGCAACAAAACTAAGGACAAACCAGAACATTAAAAAACACGAACTGAAGAATTTTTTCAGGACCCTGACTCCCAATTTTTCCCGAGGCATTTCCTAATAACAGGTTTTATAAACAGGGAAAAAAAAAAAAAAAAAGAATGCCACTTTAAAATTTGAGCAGTAAAAGTTGGTGCTTATCCCCTAATACATTAAATAATAGACATGGTGTGATTACATCTGTTTAAAATCCCACTAGTTATCTAACAAATGAACAGTTAAACCTCTTGCTTTCAAGATAATACCAAGTTGCATGAAAGAATCCCAAAGCACTTTATACACTACATGTCATTAATTCCCATAAATCCTTGACAAGTGTGGCAAAAAGCCAATGCTCCAAATATTATAAATGGGGAGAGCAGCACAAAACAATGACAAGACATGTCAGAAATCATTCGGCATAGAGCCGTAAGAAAGCAAGCAACCGTTGGGCTCCCAAGCCAGCTTTCTAACTTGATTTGGAAGCTACCTTTAAATAGCTTAAGGGCAAAGGATCAGAGTTCATAATGAGAAAAACCATTTCAGCCCAAGGTATATAAGCCCAAAGAGAATGTGTGACAGTAGGGGCTCAGTAACACCCTCCCAGGGGATTAAATACTGATGCTACACTTAGGGGGAGACACCAGGCAAGTGAGAAGCCCAGAGCCCAGAACTCTTGAGCAAAAGGTGAAATCAACCCTCGACCCCTTTGAAGGCTACAACAAAAGCATATCCAGCATGCACCAAATCTTCTGCTTGGTTTTTCAACACTTCTGAGATACACTTTGCAAGCAACAATTTTTCTTCTGATTTTGTTTACCCAAAAATGTAAAAATGTGCCCCCTGTTCCAAATACTCGTCCCATTGGCATTGCTGTGGAGGAGGGGGCAGCCTAGGACATGAGGCTAGGCTTTAAGATGGCATAAAGTGGGGCAATGGGCCACTGCCAGGCTGACATACAACAGGTGAAAGAAAGTGAAGCAGGGAGGGCCGGACTGAGCTGGGCCCGGATTAACAGCATCAACCCTTCCAATGATACACTTATAGGGCCTTACTACATGCTTTGTGATAATCCTACATATTCCACTCAGAATCACAGAACCGGCCTACAGCTGGAAGAGACTTCAGAGGTCATCTAGCCTAACCTCTGGTTCAAAGAAGGCTTCTCTTTTCTATCATATACTTGCAATGGTCTGGAAGTTTCTGTTTGATTTTTTTCCACTACCTGAAAGGGCAACTCCACTGCTTAGTAGAGCTAATTAGTAGAAAGAAAGAAAGAAAATTTCTGTCAGTTAACTCCTCTCTACTTTAGGGAGCTACCCAGGATAAATCTCAACCCTTTCTTTACACAACAGTCTAATATTATAAAACATAAATGTAAGACTTGTCTATTACATTTCATTTGCAGTATGGGCCCATTCTACCTGCCTACAAAGTCTCTAAGATGTTGATTCTGTCATTCATTCATGAAGTGAAGAAGTATGTGTTATCTACCATTTAAGAGAGGAAACGATGAACAACAGTAAAAAGCAGCTAACTTTTTTTTTTTTAAAAGATTTTATTTATTTATTTGACAGAGAGAGAGACAGCGAGAGCAGGAACACAAGCAGGGGGAGTGGGAGAGGGAGAAGCAGGCTCTCCGCCAAGCAGGGAGCCTGATATGGGACTCGATCCCAGGACCCTGGGATCATGACCCGAGCCAAAGGCAGATGCCTAACAACTGAGCCACCCAGGCACCCCAAAAGCAGCTAACTTTTATAGATCCTTTACTAATGGCCAAGAATTATTCTCGGTGCTTTATACTTAATAACTCATTTAATCTTCCAAACAAACATGTGAGGTAAGTATTCTGCTGATTTCTATTTTAGAGATGAAGGAACTGAGGCACAGAGAGGTTAGGTAACTACCCAAAGCCACACGGCTGACTCCAGAAGAAATGCTCTCAGTACTCTAGCTCCTTTGTTTAAAGAGCCCCCAGTCTGGCTGGAGAGAACTAACAGCCAGCCCTCTCAACTTTGTGACATACCTGCAAATCTGCTAACTGCATTTTCTGTTTTCATCTAAGTCTCTACAAATAATACTCACCAGGACAGTGTCACTGAGCCTCACCACGTGATAATAGAAGTGTCCCTACCAGTTGAAACTCCACTAATAAAACCTCTCTAGCATCCAGCTGTTGGGAAACTAGAGATTCCCCCAATTCTACCCACATTCAGTTCACACTGGCTTGACTGGACCCTAATGATATTATGAGAAACATTTTCAAGTCCTTTGATAAAATCAAAATCAAATTATATATTTAATAAAACCTATCAAAAATGGAAATCTAAAATTGGCCTATCCTGTTTCTTCTGTTGGTTTTAGAAGTAATAGCTAATATGGTGAGATTTTAGTAAGACAGGTTCTCCCAGACACTGCTGATGGAAGCATAAAAGAGTACATCTACGGCAAGCAACTTGGAAATAAGTTTTAAGAGTTCATACTCTTTCACCCAGAAATTCCACTTTTGAAAATTTATCCTAAGGAAATAATCAGAGATGTGGACCAAGATTCATGTAGATGTTTATCACAGCATTATTTATAATAGTAAAACATTAGAAGCAACATGTCTTAAAATAGGGCTACAGATAAATGATGTGACATCTACTTGCTGAAATCATAACAGTAAAAATTCCGTTTCTATAAATATTACAGGGATAGGCTTACTACAGGTTTAATATAAATAGTCAGATACTCTACCAAAATGAACTATAATCTAAATTATGTTTTTTTAAAATAATATTCTTGTGAACATCATCACATAGGGAAAGGCAGAAAGAAATGCCTAAACATAGATTGTTAGGTTATGAGTAAATTTTATTTTCCTTTATTTTCTAAGAATGCTCTAATGAACATACACTAATTGTACTATCAGAAAAAAATGCAATAAAAATTCTTAGAATGAAGCTATGAAATTGTTGATATCCAACTACTTTCAATTTTCAAGATTAGCACTTTCATGTGGTTTCAATTTTCAAGATTAGCACTTTCATGTGGTTCCACCCAATATTAAGCCTAAAAGGAAAAAACAAAATTAACTACACTACCTGTTCTTGGTGAACCAATACCAATTCTTAGCCCTCACTATAAAATGCTGAAAAACAACTGCTGAGCAATTTTTTCTAGAATTGCATTGTATAGCTTACTAGTCTATAATTTCCTTGAGTTACCTTTTAGGAAACAGAATCAACACTGTCTTTGGTCTTCTAGACTGAAACTCTCAAGAAAATCCTGACATGGTTATATGTAATTTGCATCCCAAATACAAGAGTTATGCTTTGATGACTTTGCTATTTCTGCCCTGAAAAAAGTACTGAAAGATTCACCACCTTTCAATGTCTGAGGTGCTACAGAATCCCACTATCAGGCCAAGGGCTATGTTCAAGTGCTGCTTTATACTGTGTTTATTAGAGAATGAGAGCATGTAAAACATCCTGACTCATCTTTGATTCTTGACACCCTCCCTACAATTGCCATCTTCCCATGATGAGAAAGACCTGAAATCAGTTTGCCCCAGGAAGGGGCAGTGGTCTCCAAGTCTGGCAGACTCTGGAACACCTATTATCCAGGATTCCTCAGAGATTACCAATAGTCATTTCATAATTGCATTATTCTTTGTGGAGCACGTAGTACATAGCAAGGGTGAAACACAGTTTAAGAATTGCAAATACCGCCAGCATTCTGGGCCGAGATGGAATGCATCTGGCTGGAAGATGAAATTTATAAAAGAAACCTAAGTTATGAAATTTTTTTCACTTATTTCGGGCTGTGATTTACACTTAATGATTTATCTGTAATTTTTGCTGTTGTTGAGGTGAGGAGGCAGCTTTTTATCCAATAAAAATGAATCCCCTTCTATCTCTTTCCCAAAAAATCAATACAAATTAATCACAGGAAGATTTCAAGTTCTGTTGCCCCATGGCAAAACATTTTTGTTGAATGACAGTTATGTGCTAAGTTGGAATTAGAAACCCCTCTGCCCTCCAGTTACAGAAGGGGGTGAGAAGAGTTCAAAATTAAGAAAAGAAAAAGCTGGGGCGCCTGGCTGGTTCAGTCGGAAGAGCATGTGACTTTCGATCTCAGGGTCTTGAGTTTGAGCCCCACGCTGGGTGTAGAGATTACTTAAATAAACGAACTTTTAAAAAGTAAAGGAAAAAAAAGCTTAATAGCTGTAGAAATGCAAAATTCTTCATTTACCAAAACTAAAAAACTTTGTTACCCACATGAATTCAGATTGCTGGCTAGAAAAGAAAGACTCCCAAGGTTGTGACAACAATGTACGGTTTCTCTTCAGCTTTACCCCTAACAAAAACAGCATCCCATACCTCTCTGGGCAAGTCCTGGCAATCAATGACCAAAGAATCCATGAACTCATAGTAGGAACTATTCTATGGACATGGACATCATTCTCTAACCTCCAGGTAATTACCTCCTTTTTAAAAAATATATCTTAATCATATAGTAACGTATTTCTTTACAGGTCATCATCTTTCCTTTTCCTCCACCACACTCTTGACTCAGACTCTGATCAGAAACCATAGTCTTGGGGCGCCTGGGTGGCTCAGTTGGTTAAGCGACTGCCTTCGGCTCAGGTCATGATCCTGGAGTCCCGGGATCGAGCTCCGGGATCGAGCTCCGCATCAGGCTCCCTGCTTAGCAGGGAGTCTGCTTCTCCTTCTGACCCTCCCCCCTCTCATGCTCTCTCTCTCTATCTCATTCTCTCTCTCAAATAAATAAATAAAATCTTTAAAAAAAAAAAAAAGAAACCATAGTCTTACTCACTCTTGGATCCTCAGGACTCAATATTGCACCTGGCACATAGTAGGCCACATAACCAAACTGAATTTGGACCATCTACAGTTTTAAGAGATCTCTACTGAAGTTTAGTAACAAAAAAGCTATCACAGCCTTTGTAGTGGATGGACCACCGGGTATTTTACTTACCAAACGTAAGAAGATAAATACTGTTAGTGTCTGTATTTCCTGTATTTCAGAAGAGCGGGACAGCTGTAAACTGCCATATTCATTTGAGCCACTTATAAGTAAAGAGACCTTGGCAATTTTCTCAATCCCTTTGAGACTTTTTTCTCATTTGTAAAAAGAGATAATATTCCCTACCCACAGGGTTGCGGGAGATTAAATGAAACTGAGTAAGTACTGTATGTGGATAGCAGGCACCCAGCCAGAGCCATTTCCTAGCTCCCCCTTCATCTAACCACACCATCCTTATCAATCATCTGATGGCTATGTTATGTTTTCTGGTATTGCACAGGTCACACCAAGGCACTTCAGTCTGAATCTAATGAGAAGCTCTCTCATCTCCTCCACAAGCCATTCCCTCCCCCACCTCATCAAAGCCTTCCATCAACCACCAGTGCCAGGAGCTCACAACTTTGGCTTCTTGGGTTTGACAATTCTTTCCTTCTGCCTTCCTGCACTTGTTCTTCCGGTGACCTCTTTCAAAAAGAAAACTCTGAGGCTAAGTGGAAGATGGCAGAGCTCTTGACTCCAGGAGATTCCTTAGGACCCAAGCTATAGCAGGATTCAATTCAGGGAGTAAGGAAACAAGGTGCCTTGGAAGGAAGCTCTACACTTTGCATCACATGAGCACTGAGCACCTCAGCTTCATTTTCTGGAAGACAATCACAGGCAGCAGAATAAAAACCCAAAAGCCCATTACCAAACCTGTAAATAGAAAGGCAACGTGAGACTGGAAAGTACCAATGGCTAAATTCCATCAACGCAGCCAATGAAGCCCTGTGCCAGCATGCATTTCACTTAAATCCCCCAAAGTAATAAGTTCCAAGGAAAGATGTCACCTGACATGATTAAGAAAGAACAGGGGCAAAAAGCTAAGGGTAATTCAGATGCAGAATGAAGAAAGAGCAGCAGGAAAAAGCCTCCCAATTCTGCTACATCTGCAACATAAAATTAATTGAAAAATTGGAGACCCTCATCGTCACAGAACATGCAGAAAAATTAGAGTGACTCAAAACAGGAGGCAATATGCAGCATTAACAACAGCATGACTGAGTGTCTTCAGCAAATAAAAGGGACACACAAGAGGCCAGAGATAGGGTGCAGGGATAGATGATGCGTGCTCGCTCTCCCTTTTTCCGTGCAAGAAACAAATTACAACACAAGTTCACTTTATTCCGCTGCATGTAAAAGAATAAAGCACTGTTTCTGGGCAACAAACACTTCAGGAGCTTAATATTCACTGTGCAGAATCCTAAAAAGTCAGTGAATGTCTTGGAATTTCACCACACAAACTTGCGTCACCACACTCTTTTGTGTCAGACTGTTTCATTATCCTCAAGGCTTAGCATAATTGGAGCCTCGGTCTAAAAATAGGCTATTTTTTTCCTATGCAATCTGACTGGTAAATAAAAGTTAGGGGAGTTTTTATCCCCTTCATTTGTTTTCAACAACCTCTAGGTACTGCTCATCAAGCAAAGATTACTGAAGACATTTTTCTGGACCTATTTGTTTATTCTGCTTACGGCAAACACTCTACGACCTTCGCCATTGTAACAGGCAGTCAGCACCACAGACAAGCTACACAAAGACATGCTCCAGAACCATCCCAGTTTTAGCTGTGGCGGATGGCACCACCACCATTGATGCCATGAAACACATACGACAGAAGGAAGTATTCCCCCTCATCCCTGTCTTTCCATGCAGGATTCCCCACCCGGTCCTCATCCTTAAGAATTTCATTCCTAGGGCCACAGTGATCATGACCATTCAAATTCCCTCACGTTTGGCGTCACAGGACTGTGGGAGTAAAAGGAGTGTCCACATGCACGGAAAATCTACAGTGGCAGCAAATACTAACCAACCCAGAGTGCTATCTGTTAATCGGCATACAACCCATACAACCTCTCAAACCAAAATGGCTCCAAGCGCTGTGAAGATGTAACACTATTTTCTCCCCTCTCAGGATGCCTGTTGCATACACAAACTCACACACAAAAAAAAACACAGACAACGTACACTGGGGGCAGTTACGAACGCTCAGACTGCCTGGATTTGAATTATGGCTCTGTCATTCACCAGCCCGGCAACCCTGGGCGAGCTACTGACATCGTCCCACTTCAGTTCTCTCATCTATAAAATGGAGATCAGAAGCATAAAAGCCCGTGCTAACTTGCCTCACAGTCAGGCAAATTCAGATCTAACTCAAGACTGCGGATTGGCCCCAGCCTCCACCCAGTCCCCATGTACAGGAACAGGCTGAAGCTTTTATTGAGGGGGTGGCTGAGGAGCAGGCAGGGTGTTAGGAAATAACTAGCTCATGACCATTTAGATTTTCTCAGTTCAGTACATTTCTATACATCTAATAAAGGAAAACATTTTCTCCTCCATGCCACCTGCCACACACACACACAGCAACCAGAAAAGAAATTGAAAAAGACTTTTTCATAAACCCCACAGTAACATGACTCTGACATTTTACACAAATGGAACAGGTTTTTGTTTTTTTTTTTGCTTATATGTTGTAGTAGGTTTCTGCTCTTAGGATAAAGTGCTTAGAACGGCATTGGGCGAGCATTAAATGTTTAACGTATCTTAACTATTATTACTATTATCCCTAATTGAGCTGTGTGTCTAATTATGTACTATTTACATACAGGGGAAAGTGAGAGCAGATCCTCATCCTCTTTGGAAGTTCACAATAACTGTCACCCAACCTAAGAGCCAGTCACATGTGCCACGATGTACTGAGTGGGGGAGGGGGACCCAATATACCCTAAACTGAAAAAGAATAAATCAGGACTCATTAGCAGAGGACCTAACTACAACTGTATTGTTTCTCTCTAATAAATACCTCCCAATATAATTGACAGTGATTCAATGTTATGGTTTGTACAGGCTCCTAGAGGACAGAATAAGATGCCCTATACTGGAAATGAGGCCCCAGGTGTGACTAGAGCAGCAATCTCCATTTTAAGAATAGCAGAGGGGTGCAGGTAAATCTGTTGGTTCCTATGAGTTGGTCTTCCCTCTCTGCAAGTGAATTTAGTGTGTCAGCATCAAAGAGTTAAATCTGAAGTCCGTAATACAGAAACTTTTAACAGTTTCAAAAACCAAAGCACAGAACACATGCACTGATTCAGTGGACCCTAATAAAAAGGAGTACTTTTTAAAAGTTTATTTATTTTTGGGCGTCTGGGTGGCTCAGTCGTTAAGTGTCTGCCTTCGGCTCAGGTCATGATCCCAGGGTCCTGGGATCGAGCCCCGCATTGGGCTCCCTGCTCAGCAGGGAGTCTGCTTCTCCCTCTCTCACTCCCCCTGCTTGTGTTCCCTCTCTCGCTGTCTCTCTCTCTGTCAAATAAATAAATAAAATCTTAAAAAAAAGTTTATTTATTTTTTTAGTAATCTCTACACTCAACGTGGGGCTCAAACCCACAACCCTGAGATCAAGAGTCGTATGCTCTTCTGAGCGAGCCAGCCAGGTGCCCCAAAAATGGGCATTTTAAAAAAGTGATTTAAATAATTGTGCTTCAAAGATCAACAGATTTCCTCTCAAGTCCCTTTATCTATGGCCGTGTCTCCTGTGCCTACCTCAAGTCCCACTCCAAAAACAAGTAACCTATAGCTATTCATTTTCTTTTTTTTTTTTTTAAAATATTTTTTATCAGTTATATTTCTTTTTTTTTTTTTTAAATTTTTTTATTTATTTGAGAGAGAGAATGAGATAGAGCATGAGAGGGGGGAGGGTCAGAGGGAGAAGCAGACTCCCTGCTGAGCAGGGAGCCCGATGCGGGACTCGATCCCGGGACTCCAGGATCATGACCTGAGCTGAAGGCAGTCGCTTAACCAACTGAGCCACCCAGGCGCCCTAGCTATTCATTTTCTAATTTTGAAGTAAAATGATTTTACAAAATAACAAAATCCCCTGAGCCTTCCACAATTCTGTAATAATAAATAATACTAAAGATGTGCAAAGGACCCACAAGTGATCAACACAGCTTCTTTCACCAAAACTAGTCTCCTACGTGGCTCCAAGTCCTCTCATCTCCAAATTTCGAGATGAAAAAAGTATTTAATCCAAACTTGCTTTAAATTTTAAACTTGCTTTTCAACTTCGTTTCTTTTCAGGTTCTCTGCATGTCAGACTGACCTAATCACCTGTACTCACCGCTCATAGGATTTGGCAACTCATTTCATCAGTGTTCACTTTTCTTCAATAATCTGAAAACTCAAGTTCAAAAACCAAAGGGATGAAGTATACAAGAAAGATGGAAAGCAGGTAGCTGAATTCATGCAACAAGTATCAACCAAGTACCTACTATGTGCCAATGTCTGAGCTAGGCGCTGTATGCATATGGCTGAGTAAAACAAACTCCCTACCCTAATAGAGCTCATGACCTAATACAGACAATGAAATAAAAACATGAAAACAAGTCAGGGAATGCAAAATGATGACAGCCAAAATGGCAACAAAATGGTGCTGAGCAAGAAAAGAATAGGACAGAGGAAACTCTCACACATATAAAGAGACAAGCACAGGAAGGTCTACTTTTCATAATAGTGAAATACCAACAACCTAAAAGACCATCTGCTAGAGAAATGGAAAAATAAACTACAGAATGTTCCTATGATGGGATAGTAGAGAGCAGTTCAAATGAATGATCAGATCTATATGTATCAACACAGAGTTCATAAAGACAACTGTAAGAGAAAAAAAGCAAGCTGCAAACTCAAAAATGATGTATCATTTACATCAATTAAATGGGCACATTCAAGAGTAACAAAAGCATACAAAAAGGAAACAGACATATCAACTTTACAATAGTAGTTGCCTATGGAGAGGGAAGGAGACTGGGGAAGGGAACACAGAGGACACAAATTATCTGTAAGGCTTTCTTTTATTCAAAGAAAATATGAAGCAATTATGACAAAATCTTAAATGCTCTGGGAGATGGTCACATGAATAGGTTATTTTACTCTATAAAAAATAATGGGAAAAAAGAAAAAAAAAATTTAATTTACAAACGAAAGCTGGAAGTGGGGTGGATGAACGTATTTAGGCAGAGGAGTCAGGGAAGGCCTTACCAGTAAGGTGCAATACAAGCTGAGATCTAATGACAGAGAGAAACATGCAATGCTGCACCAAACCTGGAGAGGAACATTGTGGGCAGAGGGGCCCAGATGCACAAGGGCCCTATGGAGGGACAGAACTTAATGTGTGTGTGGAACTGAAAGAAAGTGGTGGTCAGTGGGGGTGAGCAAAAGTGAGGGAGGGGAGGGCAGCAGGTGGGTAGCACAAAAGACAACTGGAAAAGTGAGGCAAACCACACAGGACCTTGGAGGCCAAGGTGAACCAAGATGGGAAGCCGCTGGAAACGACATGCTGCAATCACTTTAAAAATAGAGATAAGCTGCTGTGTGCAGAATGGATTAGAGGGGGCAAGAGTACAAGGGAGACCCCGAAGGGAGGCTGCTGCGGTGATCCTGGCCAGAGATGATAGCGGTCTGAGCTGAAAATTTTGAATGTAAAGTTGGCAGTAGGATTTATATTACCGTTAAAGGACATGAAAAAAAAAACCCACTCTGGGCCCCGCATCTATTTCATAAAACTGAATAAACTTATCAAACTCATGAACATCAAACTTGTAAGACTAAATAAATGTAAATATAAACTAACAACATTAAGTTAAACAGTGAGGAAGGTCAAGTTAAACAGGTCAGGGAGAATGAGTTTTGAGGAAGACTGGAAAAGACATCACAGAAATTAGTGATGTAGGTGGACAAAGGCCCGAAAAACAGAAGAAACAACAAAGTTAAAACACAGATTAGAAAACAATTTGACAAACACCATACAATTTGGCCTTATTACAGTAGACCAGTGAGCATTTCAGTGACAGAAAATGTAGAAGGGGGTAAGGGAGGCTCTGAAGAGAGGGCAGACATGCCAACATAAGGTGTTTAGTTTTTAGCCAACATTTGCTGAATACTTACTATGTAGCAAACACTGTATCAAGGCATGGACAAACATCATCTCATTTAATCCACCCAACAACTTCACTGGATAGTTACCATTGCTAAAAATGAGGAAGCCGAGGCTCAGGGATGTTAAGCAAGCACTCAGTGGGTCCCTAGCTCGGGGAGAAGCAGCGCCAGGTTGCACTCACCGGGGCCTCACCTGGAAAGCTAGTGGGCAGGAGATGGCAGGTAGAGGGGGTAAGAGCAGGGAGTGCAAGGCCCCCAGGCCTAGGCCTGGATTCCAGATCTGCCACTTAGTTGAACTGTTTTACAAGTTACTTCTCTGTGCCTCAAATCCCCCAACCATAAACTGGGGAGAATTACAATCTCTACCTACAGCAATTCCGCTCGCCACCATCACCGTATTCAAAAAGCACCAGCTGAGTCCATGATCACCTCTGCATTCCAAAATTCAATGGAAAATTTTCACAACTCTTTATTGTCAGGCTCTTTCTGATAGTCATCCACCACCTCCCTAAGAAGCTCTTCACTGGCTTCCATGACACCACGTCTTCCTCCCTTTTCTCCTTCTCTGGTGGCTCTTCTATAGCAAACTTTGTAAGTCCATCCTCCTCCCCCAAGCCACTCCACACTAGGAATCCTGGAAAACTGGGCCCTACACCCACTTCTTGTTCTGTTCTCTCCCCTTCCAAAGTAATCTCATCCATGTCCATGGCTCAATTTACTTCAACACACCAAATGACTCCCGCATTTCCAATCTGCTAAATTAACATGTCCCAAATCAAACTGCTCATCTTTCCCTCTCCCGGCCCCAAACCGGGTCATCTTCCAGCACTCTTCACCTCAGTGAAAGACAACCCATCCATCTGCCTGCACAAGTCAGCCACGCAGGAGTAGGAGCTGTTCTGGAGTTGTCCTTGATGCTTTCCCCATCCTAGGCCCTATATCCAATCTACCACCAGGTTTTGCCAACTTCTTTTCTTTTACATGTCTGTCATATCTGTATCTTCCCCATCCCCTGTCAGCCAAGCCAAGCAACCACCATCACTTGCTTGGAATACTTTAATAGGAGCCTCCAAATTCATTTCCCTTATCTACTCCAAACACTCCAACTCACTCAGCCAGGGTGATCTTCTCAAAATGCAAATGGGAGCCAATCCCTCCATCCCCACATAGAACCTGCTAAATGCCTGCCGCCTTGCTCAACATGGCCTGCAAAGTAGGACTCCTGCCACATCTCCAGTCTCACCTCCCATCACTCTTCCCTCCCTTGCTACACTCCAGCTATTGCAGTCTTCCCTCAGTTCCTCACCCTGGAATGCTTATCCCTACAATCCTTTTCACGAGTTAGCACCAGCACACACTTTTCAGATCTCAGCTCAAATACCAGAGGCTCAGGAAACCCCTGATTCTTCAGAGGACCTGTGTTACCAGCAATCAGAAATTTGCATTCCTTTTGTTAGTGCTATTTTCCTTTAGAATAGCATGACTATTCATTTGACTATTTGCTTAATGGCTCTCACCCACCAGACTGAAAACTCCATGAAGACCAGGTCCTTGAACACTTAAACTGACCACTAAATCCCCAGCACATGGGCACCATGCCCAACACCGGTAGGGGCTTGGCACCTTCCTCTGGGCTGTTATGAGAAACAATAGTATACTGTTAAGGTGCTTTGTAACTGGAGCATGTGGTAGGAATCATTATCACCTGGCACCCTCTGACAAGTGAAAACATAGAGGCTCGCAATGACTGACTTGCTCAAAGCCATATAAAGCAAACAAGCAAGTGGGTGAGTGTGACACCCTTGGCTTCCAGTCCAGGCTTTCTCCAGCGCATACTCCAGCTTTTCTGTGTGGTTTTTGCTCCCACAGACGATCTTTTCTCTTGTTTACTAGTAAGGAATCACGAGTTTGGCCTCCTAAGCTCTAGCTCTAGTTTTACTGGAATCATTACCTAAGGCTTTCGTCTCAAGCCCGCAGGTCACAAGCAATGTCATTTGTCTCCATTTCCCTCCATGGTACACACTCAGCAAATATTACTTGAAGAATTTCTGGCTATGAGGCAAGAATCAGTAATTGAATTAAATATATTCACCCACTCTAAGCCAATCTTCCACAAACAAGTTATTTTTCCTGCCCCATCAGGACATCATTAAGAAAGAAATACACGAGGACGCCTGGGTGGCTCAGATGGTTAAGTGTCTTCGGCTCAGGTCATAATCCCAGGGTCCTGGGATTGAGCCCCACACCAGGCTCCTGGCTCAGTGGGAAGCCTGCTTCTCCCTCTCCCTCTGCCTCTCCCCCTGCTCGTGCTCTCTCTCTGTATCTCAAATGAATAAATAAAATCTTAAAAAAAAAGAAATACATGAGTTTTCCCTGTAATACAATTATCAGCTGTCTATCGTACCATGCCAGGCAGTCCAACTTAAATAGAACATACACCCTACCCTGTTGGCCAGTGCACAGAAATATTACATGTGGCCTTAAGAACAATGCACATTATTAATAGCCCATGAGCTTATCCCTTTCCCCAAGTACCCCCTCCCCAACCCTCCTCCTCCCTGCCTGCAGAAGGCACACCACCCTCCTGCACAGGGCTGAAAATATAGTCTGTGGTTAAGTCAGCAGGGGCGAAAAGCCCCTGACACAAATATAGCCAAATGCTTGACACTCCAAATTATGACCGAAACCGAGTATCTCTGTTCCATTCCCATCCCACTTGACTCCTAGCCCTAAGGGAAGATTCTCATCCTTAGCCTCAAAATTCAGCCACAATTTTTTGTCCAATGTGAAAGAGTAAAGCCAATAAAAAGAGGTAGCAGAAAACTAACCCCAAATGTGTAAAGAAGAATTAGTAATTCCAAACACCACACCATTTCTGGAAATCATTCATGCTTTGCTCTTCTTTTCAAAATGCAAGTAGAGACTTCAGTTGCTTTATATTTCATTTTGCTTTTTAAGAGTGAGGGAATTTTCAAAGAAAAATTTTAAATTTTTCTGAGACTCTAGTACATTCAAGTTTAAAAGGGACATAAGCCAAATCAATCAAAAAATTAGTAACAAAAATGAAGCAAGGACAGGCATACAACCCGACACTGGCACTAAATTTCAAAGTACGTACGAGATCTCTAAAACGATGACCACAGGGCTCAGGAATCCCTGGCTTAAAATCAAACAGCTTCTCAGCACAAACACATACATAAAGCCATTCTTCTCCCCGCCTTCCAAAACTCCCACAACTTACCAAACTCAGCTCACTGTAATTTAACACAGTATTTACAATATGGCAAATTGACACAGGCTCACACTGACTTCTCAAAGGATGAAAGACCAACAGAAGGCACTAATTCTATTAGTCTTCCCTCAGTTAACCAAGCCTGAGCCATAAAAAAAACCCAACCAGCTTGCTTTGTTTTTAAATTTCAGATGGACGTGTCTCTAAAGGGTCTGACTGTACTGCTGTGAAAAGTACGCTCAAGCCACCAGACGGTGCAGGCTGCTGAAAGCAGGTTCTTCCAATTAGCAATAAATGTACCCAGCATGGCTCAGGCAAGAAGACAGTGTGGTGACATCTTGTACACCATCAGGTTCAAACACTGGGGCAGCTGAACCATCTGGGGGATGGGAAACCTGCAAGGCTGCCAAGCGCGACCTTGTCACCCATAAATCTATTACCTGGGCAGATGAGGCAAGGGCAAACTGGAGAAAAGATCAATATCTCGGTTAGCAGTGATCCTTTCTCTTCAATCCATCTATATCTGCAATTTGTGAAAAGAGGGGGAAAAAGGATGTGGGAGAAAAAAAATAAAGCTATATGGTATTTTCCCCTTTCCTTAAGAGTAGTATTATCCAGGAAATTACCTATGCAGACTGCCTGTAGAAGCAGACAATTAAGCCTTACGCCAATTTCTACGCCACTGGTGAATAGTGGTTAATAACTTCACACTTTTCTTTTTGTCTCTTAACAAGGAGGGAATGGCACTTTCAAAATCATTACTGCTCTGTCATCTTGGTTCTGTGCCAAAGCAAGGAGCTTTAGAACACCTGTCAAATAACACGCAACTTGTGAAAAAGAAACATACACCAAAACAGGTTTATATAAAATGTTCACATATATAGAAACAGGACTGCATTTGGGTTAAAAGAAAGTCACTGTTTCTGGTGAGGGTTGGAGAACAAAGGAGGAGATGTCCAGGACTCGCTTATGTGAGTCGAGTTAGAGTTATGAAACTCTGTCCCAAGCTGATACAACGTCAATCTCGTAGCATTTATCTCTTCATCTTTAGCCACATCCCCGGTGGTTTCAGTAATTAAACAGGTAAAATTTAATAGGTGAAAATACCATCCCTGCCTTCTCAAATAAGAGTGCCTAGTAAAAAAAGTACCTAGTATCCTTTTTCCTGTTTTGAGTATCCAAGCCATTCTTGTAAACTCAAAATAGGCTTAAATATCAAGATCTTATTTTTAAAAATGCATCTCTTCCACATCCACCCATCCATCATCGCAGAAGCTACTAGGCCAGTGTGATCCCAGAGTTACAGCAAACCAACATCCACTCTGTGGGGCAGAGGGTTAGTTAGGTGCTAGGTGAAACATCAAAACATACAGAGAGCGATCCCTCACAAACTGAAGGGAAGTGTAGACTGCAGAATACAGAAATCATGTGAAGTTGTACGCTTTTGTTTTGTTTGTTAACAAAAAGAAAACTTTTAAGTATTCATACTAATTCATGCAGACCCACTCTGAAATCTAGTAGTAAAACACCCAATGTTTGAGTTATAAAAAGGCGCTAATTCACATTGAGACTAAGGAAATTCAACCTTCCTTAAAAACAAAACAAACAAACAAAAAACAAAACAAACAAAACCAAAACAAACCCTGGCACTTTTCAGGTTAGTACTGAGAAGATTCTGAAAGATGGGAGAGGCCAGCCCACACAGCCCCAGGACCACCTGTTATTGCTGCCGGCACCCGGGGGGTATATAATGTGTGTGGAGGAGGGGGGCAGGGTGCTCCTTCTTGACAAACACTTGTAGGACAGCATGAACAGGGCCTTCCTTGGATTCTCCAAAGCTCGCCTAAGACAAAGATGAGGCGACCATCCCAAAACTTCAGGCAACGTAAATGGGATAAAGAATGAAGTCCATCAGTATCTCCTTGTTGAAGCTTTGTCCCCTTATGCTCACAGACCCCAGCCTGTAGCACAGGCAGGTCTTGACCTCATTCATCTCCCTCTTCCCAGCTACCTCTAACATCAACCGCCTTCTGTCCTCCTGAACCTACACATACCTTCCAATGTTCAGCACCATAAGAGTACACACAGGTGGATGTCCAGGCCTCTTGGAGGTGCCAGTTTCCAACTATTAAGAAAGAAGGATATGGGTATTCTGAATTCATTTTTAAAAGTCTAAAGTTTTGCTACCATTTGTCATCTTACAACGCTATTACAATAGCACTGACTGTATTCCCGTGTCTTACTGTATGGTGACACATGGTAGCTACATTTGTGGTGAGCAGAGCATAAAATATAAACTGTTAAATCACTATGTTGTACACCAGAAACTAATGTAACATTGTGTGTCAGCTATATTCAGATTAAAACAAAAAGTCCAAAGTCTTGGCTATTTTGAAAGAAATATTATGCCAGTGTTTTCAAGTATGTAAATTCAAACCAGGCATAAATATAACCCACTTGTTTATTTGTATAAGCGCAACACTGTTTATCATAGAGTATGAATTATTCTATATACTTGAAATCTCTTGTCATCACATTTCTCTCAAATTACTGAATGTCTACGTTATCATAATTCAGACCAGCCTTCCATGGGGAATTTCCAAATTAGTGCTTCTTATTCTTATATTTACCAACACTACTTTCATCGACTTTCAGAAAGGATACAGAGAAATGAACAAGCAAATGTTGATGTTAATTAGTCAAAGTTCATTAATATAAAAGATCTGCAGTTAAGATGCCACTTACTTGACCAGAAATAGGTGTTTCTACAGAATTTAAGTGTATATGAAAAGAACTGAGGCTCCAAAATAACTATTAACTTATACTATGAAGAATTTCAACTCATTTCATTTGGAATCGCCACAGATTCTGAATTAGTACGCGTGAATTAATAATGCTGAATAGTATTACCAGTTTTGAAGAACTGCGAAGAATTTAGAACCCAAGCACCCCTGAAATACAATAAAAAGGGAAAAGTGTCTCTGACTTAGAATTTTATAATGTAAACAACTTCAAAAGGGATAAGTAGTCTGTAATCACTGAAAAAGGATATTGCTTCTTTTTAACATAAAATATATTCTGCCAAAATGTATTAAACCTTCATCTCAGCCTTAAAAGAAATCAAAATGTTATTAGGTCAGCTGAAGTTAAAAGTAGTCTTAACGGTGGCTATGAGAATACTGGAGAAAGAAGTAGAACTCTTTCCACCTATGACCAACCCCCGCCCCGCCCCCCCCCCATTTCCATGGATCTGATCTGGCAAAAAATTCTTTACACTGCCATGTTTTAGGTGACAAAAGCATACATTTTTAAGGCAAAAGTTTCCCTTCAACCTACAGAAGAAGGTAGGAAGGAAACATTGAGAACCAGCAGTTCTTCATCCTTTTTGCATCAGGGTCCCCTTTGAAAACTCTTAAATGCTACACACCCTCTCCCCCCAAAATGTACACATGTGCACAGACACACAAAATGTTGCATACAACCTCAGAGGATTCACAGACCTCTCCTGCATTCCATTTGGGTTGACAGAAGTTCTCCTAGGAAAATCTAAGCCAAGAAGAACTTCAAACCCTCTATATGTCCAAAAGATCATTTTCCTTCCTTCTTACTACCTTTACTATAATCGCCTCTATTTCCACCAACTATGACTGACAGTGTTAGAAAGGAGAGTGACTATTATTCATGACTCTCTTTTAGACCAGAGGTCCACAAATTTTTTCTGTAAAAGACCAGAAAGTATGTATTTTAAGCTTTGCAGGTCATTTAGTTTCTGTGGCAACTACTCAACTCTGCTGTGCTTAACACCAACGCAGGACCAATAAAATTTTATTTACAAAAAACAGGCAGTGGATCAGAGTTAGCCCATGGGTCACGGTTTGCTGATCCCTAGAATAGAGGAACAAGTTCAACAACTCCATAAGGAAGCAAATAGATAAATACAATTAGGTTCCTAACTTACAGCATCCCTAAAAAATAATTTCCAGAAGGATTAAAGATCTAAATAAGAACAGAACCTGAAAGCTAGGCAGTCTGTGTCATTGGAGGAGGGAAAAGATTTCTTAAGAAAATAAATCAAATTATTTGGCATTAAAATAAACCTCTACACATTCGAAGACCACAAATCAAGTTAAAGGAAAAGCCAGAGACTAAAAAATATTTGCAACACAAATGACCAAACAAGGATTAGCCTTTGAAAACCTAAGAAGAACTAGCAAGAGACAGAAGAGCCAAAGAAAGGGGCCATATATACACATATAGGCAAGTCAGGCAAACCAAAGAGTTCAAACAAATGAAAAGATGCTCAACTTATCTAATAATCCAGAAATGCAAATTAAAAGCACTATGAGATACCATTTCACACTCATCTGGAGAAAACTAAAAATTCTGAGAAAAACAAGTGCTGGCAAGGATATGGAACACTAAGGATTACGCAAGGAGTATGTTTACAAGTTTATAGTGAATTTAAAATCCCTCAATAGAAAAAGAAACAACAAATTCGAAGAGGCAAAACTGCATGTCAAAATCATTTCCGATTCTCTTCAGAATAACCTCAGATACTGTGACTGAGGGAATCAAGTTCAGTGGTCCTACGGACACAGATATGAATTTAGCTATTTGAAAAAATTAGCTGCTGTGATAAATTAAATGATTGCTATTACCAATAAAGTGTCACAGAGTGCTTGTGGATGTGCAGATTTCACTCTTGGTAATATAGGACAGAAACTCTTGCACCTGTGACACTGTACTGTAGCACTGTTTATCAAGGGAAAAAACTACAGGGAATACTTGGAAACCTAAAAACATGGACAATGGGAGAACAAAAAAATCCACTGTGCTCTACTGATCCAGTGAAATATCATACAAGAGGTAACATGAGTAAATCAAATCTAAAAATGCATCAACATGGATATACTTAAAAAGTAGAATATGTAGTAGGGTTTTTCCCCTACTTTTCCCCCGCTCTACTTTTTTTTTCAGCAAACAGCAAAAAAAATATGTATAGCATGACACATAAATGGTAAAAATTTTTAATGCACCACAGGTATAGATAAACGTTTGTTGTAAAAGCAAAAAACCGCGGGGAAAAAGCACAATACGAACCCCGAGAGAGCAGTTACCTTTGAAGAAGAGAATGAAATGAGAAAGGATGGGAGGAATCAGTCTTTAGATGTCTCTATATTTTACTGCTTTTAATTATCTTTAAAAAAACTACACTTTTTAAGAAAAAAGATTGGAAAAGTGAAATTTTCTCTTATTTCCAGATAAAGATGAAAGTCTCCCTTAGCACTTAATTATAAGATTCTCCATATGCACTCATTCTCTTTCACCATGGACACCAACAAGGCTAAAGCCCTCTGTTCCCGGGGGCCATTCCGAAGGGCTTCTGACAGGTGCTAGCCACAATGCCAAAAGAGTCCCAGGAAGGCTCGCCCAGACTGCAATGTTTTCATGCAATGATTTGGATACATTTTCTAAGTGCACAAATTTCAGCTCCAAACACCACTGAAAGCTAGGCAATCTACAACTGGTTGGCAAAGACTCTTGTCAGCCTACCGGGTGAGAAACTAACAACACATGGGCTCTACATCCAACTAAGAGAGCATATATTCACTTTATTTATTTATTTTTTTTTTTAAGATTTTTTATTTATTATTTAACAGAGATAGAGAGAGAGCGTAAGTAGGCAGAGCGGCAGACAGAGGGAGAGGGAGAAGCAGGCTTCCCGCCGAGCAGGGAGCCCGATGCGGGGCTCGATCCCAGGACCCTGGGATCATGACCTGAGCCGAAGGCAGCCGCTTAACGACTGAGCCACCCAGGCGCCCCGAGAGCATATATTCACTTTAAAATGCAACCAGAGATCCAGACCAAAAATCGTTTTATCAAGAGCACAGAAATAACAGAGTGCAGTACTAATTATTCCATAAAGACAAATATTACCATTACACTAAGGATTATGCAATGAGTACACGTGTAAGTTAAGAGTAAGTTTAAAATCCCTTTAAAAAAAACCCAAAGGGGTGAAATTATATACCAAAATCATTTCAATTCTCTTTAGATTAGCCTGATACTGTGACTGAGTGAATTATGTACTATAGCCTCATGGCCAGATGTATGAATTTAGCTATGTGATAGAAGAATTTGCTTGCTATGACACATTCAGTGATTGTTCGTATCAATAAAAACTTACAGTTCAAAAAAAAAAAAATCATCATTTTAAACACCAAATAGATTAGACTATTACAATCCTTTGGTCCAGTGTTAGCCTTTAACTGTTTCAAAATTAATCAAAGTCGAAAATTTGGACAGATTTGTGTCACTAAATGGCCTTCACTATTGTTCACAGAATAAAACCCTTAATTGATTAATGATCTCAGGGTGTCTATCGCCATCTAGTGAACAATCACTTCAATTACCACACCAGTCACTTGACAAACGAGTCTCGTTGGTTTAAAATCTAAGTCCACTTAGTGCTATCAACTTGCCCAGTATCTTTTCTTATGTCTCTCTATACATAGAGAACAAACACAAATACAGGTGATATTTATACGGATTCACTTTCGAGTGTCTATAAAGTTTCTATTACTTCTCTGTAAACACTGACTTCATTATTTTTAAATAACTTGCACACTATGAGGTCCCTCAAACAATTCTTTAACCATTAACTAATTCCTCTACAACCGAGCAATTAAAAATCATAGAAGAGTTTAAAGTGTGAAAGATCACACCTGGGAAAAGACAATATTGATGTCCATTTGACACATCTATTAGCATTTTTATTATAAACCTGTTTATGAAAGTACAATTAGTAATTATCCTGAGTACTCTAGCAGCCATAATACATTTGATTACAGAAATTATTAGGTCACCAGAGCCAAACCTGCATGATTCCAACAAAACTGAGCATACACAAAACAGACTTAAAAACAAGAAAGGAAGGGGGCTTACAGCCTCCCCAGACTGGGTATTAATCCATATTCAAATGTAAAATTTTATAATCTTTTCAGATGACATGCTACCAGGTTTCCTCATTCATTTCCACTTGAACCTTAATCTAATTTATCCTACAAGGACTTGAAAAGCAAACAACTTCGAAGATCTTCAGGTTACTGTATTATTTCGTCCATTCCATCTTCTTACAAAAAAGACAAGTGTGAGGGGCGCCTGGGTGGCTCAGTCGGTTAAGTGGCTGCCTTCGGCTCAGGTCATGATCCCAGAGTTCTGGGATCGAGCCCCACATCGGGCTCCCTGCTCGGCGGGAAGCCTGCGTCTCCCTCTCCCGCTCCCCCTGTTTGTGTTCCTGCTCTTGCTCGCTCTCTCTGTCAAATAAATAAATAAAATCTTTAAAAAAAAAAAAGTGTGATAAGTTACAAAGGTATTCCAAATCTCAGCCAACTGGCTCTCATTTTACACTTCACCCCTCCTACCTCTTTAATAATCAAGAAACGTTTGAAATCACAAAGGCCTAATAGTATATATGGAAAATGCTAGTAAACCCAAAGACCAATTACCACAGAGAATATTTCTATCCACCAGTGCTAATAATTATCACCAATACTTTAACAATCAGTTTTATTTTAGGAAATAATTTCTGTAGGTAGCTTTGAATCTTCTTCTAGAATAAGATTTCCAGGGAGCAACTGTGTAATTATTATTTCTCATTAACCTCACATTACTTTCAAGGCCAACTTTCCGCAGTTGTTATATTTTTTTATTTGTGAGAAGGAGCAAAGGGGAATGAGACAAGAGGGAAAGGAGAAACCAAGAATTTAAATCACATATGATTATTTCTAGATTTGTTTGAAACTCTTTGTTTTTTTAGTGGAGAGAGCAGAGCGGTTTTTTTATAGTTTATTAAGATTTGTTACTGCTATATTTTATACAAAAGAAAAATTAAAATTGAGTTTAAAGACCCTATTAAAGATCAAACTAAACAAAAATATTGCCCTTAAAATACAATGGATTAGGGGAGTAGGGGAGATCGCTGGACAAATTTGGGGCTTATCATTATCAACAGTGCCCTTTTAAGCTTGTGGATTTCTGAGCCAATGCAGAAAATGTAACAACAGGGATTTCCCAACAGCAAGAGGCACTCTCCAAGGGAGTAAATTGTCAACTATTGCCTCTCATGAGAAACTTAAGAGTAACCTTGATCCAATCTCAATAGTCAACCCATGTATTATCACCCAGTTGGGGCATAGTGAGTGCATTTCCTAATACAAAAATAAGATGGTATTCTATCAGAAGCCACTGGATACATACACAGAAATAAAATTTAAATAATTTTAAAGTAAACTTAGCCTAAGAAACTGAAAACGTCCTTCCCTCACTTCAACAAGCCCCTAAAATACCTGTATCTTCCCATGTAAAAAGGGCTTGTGTCTTGAGATGAGTATCGAAAAAGACGTCCTTCAAGGACTAAGAGGTAGAATATAAAGCAGAAGCACAGACATGAAAGACATGGTGAGATGGGACAGACAACCCTACCATGGGAGAAGCCTTACAATCAGGAAAACATGGATTCCAATTCAAAACAGTCACTTGTTTTTTTTTTTTTTTTTTTTTAAAGATTTTATTTATTTATTTGACAGAGAGAGACACAGTGAGAGAGGGAACACAAGCAAGGGGGAGTGGGAGAGGGAGAAGCAGGCCTCCCGCGGAGCAGAGAGCCCGATATGGGACTCGATCCCAGGACCCTGGGACCATGACCTGAGCTGAAGGCAGTTGCTCAACAACTGAGCCACCCAGGCGCCCTCAAAACAGTCACTTGTTATACTTCACTTCTTTGAGTCTTAGCTTCCACATCTGCAAAATGGGAATGTTATGAACCGTATCAATGAATTCTTATGGGGTTTTAATGATGTAATTCATCTGGAAGCTTCTCATATATTGCTGGTGTTTAATACATGTTTTGCCCTTCCTCACTGTGCCCTAAGCCAAGTCTGTGAGACAGGGCTGTCAAAGGAAGAGTGGCTCTGTACCTCCTGTTTGTTTCATGCCAGCCAGATCGCCACTGACAAATACAGGAGCCACTAGCCACATGTGGATAATAATAGTTTAATTTATTTTAAGTATAATTAAATAAAACTCAAAATCCAGTTCCTCCGCAAGTCAACACTAGCCAGATAGCAAATGCTCACTAGCCACCTGGGCCTACTGTATTACATAGAGAACATTTTCACCACCTCAAGGTCCACCAGAGTGCTGGTCTAGACTCTAAAGGAGGGGTCAGGAAACATGTTTTCTGAAAAGGGCCAGATGGCTAATATTTTAGGCTTTGCAGGCCATGCAAGTCTCAACCCTGACTACCCAATTCTGCTATTGTAATGCTAAAGCAGCCACTGACAAAACACAAATAAGTATGGGGGTGTTCCAATAAAACTTTATTTACAAAAATAGATGGCTGTCTGGATTTGGCCCATGGGCCATAGTTTTGCCAACCCCTACGTGATAGGATTCTGAGTTCACACCCTCAAAATGAGCATTCTGCCCATAACCATGAATTATCTCCTTAAGACTGAGTAGTCTCAAATCTACTGACAGCAATCAATACTTTACTGGAGTGAAATGGAATTTAGTATTTAACATAACTATTCTTTTACAAATTAAGAAAAACCCACGCATGTTGGGCTAAAGCAGGTAAAGCTTATAGTGTTTCCAAAGTGACACTATCTCAAATCTGATTGGTATCCGGCTCATCTTTCTAAAGCCAATAACTCTCAATCCATAACTCCACTACTCATCTATTCCTGGAATTATGGACTTCTACATCCAACTGCCTACTTAATATGCCTAGAGATCTATTACAAATCTCAAAGCCAAAACAGAACTCCTAATCCCTCTCTCCCAGATTTCTCCATTTTAGTATATGGCTCCATAAGCTAACCAGCTATAGGACTAAAATGGAGGCATGCTCCTTGATTTCTTCCTTTCCCTCACACTCCAACCTAATAAAATCAGCAACCAAAATAGCTCCCTTATGTCACTTTGCTCTCATTCCTGTTACCTCCTAAAGAACCCTTCCCTGACCAATCTAAACGAGCCATCTTAACATTAAACTAGCCCACCACCCTGTTTTAATTATCTGAATAACATTTACTTCTATCATGTTCTCTTAATTTTTATATTTGTTTATTCACTTATTTACAGTCTATTTTCCCAAACTACCCTCTCCCCATCCCAAGTCCCCACCACATGCCACTCTACACCCCCTGCTCTACATAGAATGTGACCCTCATGATGCAGGGGCATCTTATAGGTCTTGCTCAACACTCTACCCCCATAACAATGCCTGGTACAGAGTAGATGCTCAATACTCTCTCTCAATGGAGGAATGAACAAATCCTTACTTAAAAAAAACTATCTGTCTCGAATTTGTCCTAAGAAGGGGCATTTGAAGCTATATAACTAGGTAACAAACTTGACTCTCCCACATTATAACATGTCAGAGTTAAAAAAAAAAAAATCTCATTTTTAGAGATGTTATACCATTTACCTCCCTTCCTTTGTATGTCACCAAAGCAGCCAGTGGTTTGGCATAAAATCTGCTGTAGGAAAATCCCAGGCAGCCATACATACTGTTTGCTGTGAGCTTCAAAGCCTTCTGTCGAATGTCATACTGCAGGCCACACAAAGACAAAAGACAACAATATTTTAGATGTTTAATCATTAAATTAGATGTCTTTTTATATCACCAATGAGGAGAAACCCTCAATATCCCTGAAAAAAAAAAAACTGTCAACACACTCAACCCATCCTCCCAGATCCATGATTCCCTGACCTTCTAGAAGCAAGTAAACACAGACTCCAAAGCTCCCAGAAGTCAGAAAGATTTTGTTCAGATACAGCTTTGCAGACAGAGGTGTCTTCCATTCTGAGGCATTCTACTGTTTTTGAATGGTTTGCTGCCCACAAACTTAAAATAAGCCCATGTAATTGCCCATAGCATCATGTTTAAATCCTCCTAGATAATCAAAGTCTGAAAGCTAAGACTGTCACTGAGATGTCTCTTATTGAAAAGATATACCTGAAGAACAAGGTCTGGATTTAAATCCTGCTGTTTCATTAGCTGTTTGACTTGTTTTCTTCTCTCTACCAGCTTCCGGATCTCTCTGGGCAAAATGCCCATTTCTAAGTTTGGGTCTGGCAGCTCAGGGATCTGTTCTTGTTCTCCATCCTGATGAACACACAACAGAAATTTCAGACAAATCAAACTTTCATAAAACAAATTTCTAAAATAATACTTTGTGGAACTTTACGTTATGATTAAATCTTGAAAAGCTACTTTCCTGCTTAAGTATAGGTCAACAACACATGGGTGGGAGAAGAAAAAGCTGAGAACAAGTCAACACTGGCCTCTTCTCCCACTTCGATCAGCCTCATTCCCAGTATCTCCACCCCTCTCGTTATTGATTAATGTAGATATCATTTAAAGGGATCAATTTTTATATATACTCCTCTCTTCAACAAGATTGGGGAGCAACATGTTTAGAGAAATTGTTTTTAAAATAAAAACACTGAAGGGTGCCTGGGTGGCTCAGTTGTTAAGCGTCTGCCTTCGGCTCAGGTCATGATCCCAGGGTCCTGGGATCGAGCCCCACATCGGGCTCCCTGCTCCATAGGAAGCCTGCTTCTCCCTCTCCCACTCCCCCTGCTTGTGTTCCCTCTCTCGCTGTCTGTCAAATAAATAAATAAAATCTTTAAAAAAAACAAAACAAAACAAAACACTGAGACCTCTAGGATTTAAAAAAAAAATGCACCCCAACTATAGTTTTAGTCAAATGTACTCTCAAACAAAATGCCATAAAACTTTTACAACTATGGAGAATTATGGCAATTATTGTGAATGTTTTAGACTAAAAACTAAAACCCTAAATACTAAATCAGCAAATTCCTTTTAGGAATTTGGATCTCATATTTAAAAAGTCTATGAAATTTCCAAAAATTTATATACCAATTCCTTAGCATCTATGTAGTACCTTTTATCTGTAAATTGCCTTGCAATTGGTAAAAGAATAGCAACATTTTAGAAAAGTAACCAGCAGTCTTCTTATATTAAAATTTACAGAAGGAAAAAGCAGGGAAAGCATTAGACCATTTTTCTGAAGCCTCCATTAATTCTATTAACAGGCCACAAAGGAAAAAACCAGGCATATTTGCCCCTTCAAAGGTTCAGAATTAAAAATAAACCTCTTGCCTTCAAGCATGTCAACTCAATGCCATTTGATAACCCAGCCTTTACAAAGTATCTGATTTTATAAAGATCAATATTTTCAAATGAACAATCTTACAATAGTAACAGGGACCTATTGTTTTCCAATATAGCAGATGATGATAGCAAACCTATTAAAGAGATCTTGGTACACATTCCAATTTATTTATAACAACTAGAGAGATGAGACAAAAAGTTAACTGAAAGGATCTGGAGTCAGGAAATTTACAATCCATGCCCACCTCTCCCACCACTAGCTATGTGGCACTAGCTACTTTGAAGACCAAATGAGGTACTACACAGAAAAATGATACAGAACCTATAAACTGGCTACATGTATAGTATTTCTTAGATGACCTTTAAGGTCATCTCAAATGATTCTATTATATACCCAGAATCCAAACTGGAAAGCTCAAATAAACAAAACAGTGGAGGGGGATGGAGGAGGCTGGATCATGACAATTATCACAAGGCTGACACAGTAGCAGGACAGAGCCCACTGAATATCATTTATCCAATGTAGTCACAACCTTTTGGGGATGTCTACCCAATACCTTCTCTTTTAAATTATCCTCTAGTCCCACAGAAAGGCCCATCCTTAGCAGCTGTATTTGTACTCTGTAAACCCACTCCTGTGGTCACAGTTGATGGAACCAGGTGTGGTCACTGGCCTAAGGAAGCCTTTAAGATTCTCTCTTCTAGGAAGACAGAACTAGGGCTGGAAAACAGCTCCCAAAGCATGTAGTGAGAATTAAAAGACATGTAAAATCAGGAGCAAGAGGGCAAACAGACATCTTCTGCCACATGTACAAAGAACCAGAGAAAAATATACAGAGATAACATATACTTTACATCTTTTACTAATGGACAACCACATCTAATCCAACTCCCTACCGGCAGTCAATTATATAAGCTTTATACATGAAGAACCACACATTAAGTTATTAAGTCCTACATAAAACTGTTGACTAATCACTGGTTAGATTAAATCCATGTGAAATAATTCAAAAAGATTCTTTTTAAAAAAGGCTGTTTAGTGAGTTCAATCAGTAACAAAGGTTTGCATGGCCAAAATTTAGAAGAATTTAAAATATAGAATTTAAAAGAATAAAAATAGCAAGTGTTGGAGATGATGTGGAATGACTCAAATTCATGCCTAGTTGGGAGCGCGTAACACGGTTATAACTACTTAGGAAAATAATTTGGCAGTTTCTTTTCAGGTTAAATATACACTTCCCATACAAACTAGCAAATTCACTCCCTAGGTATTTATCCCCCAAAATGAAAGCCCATGTCCACAAAAAGATATGAACAAGAATGTTTACAGCTTTATTAATAAAAGTTAAACTCAATGGGACACTTGGGCGGCTCAGTCAGTTAAGGGTCTGACACCTGATTTCAGCTCAGGTCATGATCTTTCATGGGTCGTGGGAATCAAGCCCCATGTCGGGCTCTGAGCTCAGCAGGAAGTCTGCTTGAAGATTCTCTCCCTCTACTCTTCCCCCCACTCGCTTGCTCTCTCTTGCTCTCTCTAAAATAAATAAATAAATCTTTAAAAAAATATTAACTAAACACTGAAAATCCAAATGCTCATCTCAGGAAATCAGATAAAGTGTGAAATACTTCTCAGCAATACAAAGGAAAGAACTACTGACATGCAACAACATGGATGCAACAACATGGATGAATCTCAAAAACATTGTGTTGAACCAAAAAGCCAGACACAAGAGTACATACTGTATTGCTCCACTTATATGAAGTTCTAGAATAAGCAAAACTAAGTGATGGTGATAGAAGTCAGATCAATGGTTGATTGATGGGAGAGGGGCCTGATAATAAAGGTCTGAGTGACATACCAAAACTAACAGGATGAAACTAACACAATACTTGCAGGGAAATATATAACTATAAATATCTATATTAACAGAAAAGATCTCAAATCAGTAACCTAACTTTCCACCTTAAGAAGGTAGAAAATTAAAGGTCAACTAAAACAAAGAAAGCAGAAAGAAAGAAGTAATAAAGATAAGAATGGAAATATAGGAGATAGAGAAAAATGAACAAAACCAAAGTTCCTTCTTTGCAAAGATCAGCAAAACTGACAAACTTTTAGCTGCACGGACAAAAAAATGACTCAAATTACTAAAATCAAGAATAAAAGAGGGATATTACTAATGACCTTAAAGAAACAGTTATAAGGGAATACTATGAACAATTTTATGCCAATAAATTAGATAATCTTACATGAAACGGAAAAATTCCTAGAAAGACACAAACTACCAAAATGGACTCAAGGAGAAATAAAAAAATCTGAATAGACCTATAACAAAGATTGAAATGGAAATCAAAAAAAGGACAAGCTTTAAGACCAGGTAATTTCACTAGTGAATTCTACCAAATATTTAAAGCAGAATTAACATGAATCCTTCACAAATTTTCCAAAAAAACAGAAGAGGAGGGAACACTTCCCAACTCATTCTGTGAGGCCAAAATACCAAAACCAGGCAAAGACATAACAAGAAAACTATACACCAAAAGCCCTTATGAATACAAGCAAAAAACTCTTCAACAAAATACTAGCAAACTAAAACCAGAAACATACAAAAAGGATTATACACCAAGAACAAGTGGAACTTATCCCAGGAACACAGGTTGGTTCAACACACGAAAATCAATATAATTTACCATATTAAAAGAATAAAGGATTAAAAAGTACATGATCATCTCAATATATAAAGAAAAAGTGGTTGACAGAATCCAACACCCTTTCATGATAAAAAACATGCAACAAACTGGGAACAGAAGGGAACGTCCTCAATCTGATAAACACCATCTATGGAAAACCCCCAGTTAACATCATACTTAATGGTGAAATAAAGACTGGATGCTTTCCCCCTAAGACCAGGAACAAGTCAAGGGTGTCTGCTCTTCCCAATTCTATTCAGTATTGTACTGAAGGTTCCAGGCACGGCAGTTAGAGTACCCCCCTCCCACCGCAAAAAAAGAAAAAATATAAGGCATCCAGATCATAAAGGAAGAATTAAAACTACCTCTATTTTCAGATAACAGGATACTATATGTAGAAAATGCTAAGGAATCCACAAAAATACTAGAAGTGACAAATGACTTCAGCAAGGTTGCAGCATATAAGATCAATATACAAAAATCAGTTATATTTCAATACACTAGCAATGAATAATCCAAAAATAAAAGTTCCACTTAAAATAGCATCAAAAAGAATGAAATATTTAGGAATAAATTTAATAAAAGACTTGTACAGTGAATTATTTAGCAACAAGTAGGAATGTAGTACTAATACATGCACAACACAGACGAATCTTGAAAACAGTATGCTAAACAGGTACAGCTACTCTGGAAAACAGTATGGAGGTTCCTCAAAAAGTTAAAAATAGAACTACCCTATAACCCAGCAATTGCACTTACTAAGTACTTACCCAAAGGATACACAAATACTCATTCAAAGGGGCACATACACCCTGATGTTTATAGCAGCATTGTCAACAATAGCCAAACTATGGAAAGAGCCCAAATGCCCATTGACTGATGGATGGATAAAGAGGATGTGGTATACATACGCAACAGAATATTATTCAACCATCAAAAGAATGAAATCTTGCCAGTTGCAACAACATGGATGGAGCTAGAGTGTATTATGTTAAGTGAAATTAGTCAGAGAAAGACAAATACCGTATGATTTCACTCATATGTAGAATTTAAGAAACAAAACAGATGAACATGGGGGGAAAGAGGGGCAAACCAGAAAACAGACTCTTTTTTTTTTTTTTTAAGATTTTTATTTATTTAACAGAGATAGAGAGCACAAGTAGGCAGAGCGGCAGACAGAGGGAGAGGGAGAAGCAGGCTCCCTGCCGAGCAGGGAGCCCGATGCGGGGCTCGATCCCAAGACCCTGGGATCATGACCTGAGCCGAAGGCAGCCGCTTAACTGACTGAGCCACCCAGGCGTCCCCAGAAAACAGACTCTTAACTATAGAGAACAAACTGAGGGTTGCTGGAGGGGAGGTGGGCAGTGGCTGGGCTAAATGGGTGATGGGTATTAATTTGTGCTGAGCACTGGGTGTTACATGTAAGTGATGAATCACTAAATTCTATTCCTGAAACCAACATTACACCATATGTTAACGAGAACTTAAATAAAAATTTGAAAAAAAAAAGCCAAAACAATATGCTAAGTGAAATAAGCCAGACACAAAAGGTCACATATGATTCCATTTACAAGAAATGTCCAAAATATACAAATCTATAAAGGCAGAAAAATTAGTGGTTGCTGAGGTCTGGGAGGAATGGAGGGACAGAGGGAGGGTACAGCTAAAAGGTAGGGTTTCTTTGAAGAGTAATGAAAATGCCCTCAAACTGACTGTGGTGAAGGTTGAAAATTCAGTGACTGCACTAAAAGCCATTAAATTGTATACCTTAAACGCATGAAATGTATGTGAATTACATCTCAATAAAACTGTGAAATAAAAACGTATAGAACCACTGTGAGTTTCCATCTACTCAACCCTCTCCCTTTTTTGATCACTTTTGACCCTTTAGACCACTAAGAAAGGACAAATTATATCGTTAAAAGGAAAAACAAGAATGCTAACCCCTCTGGCTCTCTTCCTTCTTTAAGCACTGCTTCTAATTTCAATTTAAAGGGCCCCCAATTGAATACAAACCTCTGTAATTTTGTGTGTCTCTGAAGCAACTCTTTGCACTGTTGTAAAACAAATGTTGAATTCCTGAATGATGGAAGGATACAAACTATTGAAGTCCAGGAGCAAAATAAACTTATCATAAAAACCTGCAACAAAAAAGCCATATTACAAAAAGTCTTTTTAAAAAAAGCAGATGGGAAAAGGGTAAAAAAAAAGGGGGGGTTAAAAAAAGGAGATTTGTCAAAACATAACATTAGAAGTACTGTAGAATGAAGTATATGAGAAAGGATACACTATCCAAAGCGGCGAGTTATACCAAAGAAAAAAAAGTCGTCCACTATCACTCCATAAAAATGCCTTGTATTTGAGTAAAAACTCAAGTCACAAAAGAAGAGGAAAGAAAAGAACGTGTCTTATGTTGAAACCAACTACAACGAACGATCCTTTCCACAGCAGGCCCCAAGTACACCATTATGATGGGCAAACACCTTCTCCTATCAATTACTTCAGATAGGTGTCATATCCATTTCAAAAAAATGTTGTAAAATTCTCCTTCAGGCAAGTGTTCCCTCCCACCTACCCTGCCACCTCGACCCCCAAAATGTTTAGTGATCCACACCAGTGAGTAGTTATATATTTTTTTTTACCATCATACTTTCTAAGAATAAAATGGGAAGCCCACTCACCTGTACACAAATGGTGTTAAAATCAGACAAGAGATGTATATATATAAATGTCAGTAGTGGAACGATCCACCCTTTTTACTTGCAAAGGGTGAACAGAAAGCTACTATATTTCTCTAGGACATTTATAAAGAGTTATCTTCACCTTAAGAAGAAACTGAGTAAAAATAAATGTCCACTATTAAGAAAATAAAAACAACAAATATTGATAGCATACTCTGTGTCAGGCACTATACTAAACAATCACTTTGTTCCTTAAGTCCCTGTGTGGTAGATACTCTTTTTTTAAAATTCTAGTGTAGTTAACATACAGTGCTATATTAATTTCAAGAGTAGATATTATTCCTATTTCCATTTTACAGAAGAGGAAAGTGAAGCTTACAAAGGTTCAAGAGGAAGGCAGAATTTAAGCCCAGATCTATCTAACACCAAAGGACTATTGATCTGTTTCAATACAACTAATAATAAATCACTTTTGTCAAAAATGTCTCCTACTCAGAGCTCAAGTTACTTGATAAAATTCACATTATTCCTGTACAACAATGTAAATATACTAAACACTACTTAATTGTACCCTTAAAAATAGGGAAGAGGGTTAAAAAAAAAGATCCTTTCTAGCTGTGTACCACAAAACATTTTCTTTGCCATTAACGACAAGGGGGAGTACTCTGCTGTTAAAGTTCAATTTGGTGGTTACTGTCTGTACTTTCTTGAACTCTGCTGTGCAAATGAACTAGTCCTGGCAGCTCAGGCAGAGGCAGAGCCCACCCTCTACAATAGATGGGAGGAGAGAGAGGTGCTCCTACCACCAGACAAATAGCTATGTACTGGACTAGGTGTTGGCAAACTATGCGCAGAACGAATTCAGCCTACCCCCTCCTCTTTTTGTACCACACATGAGCCAAGAATAGTGTTTACATCTTTAAATGGTTGAAAAATATTTTTAAAAACAGAGTATCTCATGATACATGAAAATTATACAAAATTTAAATTTCAATATCCATAAACAAAGCTTTCTTGGAACACAGCAAAAAAATAAAAAAGATTCATATTAATTCATGTCAGGTGACTGGCCAACAAGATTTTCACATGAACAGAAGACAAAAATAAGGTCATAACAAGACCTATTTGCTAACCTACAAAATACAATTCAGATCTTGCAGTTTCTCAAGCCTAGGTCTGCATTAAAAAATTCCTTAACACCAGGGGCAAATCCACCTGCTGCGCAGCCTTACCAGCTTTAGGGTCCAATACCAAGCCTCCAGCATAAGCTGCTTTCTTACGTCCTTTCTTGTATTTATTGGCCTCTCCATCTATGTCTTCATCTTCATCTCCCTAATATTAAATGGAAAGGTTAACTTCACCAGCCAGCAACTGATTAACTAAATAAGAAGTTTTATGATTCCCCCTTTTCCAACTGCAGTACACAATTCTAACAAACATTCTTTAGTTTTAGCTAGTGGTCCTACCTATGGGGAACGACAGTTACTGTAATATGTTCACAAACCCAAATGAATGCCAAGCATGGGAGTTACCAAAACACTATATCCCAGAGTTAATAAATATGTAAATTCTACTTTAAAATATTTCTGAATTCACAGAATCTTTTATTTTTTAAATCAATGGATACTAAAAATACAATGCTTCATATTATGTAAAATCTAAGACAGTAAAAGAGCCCTCTTAAATTCATTACTCTAACAATCATGATGTAGAAATATTAAATATTTTACAGATATGATCATTATTCCCATTATCATGGACACCTTAAAATAAGTGTCCGTGTACTGAAAATTCACCCCCAAGTAGTTTATTAATAACCAATATTCAATACCTCAGAAGTCAATTTTGATAATGTACATAAAACAAATACAAGAATTTGAACCGTCTTAACATTAAATTCCCCCCTTTGAGTCAACTGCTATCAATGATGACAAAAACGGTAGCTAAGTTTTAGTTCCAATGTCATGGAGGCCACTTCAGAAAACTGATTGTGGTGACCTGATCCTACTAGCATATAAAAATGCAACAAAGCAACAAAAAATAAAGGCTCATGCATTTAAGGAAATAAAAGGTTTAACTGGTATCTAACTTTGGATACAGCTAAGATGGCAAAACACTTTCCTAGTATGGTCACCCATCAGAGACTTAATACCGCCCTTCAAGAAATTCATATTTCACAAATAATTTTTACCTACACAGAAAAAAGTGAAGAAGGAAATCACCACACAAACAAAACAGAATGAATCTGACATGGTTTCTACAGAATACAGGAGATTAATTATTTTGGAAGCAGAAGTTATCACAGCAGAAAGAGCTATCTAGGTAATAAAAGGAGGGGAGGTTAAAAAAAAAAAAAAGGCAAAATACTATGCAGTTTTGAACCCACCAGTTTTTGCTGAGGCTTTCTGAAAATCTGCTTGTCAGGCACAATATAGTTGTTTTCATAAAACGCATGAAGCAACAAGAACTCATTACGCTCGGATCGTCCACCCATCAGCGTCCTAGACTATTAAATAGAATTTTTTTAAATTTGAGCTCAAAACTGTAACAAAAGCAACTTTAAGGTGGTAAATTTAATCAAAGCACCTCCTCCATAATCATTCTTCCTAATAAGGGCTGCTTTAAAAATAAGAAGGTACAAAATTCATTCTAACGTTTTCTTTCAGCATTATACTTAAAAAGAGACAAAGAAAGCTTAAAATACTGACACTACTTGGGCTATTTCTTTACTCCCAAATAGACCATTCCACACATCAGACACATCCAGATGTTAGAGATGATCCTTATGTTCACCCAAAATTTCAACATACTGCACCTGGCTTTCCTCCCCTTCTCGCAGCCAGTTCATTTCACAAAAGAAAACCAGCTTCCAGAATACAAGTTACTCATTTTATAAGCATGCATTTAGACTCATTATCATATAACAACTACCCCAAGCAAACACTGAATCCAACAGGAAATGCTTTTTCCCCCTTTCTAAGTTAAATTTACCATAATGTTCCCAGCGATGTTAGTGATCTGCAATGCTAATGGAAGAACATTTAGCTCACACATGATCTGCAAAATGAACCTGGCATCTTTCCAGGTGTGTTCCAACAGGTACAACAGATGAGAAGATTCACTGTACAGAAAAGTAAGAATGAAACAGAATCAAGTAATTAAAAGAAACAATGACTATAATCAGAACTTCATAAAATATTACAAAAAAATTTTGGTATGAGTAACTTCAGAGCAATGGCACCTTGGCTTTGGAAACAATTTAAAATAAGGCTGGTATGAAACCATGAATTCATTCATGTCATTGATCCCAATGCCCTTCTCCAAAACACGCACACAAAAAAATCCCATAAATACAAAGTAAAATTATGCGTTAACTACGACCTGAAAACTACCTAAATCCTTTTATTCATTCTATCTAATAAGTATGTGTTACATGCTGGGTATGTGCCAGGCATAGTTCTAGATGCTGGCTGTAACCAAAAGACAAAATACCTGTCCTCATGGGGCTTATGTCCTCAGGGGGGAGACAGAGTATAAATTAAAATACATATATATGGTAGGTTATATAATGTTCAGTGTTAAAGAAAAAAATTAAGAAGCAAAGGAAATATTAAGTATCAGGAGCAGAGACTGAAATTTTAGTTAGGGAACCAGGGAAGAGTTCACAGAGAATAAAGAACCGAGGGGCGCCTGGGTGGCTCATTCGACTAAGCATCCGCCTTTGGCTCAGGTCATGATCTCACAGTCCTGGGATCGAGCCCCGCGTCGAACCCCACATCGGGCTCCTTGCTCAGCGGGGAGTCTGCTTCCCCCTCTCCTTCTGCCTGCCGCTCCCTCTGCTTGTGCTCTGTGTGTCTGTCTCTTTTTCTCTCTCTCAAATAACTAAATAAAATCTTAAAAAAAAAAAAAAAAGAACTGGAAGAGGTGAGGAGGCAATCCTTGTGAATGGATATCTGAGGGAAGAGCATCCAGGCAAACAGAACAGCACATTCAAAGGCTCTGAGCTGAGCACAAATCTGGCATTTCCAGGACCAGAAAGGAGACTGTGGCTGGAACAGAGAGAATGATGGAGAGTGCAGGAGGACAGAGTTAAAGGCAGAGATACACACTGTCTAGGACCTTGTAAGTCAGAGTAAGAACTCTGGTTTTTACTCTAAATGAAACAGTCACTGGAAGATTTTGACCAGAGTGCAGTATCTGACTTAACTTTAGCAAGATAACCCTGGTTCCTGGGTTGAAAACAGACAGCAAGGAGTCAAGGGCAAAAGCAGAGAGACCAACAAAGAGGCTGACATATGACTCATTACTCCAGGGGAAAGAGCAGGGTAGTGTGGACCAGGATGGGTTCAATGGAGGAGAAAAGAAGTGGTCAAATCTAGACATATTTTGAAGATAAAGCTGACAGGATTCTGTGATGGCTCAAACATGAGCTATCTATCAGAAAGAGGAATCATGGAAGCCTCAAAGGTTTTGGGCCAAACATGACTTTGGAGATTTCTAGGAGTACTGGAAAAATAAGAGTGCCACTCTTAAGGAGAAACTATAAGAGGAGCCTAGGGGAAAAGATCAGGAGCTGAGCTTCTGAACAAGTCAGGTTGGAGGTTCATATTAGACATCAAGTAAAACAGGCAGGTGGATACAGGAGTCTGGAATTCAAAGGAGAGATCTAAGCTAAAGATACCCAAGCAGGAGGCATCAGCACTACATGGTATTGAAATTCCTGAGACTCGATGAGATCACCTAGAAAGAGCACAGTCAGAAAGAGAAGCAGTCCAAGGCCTTGGGAGGAATGGGCAGGAAAGAGTAAGTGGCAAGAGGAGTAGAAGAAACTCTGTTTAGGAAATAATCAAGCACAAAGGTTCAGTTGTACAAAATGAGTTAAGTTCTGGAGGTCTAATATATAGCAATGTAACTACAGTTAACAATACTGTACCACATACTTGAAATTTGCTGAGAGGGTAAATCTAAAGTACTGTAACGACAAAAAAAATAAATAAAAAAAATAAAAAAATAAAGTACTGTAACGACAAAAAGAAATAGTAACCATGTGAGGTGATGGATATGTTAATCAGCTTATGTTGATTATTTTACAATGTATACATTTATCAAACATCAGTTTGTATACCTTAAATATATACAATTTCTATTTGTCAATTTTACTCCAAGAAAGATGGAAAAAAGAAATAATCAAGCAATATCTCTACATAGTGATTTCTCAGTTTTTCTATTTCCAAAAGATTTACACTATCTCCTGAAGGAAACCTCACTATCACATCAATTTCCAAACTGCTCTTAGGAAACATCTAGATGAGGTTAGGATGAGTAAAGGAGATGGAGATACACTGATAAAATTAAAATAATTCAAGAGGCAAAATAATTTATTAAAGTAACAGAGATGCTGGTGCTGACATGAAGGCAGTTCCCCTCCAGAACCCCACACACTCCTGGTCCCTCCAGCCTGAAGGCGATGCTGGCCTCCTGCTGTTGCTCATTTCAAGACAGACAAACTCCAAAGCACCCAGGATCATACCTGTACATGTTTCGTACATTTTCCATTGGGATTACAACCCTTTCAGTTCTCAGGATTTGTTGAACAAGTTCAGACAAATGGTAGCTTTTACAACGAATCAATTCCTTTGCTGAAATTTCCACATCACAGATCATTCGGCCACAGGTAGCATTTCTTTCACCAAATCCACTCCTGCCCTACAGGGGGAGGACAAAAAGCAAATCCCATGGACGAGCAGACATTGGGAACATTCTGTTCTAATTCGCTTTGAAGCTAGCCCAGAATTACAATGGGGAAACTCAATCTCCCATTCACCACTCAGTCAGCCATCACTCAAATATTTCTGAATGTATGGGGCGCCTGAGTGGCTCCGTCCGTTAAGCGTCTGCCTTCGGCTCAGGTCATGGTCCCCGGGTCCTGAGATCGAGCCCCGCATCAGGCTCCCTGCTCAGATAGAGAGCCTGCTTCTCCCTCTTCCTCTGCTACTCCCCTTACTTTCCCCCCTCCTTTCTCTCTCTGTCAAGTAAATAAATAAAATCTTTAAAAAAATATTTCTGAATGTTCACTATGTAGCTGACACTGCTCTAGCACTGGGGATATAGCAGTGAGCAAAACAGAAAAGATTCCTGATCTCATCTGAAATATACAACAAAAAACGGACATCAAAAGCAAGAAACTATATAGTTTCAGGAGACAATAAACATACGGAAAAGAGAAAAAGTAGAACAGGTGAGGAAAACGGGAATTTAGGGGGGCTGCACCTTAAATAGGGTAGTCATGGTAGACCTCACTCAGAAGATGCCATATAAAGAAAACCACGAAGGGGTAAGGAGTTAGTAAATCAAGCACTGGGATGAAGGTTAATAACAGCTCTATCACCTTAAAGGTAAGAACAGGAAAAGAAGCAAGAGCACTGGCTCCAACTCCAATCGGCAACAGCAGAATCTACTGAAGAGTATCATAAAAGGTCCAGATTCCTAAGTTTTCTGATGAGGCAACATGCCCATTTTAGTTGTAAGCTTTAAGTAAAATAAGATTTCAAGCAATGAGCACTCTCATGCTTAGGAAATGAAGGTGGCTTCATACAAAAACCACCAAAACCTAAGTGAAAACAAGCAGGTAGAATGAAAAATACATAGGCTTTAAAAGAGTCAAGACAGGCCAGGTTCAAAACCTCAGTTCTTCCCCAGACTAGCCCTACAACCTTGAACAAGTTCTGTCACCCCTGTGAGAAGCATAGCGAAACTGGAGTTGCTGTGACAGGCAACTACTGTGCAGGCACTTAGCCTGTGGCTGCCTTACACATTCAACGTCAGCTCCCTCCCACTCTTCCTTCCCCTCTGAGTCCTGAATGATAACACTTACTGATCTCTGAGCCCTGCAACTCTGCTCTAAGGGCTACAGCATCGGTAACACCGAAGTGGAGGTAACATGTACGTACCATCTCTAGATTCTAAGAGCTGATTTTAAATAACTACCAGAGGCTTCAACCAATAAAATGTTGCATTCAAAGGAAAAGATGTTTAGTGCCAAAGTTAAAATGTCCTATTACAAGACAACCAATTCTTAGTCAAAGAAGCACAGTGTGTTCCCAGGTAGCTACTCTCCATATAAAGAAGCGAAGTCAAGAAGTAAGATTTTGAAAACTATTTTTACCCCAAGCTTTGGCATGTTGGATCGCTTCAGTCGACCTATCTTGGACCAGTGAGGAACTTTGCACACATTAATTCTCTGCAGGAGCACTTCCAGTTCAAATCCATAAATATTATGACCCTAGTCAGAAAAAGGCAGCCAATAACATTATAACAAACACAAATTAGAGGATTTATCTTCATATGCACAGAATTTCTTTGCCCTTTCTTTTTCTGGTCTCTAATTGAAGGCATCATGAGCTTACCTCCGATTGGGGTCCTTTCTTCTTCAGGAATGTATTCATCAGCAGCATTCATTAGCCTTGACATTAACAAAGCTGCTAAGCAGATTGCTGGAATAAACTTTATTTCATCCTAATTGATGCAAGGTTCATATGATGTCTTTTAATTTTCAGCTCATGCCTCACAGTCTCGGAGGCAAATGCAAATTTTTATGTCCCATACTTTTTCATGATCAGTAAAAGCTGTGTTCAAGTAATTCCATTTTAATTCCTTAAAAACTGAGAATCTGCCTGTGTTCTGTAACAGTTTATACAGACTTCTTAGAAAACTCAGGAACTGCATCTACTTTCTTCTTAAAGAACTGAGTTCAAACACTACTGATTTAGACTCTTAATGTATAACAAACTACACAATACCAGGCAATAGTTCAAATTAGGAAACAAAACTATACCAAGTAGAAATTATCTCAAAAATGCAACTACGGGCACCTGGTGGCTTAGTCGGTTAAGCACCTGACTCTTGATTTCGGCTCAGATCTTGATCTCAGGGTCGTGAGTTCAAGCACCACATTGGGCTCCACGCTGGGCATGGAGCCTACTTAAAAATAAAATAAAAACTCAACCAAATTTTCCATGTCTATAATGGTAATTTCCATCATGTGAATAATATGGTTCACTGTCTATGTTTATTAAAAAACTAGATGAAGCTTAAAATAAATCAGATCAATAAACAGATTTATTTCCTACTAATTTTAATTAAAAATGTGTACCACTATATATTCATGGCAGTTTTGTCTATTAAATTAAGAAACCCAACAAAAAATAAATTAATTAATTAATTAATTAATTAAGAAACCCAAGGACACAAGGAAGTCTCATTTCCAAATTATCATTCCTGGGATTAGGGACTCACACCAGTGTCAGGATTCTCTCTTACACCAGATCAGTTTGGATTTCTCACACACAGACTTGGCTCTAACACCCTAAGGCAGGCCAGCTATCCTAGGCACCATGACATCTCCCTGGGGCCCGAGAGAGACTACTAGGGAAAACTGGGTGAGGACCTAGTTCTGAGCCAGAGCACCAAAGCAGAGCATGTGGACAAAATCTTCCTGGTGCTTTCAAGATGTACAACAAAATATATAATACCTAGAATACTGGAAGAGAAGCGGGTGCAGAGACACTTGATAACAACCTACAGGCTCTAGGTACTCTGGCCACACCCTGGTCAAGAAAGGTGTCCAAGAGCAAAAAGTGAATGTGGAGAAATATATAGCACACATTTTTGCTATACATAAATTTATATCCTACTTTCCTCCAAAACAATCAAAAGCACAACATAATTTGATCCATTAACTGAAAAAAAGGGAAGAAATCATATCAAAGAGCCTATAAACCAAAGCCAGAGGAAACATAAAGCAAAATGTTGCTTTATAACTCTTAAAAACCAGGGCAAACATAATTCAATGAATTATTACTCTTCCTATCTAGTGGGAATATGCTTGGTTATGAAGAGGAAAAAAATTCCTAGCCCTGACCTCTCAAAGAATAGGTCATCCATTGAGCTCGGGGCACCTGCCTGGCTCAGTCGGTAGAACATGCAACTCTTGATCTTGGGATTGGAAGTTCAAGCCCCACATTGGGCTGTAGAGATTACTTTTTAAAAAAAGAACCACTGAGCTCATAAAATTAAAATACTTACACTTTGGAGACTGACACCAAATCAAGGGAATTAGCTCCTATGACCACTATACAGCTGGACCACTAATCCAAAATTTTAGAGAAACCAACAGTTAACACAAGTTAACTGGTCTCTAAAGTGGAAATAACTGGAATATCCTAAACTTCAACAATAACATGAGTTGCTTTTCTCTTAGAGGAAAATAACTACTTTATAGTGGGCTGGCTCTTTTTTCCCCCTTTCTGTTAGCAGAAACTATAGCAATTCCCACCAGTCCATAAGGTCATTTCTTCTCTGAAGATTCAAAAAATATATAAAGAACTCATAAACTGAACAATAAAAAAAAAAAAAAAACCAACCCAGTTAAAAAATGGGCAGAGGACCTGAACAGACATTTTCCCAAAGAAGACATACAGATGGCCAATGGGCACATGAAAAGATGTTCAACGTCACTAAGTATGAGGGAAATGCAAACCAAAATCACCTCAACACCTATTAGAATGGCTATTATCAAAAGGACAAGAAATAACAAGTGGAGAGGATGTGGAGAAAAAGGAACTCTCCTACTGTTGGTGGAAATGTAAACTGGTGTAGCCACTACAGAAATCAGTTTGGAGATGCCTCAAAAAAATTTTTTTTCCTCAAAAAATTAAGAATAAATCTACAATATGATTCAGCTATTCCCCTTTGGGTATTTATATGAATGCGAAAACACTAATTTGAAAAGATATATGTAGCCCTATGTTCATTTATAATAGCCAAGATATCAAAACAACCTAAACTATCCATCAATGGATGAATGGATAAAGAGGATGTGGTACACGCACACACAATGGAATATACTCAGCCATAAAGAAGAATGAAATCATGCTTTTTGCAACAATATGAATGGACCTTGAGGGTTAAGTGAAGTAAGTCAGATGGAGAAACACAAATACCGTATGATTTCACTCAAATGTGGAATCTAAAAAAACAAATGAACAAACAAAACTACACAAAAACAAACTCACTGATAGAGAACAGACTGCTAATTACCAGAGTGAAAGGGGCTTGGGGGGTGGGCAAAAAAGTGAAGGGTATGGTGGTGACTGATGGTAACAAGACTCTTGGTGGCCATCACTTTGTAGTGTATACAGATGTCAAATTATAATACTATACACCTGAAACTTACATCATATTATATACCAATTTTACCTAGATTAAAAAAAAAGGTTCTCTGCAAGATTCTCATAAGTACTGAAAAGAACCAATAAGGAATGAAGAGCTTCCCCCATGGCATGATGAGACATCTACTCACCACAATGATATCAGGATCAATTTTGTGAACTTTGGCGAGGAAAAAACCTAGCAATGTTCTTTCTGTTGCAGCAATCTCAACCTTCACATTCTGTTAGATAAAAACATACCAGTCACTTACTCTTTACTTTTAAGTACTATACTTGGCTCCTTGTTCAAGCAGGGTTCGATTTCTTAGAATTAAAAGAATCCATCCAGGGGCGCCTGGGTGGCTCAGTCGGTTAAGCATCTGCCTTCGGGTCCTGGGATCGAGCCCTGCATTGGGCATTGGGGCTGATATTTGTAGCCTCTCCCTCTCCCTGCTTCTCCTTCTCCTTCTCCCCCTCGGTCATGTGTACGCTCTCTCTCTCTCTCTCTCTCTCTCAGAATAAACAAATAAAATTTTAAAAAACCACAAAGAATCCATCCATTTCAAAACTAAATGAAGCAATGAAATTGCTGATTCTAGGTTTCACAGTAATAATTGCCCAAAGTCTCTGAGGAGCTCATTCTAGTAATAAGTGTGTAAATAAAGCAAAACTTTATTTTTTTAAAGATTTATTCATTTATTTATTTGATAGACACAGCGAGAGAGGGAACACAAGCAGGGGGAGTGGGAGAGGGAGAAGCAGGCTTCCCGCGGAGCAGGGAGCCCGATGTGGGGCTTGATCCCAGGACCCTGGGACCATGACCTAAGCTGAAGGCAGACGCTTAACAACTGAGCCACCCAGGCGCCCCAATAAAGCAAAACTTTAAATGCTGAGCACCATGAAGTGCAGACATGTCCCTCCACAGGGACACACTTGGACATCTGGACACATATGAACAAGCATATGAATCCGAGTACCTGTCAAAAACATTACTTACTTTCCTGTATAATCCCTGGTAACTTTGTTGTTTATGTATTTACCACATAAAGAAATCCCAAGGATTGCATAGACTAATCTCCAAGAATGGTGTAAGAACCCATAAATAAGAAACTAGACTGAAAACAAACATACATTTAAGAATTATAGGCGTCTTAAGTATAAATAAAACCTATCTTCATTCAAAAGGCTTCTACTTGGATTACTGAACATAAAAAAGGTATTCAAAAGATCCACTCTTATTAAGACTCTCTTAAAATGCAAGTTGATAGCTATGTGTTTTCTACAACTAACTTGGCTACAAATATCAGTTTGACTCTAAAAGAATTTTCTGAGATCATTTTACTTGGACAGGTAATTCAGAGCACTTCACAAATAACAGCATGATCCAACAGTACCCCCAGACTGCTGGACTTCTCAAGCCAACTTAAAATAAGTGGAACCTGACAAGTTTGCTAAAATTTTGTCAACTGAGGATATTAAAAAAACAAAACCAACCCACAAATTTATGAGCACAAACATTTCACAAAAGAAACATACTCTCCAAAAAACAAATTCTTTACATTGAATACATTTACCTTGTGACAAACTCACTACATTACACTATTTTTTTCCACCCCCTATTTTATTAAGGACCCATGAAAACTTCTCCATGGAGTATACTGACAGTTGAGAGATCGCTGATCAATTCTGGCCAGCCCATATCGACCTTTCCAATATGTGTCCCCTTTATTATCCAGTATTCCCAACTTCACTTGGCTTTCTTCAAGCTGGAGGATGGGGGAAGGAGCTCTACCTAACATTGCATCAAAACAGGGGCGCCTGGGTGGCTCAGTCGGTTAAGCGTCTGCCTTCGGCTCAGGTCATGATCCCAGGGTCCTGGGATGGAGCCCCACGTTGGGCTCCCTGCTCAGTGGGGAGTCTGCTTCTCCCTCTCCCTCTGCCTGCCTCTCTGCCTGCTTGTGCTTTCTATCTCTCTGTCAAATAAATAAATAAAATACTTTTTAAAAAAATAAAAAATAAATAAAAAAAAACACATTGCATCAAAACAGTAATCACATGATCATGCATTTTGGAAAGCTATCTGAAGGAGGATTTGAGCCTATCCACCTACTAATAAGATATAGAATCACATTATTTTCAGGTGGCAAATCATTGTTAAATGATGTTTCTACTTTCATCTTTCTAACACATTTTGAATGGATTAATGCCACAGTCCAATCTAGCAAGAAGAGATCTAATAAATTAACATATAAAATAGCCTATTCTACTAATCCACACCATCCTCCTTTTCTTTTTCTAAATAGATGCTTCATATTTAAAAGGAATAAATGATGACTTCTTTACCTTTTCCTTAATGTCTTCTTTGAAAGTATATGGAAAAATACAGTCCTTTGGTTTAGATACAACTGTAAGAAGAAAAAAAAATAAAGATCCCATCACCGTCTTAGTCCAATTTCAAGTACACATATGCCACACGTTTCCAAATGTAAACTGTCATAAATATAAACAAATACCCCCTAATCTCTAAAAAGTTAAGAGTTCAAGTATTTCCATCGGTCATGTTGTTGGACCTCAAAAGAAAAGCCAGAACAAACAATCCTAAAATTCATTATGGAACCACAAAGACCCCAGGTAGCCCAAGCAATCTTGGGAAAGAAGAACAAAGCAGGAGGTGTCACGCTCCCTGATTTAAAACTATACTCCAAAGCTGCAGTAATCAAAACAGTATGGTACTGGGATAAAAATAGACATCTAGATCAATGGAACAAAACAGAGAGCCCAGAAATTAATGCATGCATATATGATCAATTAATTTATGACAAAGGAGGTATGACTATACAATGGGAAAAGGACAGTCTCTTTACTAAATGGTGATGGGAAAACTGGACAGCCACATATAAAAGAATGAAACTGGACCACAATCTTACACCATACACAAAAACTAAGTGAAAATGCACTGAAGACTTGAATATAAGGACTTGAAACCATAAAACTCTTAGAAGAAAATGGGCAGTAAGCTCCCTGACATTGGTCTTGGTGATGACTTTTTGGATTTGACACCAAAAGGAAAGGCATCACAAGCAAAAATAATCAAGTAGGACTACATCACAATAAAAAGCTCTTGCAGAGCAAAGGAAACCATCAACTAAATGAAAAGGCAACCTAACAAATGGGAGAAAATATTTGCAAATCATATATGTGATAAAAGGTTAATACCCAAAATATACAAAGAACTCCTGTAACTTGATAGCAATAAAACAAACAATCCAATTTAAAATTGGGCAAAGGCTGGGGCCACCTGGCTGGCTCAGTTAGTAGAACAAGTGACTCTTGATCTCAGGGTGGTGAGTTCAAGCCCCACAGTGGGCATGAAGCCTACTTTAAAAAAAAACGGGCAAAGGCTCTGAATAGACATTTTTCCAAAGAAGACATACAGATAGCCAATAGGTACATGAAAAAGTGGTCAACGTAAGGGGAGCCTGGGTGGCTCAATCGTTAAGCGTCTGCCTTCGGCTCAGGTCATGATCCCAGGGTCCTGGGATCAAGCCCCACCATCGGGCTCCCTGCTCAGTGGGGAGTCTGCTTCTCCCTCTCCCACTCCCCCTACTTGTGTTCCCTCTCTCACTGTCTCTCTCTCTGTGTCAAATAAATAAATAAAATCTTTAAAAAAAAAAAGTGGGGGCGCCTGGGTGGCTCAGTTGTTAAGCGTCTGCCTTTGGCTCAGGTCATGATCCCAGGGTTCTGGGATCGAGCCCTACATTGGGCTCCCCGCTCCACGGGAAGCCTACTTCTCCCTCTCCCGCTCCCCCTGCTTATGTTCCCTCTCTCGCTGTGTCTCTCTCTGTCAAATAAATAAATAAAATCTTTAAAAAAAAATAAAAAAATAAAGTGGTCAACATCACAATTATCAAAGAAATGCAAATCAAAACCACATGGGGATATCACCTCACACCTGTCAGAATTGCTATTATCAAAAAGACAAGAGGGGCACCTGGCTGGCGCAGTCAGTAGAGCATGTGACACTTGATCTCGGGGTCATAAGTCCAAGTCCCGCTAAGTAGGCATGGAGCCTACTTAAAAAAAGAAAAAAAAGAAATAATAAGTGTTGCCTAGGATGTGGAGTAAAGTGAACCCTTGTATACTGTTAGTGGGAATGTAAACTGGTACAGCCGCTGTGGAAAACAGTATGGAGGTTCCTCAAAAAATTAAAAATAAATACACCCTATGATCTAGGTATTCTACTTCTGGGTATTTGAAGAAAATGAAATCACTAACTTGAAAAGATATCTGCACCCACATGTTCACTGCAAAATTATTTACAAGAGCCAGGAAATGGAAGCAACCTAAGTGCCCATCAATGGATGAACAGATTTAAAAAAGTGGTATATTTATACAATGGATTATTATTCGGCCGTAAAAAATAAGGAAAAAATCTTGCCATTTGTGACAACATGGACAGACCATGAAGGGCATTATGCTAAGCAAAGAAAGTCAGACATAGAAAGATAAATACTGTATGATCTCACTGATATGTGCAATCTAAAAAAACAAAGACAAAATGAGGTCATAGATACAGGTAACAGACTGATGGTTGCCAGAGGTGGGATGGGATGTGGGGGTAGAGGAGGGACTGGGTGAAGAGGGTCAAACAGTGCAAACTTCAGTTATAAAATAAGTCATAGAGATATAATGTACAGCATGGTGACTATAGTTAATAATACTGTCTTGCATGTTTGAAAGTTGCCAAGAGAGTAAACCTTAAAAGTTCTCATCACAAGAAAAACCATTTTCTATGACGACAGATGTTAATTAGACTTATTGTGGCGATCATTTCACGATACATACAATTATCAAATTGTCATGTTGCACACCTGAAACTAAAATAATGTTACATGTCAATTATACCTCAATTTTTAAAGTTTAAAAGATTAAATTCAAAAAAAAAAGAATAGCCATGCACAGAACCCTAAGTCCCTGTAATTGTTTAAAACTTTCATGAAACATCTTCTATCCATCTACGTCAGAATGGAAGATGTTTAACAGTCTTGCCCAAAGGGAATCCCCCCACCACCAAAGCCTTAACTAGTACACAATGAAGGAACACCAACCTTCTCAAAGTTAGAAAAATAAAGATGACCAAAGCTTCCCTCACTAAGTTCCATGCCACTCAAAACAGCTGTTCACACTGTGACATACACAGAGCAGGTGAATAAATACATGTTGAGATGAGCTCATGACTGCTCTCTTCCACATATTTTCCAGGATATTCTCACCATTTTTTTTGTTATATATATTCCACCCCACTTAAAGAGTGAAACTTCACAATAATAATACATGGTATTCCCTTCTCTGCTTGTTTTCCTAGTCCCACTTTCCCAATACCCACAAAATCAGACAGGAGATGCTTCCCCATCTAACTGCTGGTTCTAGGCTGGAAAAGATTTCAGGAAACGTAACAGATCAATAGTATTCTGCCCTTTTCTTGTTTAGAAAAAAAATGGTTATTTAACTGGCCAAGGTCTCACCATGGAATAGGTCAGAACCATGATTCATGGCATGCAGATTTCTGTTTAACATTTTTCACCAACTGAATTTTATGCAGAGCAAACCCAACTCTAATTTGATATACTGTAACTCCTCCTAAATAGACAGACATTCATTTATGCCCTAGCATATTGCCTCACCACACAGAAAACTTTGGTCAGGATTCTATGATGAGCTTTAGAAAGACATCATGAAAAGGAAACAGTGAAAGTGTAATTTTGACCTAGGAAAAAAAAAGTAGAGTACCCCAATAAAATAACCACTGGAACAGAAAAAAAAAATGTCAAACTGCCTCCCAACTTCTGCTCCTTGAACAAAATAAACCAAATGAATAAAAGCCACCAATCCAATAAAACAGTGTCCACAGCTGACAAAAAATTAAAAAAAAAAACTTCTTTAACAATATGTACTAACTACTCTTGAAAACATCAAAAAAAAAAAAAAAAGTTACTGATCCAACAGCCGGAGAAAAAATAAGAAAAATTAAAATCAAGCCATTAGAAGACCAGCTAAAAAAATATACATACCACAGAAGTGTGACTGGAAGGGAGGCTGTGGGGGTGCTTTATCTAATGCAAAGCTGTGATGGACCAAAGCTGCCACAGCAATAATCTGCAAATAAAGGAGGGAAAAAGATCACTTATCAGACGCCTAGTATGCATTCTGCATTCTCACCAGAACTACGCAGAATATTAAAAGATAAATATTTTAGTCCATATGGATATTTTAACTTTTTATTATGAAAGTATTTAAACAAACAAAAATAGAGAAAATAGAAGGGAAAATAGAAGTTCTGACCTGGAACTGGAACCCAGGACTCCTGACTCCCAGCCAGGGATCTCAAAAGAAACAGGTAAGTGATGTTTAAAGACTCAATCTTTAAAAAACAAGCTATAGATATGCATGACCAATAATCTGGAGGATGCCAACCATGGACGAAGCTGGGGAAGAGGGATTGTGGGTACTCTTCATTTTCTTTTTAAAATTTGTACTTTCTGGGGCGCCTGGCTGCCTCAGTCAGTAGAGCATGCGAATCAAGATCTCAGGGTTGTGACTTGGGTGTAGAGACTATTTTTTAAAAAAAAAAAAAATGGTACTTCCTAAATGTTGTGTAAACACCAAGTACTGCTGTTGTGATCAGAAACAGTAGAGGCACAGGAAAAACTGTAGAAAAAAGCAGAAAATCAAATCACATCTATAATAAAATCCTAGCTTTTTAATAAAATATGCAGAGAAGACAGAAAAAAAAATACACAAAAACGTTAATAGTAGTTGTCTCTGAGGGTTGGGGTTATTAGGAGACTTTTCTCCCTAAACCTCTGTATGTTCATATCCAGATTTCAATGTTTTATATCAACCTATTCATCTACTAGCCTCCTAAGTGGTCTCCCTGTTTCTGTGCTGACACCAACAATGGCTTCCCATGGCACCGTGTTGGAGAAAGCTTGCTGCACCTAGGGGGAAAAAAAACCCTTTCTCTGTACCTAGTTAACTCCTACTCACCCACCAGTATGCAAGGTCCATCCCTACTTCTTCAGAAAAGACTTCTGGGGTGGATACTGTGGTGTGTCACCCAGAAGTCCTCTTCAGGACAAGGGCCCTCATTCTCCCAACTACTAAGAAAGCTGGAGAAATTCTGAAGGGTCATCGCTATGCCTGAGCTCCCTGGGATTGGCTGAGACCTTTGCTGTAACTGCAATGCAGTTTTCTCCCACTGCCAGGCTTGCTGCCTTCACTCTTCCACAGGGGCTGATCTCAGACCATCCCAAGAAGTTTCCCTAACCAGTGACACCTTCCTGGCCTCCTAGGCCTGGGTAGCTTCCTTTATTTGATGCTATCCAGAGCACATGTATCTTTTCTAAGTTTTACATCTATTTCTGCTATCGGGCTAATATCTGTCTCCTCCTCTGTATTTTGAGTCACAAGTATTCCATCACACTAGCACATGGTTTAGAAACATTTGCTGAGTCAACAACTTTATTAACCAAGTAATCTAAACTCTTAGGAAGCCATCTAATTTACTTAGGACTACAAAATGTCTCTCCTATTCATTCATTCACTCACACTCACTCACTCACTCACTCAACATTTACTAAGAGAAAAAACAGCAAAGTCAACTCTCATATACCCATCATTCACCTTCAATTATCAACCCATCAATATTCCTATCCATTTCCTGCCTCCACCCAGATTATTTGAAGCAGAATTCAGACCTATCACTTTATCCACAAATATTTCAGCATGTATCTCTAAAACAAGGTTTCTCAACCTCAGCACTATGGACACTTCTGACCAAATAATTCTTTGTTATGGGGGCTGTTCTGTTCACTGTGGGAGGTTTAGCAGTATCCCTGGCTGCCAATAGCACTGCCCTCCACCCCAGAGTTGTGACAACCAAAAATGTCTCCAGACATGGCCAAATGTCTCCTAAAGGGCAAAATCTCACCCCGTTGAGAACCACTACTTTAAAAGATAGTAAGTTTTTAAAATGTAACACAATCATAGCTAATACAATTAACAGTAATTCCTTAAGATCACTAAATATCCAGGCAGCATTCAAATTTTCATGTTTTCCCAACAATCTCAATTTTATTTACCAAGTAAGTCCATACTTTGCCATTGGTTGATATGTAAAACTATAGGCACAATATCTCACCACCTATTATTTCCCTGCAATTCATTTGTTGAAGAAACTGGGTCATTCATCCTGTAGAGTATCCCCACAGTATCGGTTTTGCTGCTTGTATTCCAATAATACCATTTAACACGTTCCTCTGTTTCTGTACTGTCGGTGAATTCACATTTAGATCTAAAGGCCTGATCAAAATCACATTCAGTTTTTTGGCATGAGTATGCCAGAGGTGCTAGTGGTTACTTCTATCAGACGGCACAGGCACATCATGTCTGGTTAGCTCTCTTTTGGTGCTATTAGCAACCACTGGTTGCTCGATCCACTATCTCATTAGGGATTGCAAAGTGGTAATATTCAATTTTTCCTTCATCACTTCTTGGATGGAAACCTTCTATAAAGTGAAACTTCCCTTCATTGATTATTCGGTTACCTGAGGTACAATATGAGTTCATAAAAAGATCAAGAGAAATGCTAGATTCAATCAGTTTATTTACCAGTTTTCAAACCAGTGAGTTGGTTCCCTAGCTGCCTTCACAGATGACCAATGCAGGGTTGTTAGTGCTTACACGATTAGTGTGAACTCATGTGTTGCAATCTGCTGCAGCTATCCTTATCCATACTCAAATTGTCCCATCTTTGGCCATTAGGAAACTCCAAGTTGACTCCTAGGCCCTTCTTTTTTTTTTTTTTTTTTTTTTTTATTTTTAAAGATTTTATTTATTTATTTGAGAGAGAGAGAATGAAAGAGAGCACATGAGAGGGGGGAGGGTCAGAGGGAGAAGCAGACTCCCCGCTGAGCAGGGAGCCCGATGCGGGACTCGATCCTGGGACTCCAGGATCATGACCTGAGCCGAAGGCAGTTGCTTAACCAACTGAGCCACCCAGGCGCCCCTCCTAGGCCCTTCTGACACATCTTCAGTAGATTTTAATATCGTCCTTGTTTTCTAGTATAACTAGGTATTTCAGGCTTATCTTGGACATTTTCTGCCCTAAATCGGCCATTTCTCCATGAAGCCCTACTTCCTTTATTGTGAAATGGTATTGAGAAACCTCACTCTGGGGGCTAGAGGATGGGTATTTTTTTTTTAACTAATTAAACCTTTTCCAAACACTTAACTGTTAACTACAGCCATCAACTAAATTATTATTAAAAGATCAAATCACATAGTAAAAAAAAAATTCAGAATAAAAACAATGCCAAAAGGCTGTTGTTAAAAAACATCTCCTTCAATGTCAAAAGGATTTAGAAGCGAACAATAAAGACGCTCCCACTGACCAAAGACAAATTTAAGCATCAAAAGTAACAGTAATAATGACGGCAATGAACTGAAACATAATGAGTAAATATAAAACCTGTGAGTTCATAATATTCCATAAAAGAGGAAGCAAAATAAAAGTAACAACAAAAATAAACAAATCACTGGTCAACACTGCATGTAATGCAGGCCCCCAACTTCCTACTCAGAAAATTGGCAATGAAAGAGAAAGAAGTACACACTGACCTCATCTTTCCTGTATGAACTACTGCAGCATAACCAATAGTGGTGGTGAATGAGGAAAAGTTAATTTTATAGAAAAATTCAATAAACGTTCTAATATTTAACATGTTTAACTAATAAACATGGAAAGGATGACAGAATTAAAAAACTGTTTTACAAGTCCTAATGAAATAATTAATTCAGGTAAAAAATAAAGGGGGGGGGGTCATTAGACCAGTGGTTCTCAAATGGGAACAATTTTGTTCCCCACCTCAAGAGGACACCTGGAAATGTGTGGAGGCATTTTTGGTTGTCACAGGTAGGGGGGAGGGGTGCTACCTGGCATCAGGCAGTGGCCAGCGTTACTGCTAAACATCCCACAATGCCCAGGACAGCCCTCACAACACTGAATAATTCAGCCCAAAACATTAGTAGTGCCATCGTTAAAAAACCCTCCTTTAGTTGAAAACTTGAAGCCACTAATCAATCATAGCCCCACTAATAGTGGTTTAACCAGACATTATACGCCAGCTGATATATAATGCAGTATGAAATACATCATACCACCACCTATAAAGTATACTGACCCAAAAAGTCAAAACTGAATCTAATCAATTCTTTAGTGCTAACTAGCAGGGGCCAGCACACTTGTCCTGTAAAGAGCCAGATACTACGTATTTTAGGCTTTCAGGTCACATGGCCCCTGTCATGACTACTAACTCTACAGCAACTGCAGATAACACGTAAACGAATAGACATGATGTCTTTCAATTAAACTTTATTTACAAAAACAGATGGTAAGGCTGGATTTGCCCATAGGCCATACTGTGCCAACCCCTGGTATAGAGGAAGAAGTCCAATGACACAAGGAACCAAACACAGAAAATGGGACATTCTATGAGACAATGAAAATGATTCTTAAATAAGTCAATGTCAATGGAAAAAGACGGTGGGAGGGAGCTGCTCCCATTTAAAAGAGATTCAAGAGACATAAAAATGAAACAGCATCTGTGAATCTTATATGGACCCTGATTCAAGTAAACCAACTGGTAGAAAACATTTCTGAGTCAGTAATACTGTAATAACTTTATATGGTGACAGATGATTGCCAGACCTATCGCGGTGATCATTTTGTAACGCATAAGAACATCAAATCACTATGTGGTACACATGAAACTAAGAGATGTCAAATATAATTCAATAAAAAAAGACATTTTTGATAAACAGAATCATGTGAATATGGACTATTTTAGATGGTATCAAGGTATCACCAGTATAGTTACTAAGTGCAAGAAAGTGTGCATGTTTTGAGAGATGCGTACCAAAGTATACAATGGTAAATTACACAATATCTGACCTCAGCTTTTAAAATACTTCAACAGGAAAAAAAAAAAAGAGGGGGGTAAACAAGTGTGCCAAAATCTTACTAACTACTGAATATGAGTAAAAGGAATATGGGAGTTCATTATATTATTCCAAGTCCACTTAAAGTTTGCCAAAATAAAAAATTCAAAAAACAAAAAATAAAAATAAGTCCAGCAGTTTAAGTCTTTAAAGAAAAACTCCAACATCCAACAAATTCAGTTCATTCTCCAAAACGGAGTCTGGTAGTGCATTACTATTCTTTCTCCTCCAGAAAGAACAATTTCCCCTTGTAGAACAGTTGTACAGTTCAGCAAGCATTGCATCTAAAGCATAGGTACACAAATCTGCCCTATTTCTTTACCTCATTTTGATGTGTCTTTGCATTCTGCATTGTCTTCATGCTGAAAGACATGACCACGAGTGGAGGAGGACCAACATCTTTAATCACATTCACCAGGTCTGGTTTCAAGGCCATTGCCTCAACTTTACACCAACTGACTGGCTGATTCAAGAGCTCTGAAAGAGAATAGATACAACACATCAATAGCCATTGCTGAAAAAGGAAAACTACTATAATTAAGATATCTGTGATTAACTGAGATAGTCTGCAAAGCCATATTCTCATAAGAATGTCTTATTACAACATCTAACTAAAAATAAGCCCAATTACTGGATTGTATGCAAAGCCGTGTGTGTGTGTGTGTGTGTGTGTGTATGTATACACACGTTCATCTTCTTGGGAAAAAGGTCCACAGCTTTCATCTGATTTTCTGAAGAATCCAGGACCCAAATAGGTTTAAAAAAAAAAAAAAAAAAAAAACACCCTGGAGGAATCACAAAGCATTTTTAAGAGATTCATGAAGCCAAACATCACAGATGCAAACACTGGAAAACATCAGGTAAGAAACCAAACAAGCACTCGCCACCTCTGGCACTGATGCTTGCCCTCCTTCAGAGGCCACCAGTCCACTATGTAAGCAGGTGGGCATCATCGGCCGGCTCAGAAATACATGCCAACAGCAGCACAAAGAGGGATGCATGCCAACGACCACCTGGGCTCATGAAGGCCTCCCTCCCACTAAACTGCCAGGCACCGCAGGGATCAAGTGGCTCCAAACATATTCCCTATACTCACTCAAGAACACCTTGAGGAAAACAACATAAAAAAGGAAGGAGACGCACTGAAATACACAGACCAATTCCTTAACTTCTAAAAACCGCCTCTATCAGCAATCTGGCTTTCCAAACATAAATGTTTCCTTACGTGGATTTTTCACTTCAAGCCAACAAGGTCCTCTGATCTTTCTGTTCATCAAGAACATTTCCAGGCTGGATGTGTTGGTCCCAAATACATGAGAAAAAGTTTCTCCTTTCAAATCCTGAGGAAGCTGCGGCATTTCAGCCTGAAGAAGGCAAAGAGGAAGAAAAAAACGAAAACCCTTTTTTGTTTAAAACTATTACTTCACATTTTCCAAAGTCTGTATTTGAAATAAACAAAAGCCTCTCTACAAACCACCGGAAGAAACCTCTTTGATACATATGAAATGTAATTTGCAACAAATGAAATCCAAAACAATTCACAGTAGGACACAAAAACAATTCACAATGACAAAATAATGCATCTTGATGGCATCCATTAGAAGAAAAATAGGCCAAGAAACTCCCCCAAAAGAGGATTTCTGTCCAGAGCTGTACATGCCTTACTGATAAAGAATAGCCAAATAAGTACCACTCCATTAGAAGAATAAAAGCAAGAGTGGAACTCATTTAAAATGCTTCTATGGTACTTTTCATCACCACTGTCAGAAACATTTCTTAACAGTTTTCCTTTTCCAACATTGTGAGATCAAAACTCTCTAACAAAGGTAAAAAGAGGTTAAGGCCCAGTTAATTAACATCGCGCAGCAATGACCTTGCCTATCAGGGGAGCAAAGCAGCACTACAGCGACGCTACTGATGGTCCTCTCACCTTTCTGCTGCTCAGAAGGGACACTTCAACAGACTAATGATGTTCAACTCCATCATGTGGCATTTATTCCACTTGACAAGTAAGCAGTTGTGCAGTTTCAACTTATTTATTTAAAGATGCATACTTGAAAGCCAAGAAAGGCAGTACAACCAGTATTCTATATATTCAAATTAATTTTATCCATTTTAATTATTCATTACTGTAAGTCCACCTCAATGAACTGTGGGCCTGAGGAGCCCTGCTGATACTCCTAATTGAAAGCCAGTTAAAATTCCAAAAATAGAGAAATGTCATGCTCAACCAAAACCCAGTAATTTTCTTTGACTTACCGAGTATCTAACTTCCAAGTACTCAGATTTTTCTGGAACATCAGGTATCTCAAAAGCATAGTTCTTTTCCACTGGCTGGGTAAGTAGATATTTAAAAATCATTAAGACAAAAACTTTTCACAAATTAAAATGACAAGCATTACATGCACAACACATGTCCCTGTATTCAACACTGAGGAATCTAGTATCCTTATGGAACACAAAGGTAAATAAAGCCAAAACAGCACCCTTTCCCCCTTTCCACTAGGACTAAAACACCCAATGACAAGACTTCTCCTGGACACTAGAGAACTTAGAAATATTTGCATTCAAGAAGGGAAATAAAAGATTAAAGATTTTTATAATGTTAATGTATTAAATCATTTGCTACTCTTTGATATTAACCAACTCCATCTTGCTAGAAGAATTAATATTAGCATTAAAATTATAGCTCATATTTACTGAGTGCTTACGAAGTACCAAGGACTGTTCTAATCACCTGATAAGAATTCAGTGGCTTAACTCTTCCAACAACTCTTGAAATAGGGTCCCATTTCTCAGGTGAACAAACAGGCCCAGAGAATTCACTCAGCCCTTGTCCAAGGTCACACACTACAAAGTCGTATGGCTAGGACTTAAAGCACAAGCAGTCTGGTCCCAGCACCTATGCTCTTCACTATTATACCACACTATTTCTAGAATTTTAGAGAACTGATCCATCAGCCATAATTCAAAGCTCAAATAGTTAAGATGATTAACCTTATCTTCAGCAACTCAATCCTCCTCTCCTGCAATCACTGTTAAAAGTATGCTGAGTTACAAGCCTCTATGATGATGGCCAAAGGTGTCATTTATAATCACACTAAAATCAAGACCGATCAATATGTAACACACAAACAACAGATTTTTGTCCTATCAGAAACAGCATCATAGTCCCAATATTTAAATATAAAACCTTAACCTTCTGACCAAAACAACCTGCCAATAACTAATAAAAACAAGATCAGAAGAGTTTCTTCTCCATTTCAGAAAAAGAACACAAGATATGCTACAAGGATTGGAAATGATTACTTTGCTATGTGTTATCTTTCTATTCAAATTCACGAAAATTATTTTCTAAGCAGTTTAAAGGGAAAGAAAATATTTTTACAAATCTTACATACTAATTTTATATTGATATCTATGAAATTTCCATTCAATGAATTATAGCCACAAAAAAGACATTTTGCACAAAGAAGACATACAAGAACTATTTTGTAAGTCGGGAAATGAACAAACAACTAATAAACGTGGGGAGAAAAATTATCACCAAATACAAACCTTGGACTTGAACTTCATGATTTTATATTTTGCTGCTATTTTCTCATCAAATTCATCATAAACATCCTTCATTGTAACTAGAGTTTCTGTTTCTTTTCCTGTATTTAGATCAATTTTCTGCTCTCCCATGGAGAGGAGAGGGGAGGGAAAAAAAGTATCTGAACATGAGATCTTTTTAACGAGAAACCCAAATCTAATTCAATTTTCACCTTCAGCCATTTAAACATTTAAAAGAACAGTCTTATAGATAGAGGAGTTCAAAGATAGCAGCAGACCCCAAAAATATACTAAACCCAATGCCCAAATCTTCCCAGTAGCATCATAAAAGCACATCAGATAAAAAGGACTGATTCTACAAAATGGGAGAAGAGAGTTATAAATCCTGACCAAGAAGCTTCAGATTCACAGTTCACCTGAGATCTTGGGGGGGGGGAGCTGGGCTTGGTAGGGGAGTGTGGATGGTAAGTCCCAATTTAAAAAGGAGGAGCAAATGGAGCTGAGCTGGTTCAATGGCTGTGGAGGGACCGGTACTGCTGCGTGCACAGCAGAAGCATGAAAACGGGGCCAAATGCCCTGTGATGTTTTAGAGCCATACACTCCCAACCCTGATTACTATGGCAATGAGGAGTGGGGGAGAAGATACTATTATATACTAAAACTCACACTTTGACACTGTAACAAGTCAAAAAACACCATTTTACTCCATTCTCTATTTTTCCCAGCCTCTAAAGGAGCTGCTGACAACCAGTGGTTACTAGGCAGGCAGCAAGAAAGCAGCATCAAGGCTGTGGAGACGTCATAGCCCCGTTGAAGAATACCGCTGGTGGCAAAACATACAATGTACTGGGAATTAGAAGCTAATCACTAATGATTACCGTTTCTCGGGGAAGGAAGTAGAGTGTTCGCTCGATGTTTTTCACCATGACGCAACAGCTCACATGGGTTTTGGCGGATTCGATCCAAACTTTGCCAAACAGGAATACCACACCTAAAAGTAAGGGAAAACCATGAGAAAAGAAACATTTCAATTATATCACATTAAAGGGGTAATATAAAGGCTCACTGAATGTGTCCACACATTTATGCCTTCATGACGCATTTTTTTTTTACACTAAATTTGTATCTGCTGCCCACTCCGCAAGCCCAGTTCGCTTACTCAGTACTTAAGCCACACGACAATATCACACTAGTAAAACCTGTAACCACTGAGATGGTTACAAGGGACAGAATGATTCTCTACGTTGGTGTAAACATTTTCCCTAGAATTAGAGACATTGCAGGTAAATGGAGACAAACCTCAGTTACTGGGGAGACATCCCAAGTCCGAGTAGACACACTTGGGGAACTACTGAGACAGACACCCCAGGTTAGTGCAGAAACCCCTGGGGAATTGCAGAGACATCCCAGGTCGGTATAGACATACCTCAGAAATTAGAGAGATACCCTAGGTCAATGTAGGGAAAAAAACTTCCCTAGAACCAAGACTACCCAGATTAAAAGAAACAAAAAAAGCAAACTATTCTCCAACGAATCTCCTATTTAAACCTCTTATAAAGTGTAAGAATACTAAACTGCTTTTTAGCACTTGTACTTACCAATAAAAATTAACATTCATGTATAATAATAACTATGTATGGTACATCAGTATTTTTTATATGTAAAATTGCATTTGGGGAAAAACATAATAGATCTCATATACCTTATTCTATATAATGATAAATATCTCATAATACAGTTCAACTATTATCTCCTATTTTACCCTTTCTACCTCATAGACTACTTAAAAATCTGGATAGGTAGTGTTTGTCAGGTTCCTTGCTCTTCTATTTCTGTGTAACAAATGTTCTAGTAACCAAATCAGCAGACATGCCCCTTTTGAGATTCCTATGTAATGTATACCACAAAGTAAAAACAAGCCTTTCTAGATAGACATCAAGTCACTGTTCCTGAAAACTGGACATCAAGAAAGGACTCCAGAGATTGGATAGTCAACCTAAGAGATGGCCACTGTGCAAAATCCTGAGCTCTGAGCATAATTAGACAGCAGTAATCAACACAGCCACTCAACACAGCCACTTGTCTGAAGACACTAAGAAAATTCTGGCACATGCAAAGGCTACTGTTCACAAGGCCAATTACTCCAGTTTCACAAGACAGCTCATCAGTGCTTCCTTTTGTTACTCGTTCTAGTAGAAATAAGACCATCTAAAAATTTTCATTTCTGCAGATGATTAAAATTCTTAAAAGAGTTGTGTGATTTTCAGCTGGGGTGGGGGGAAGAAGGGGAGAGGGAAGGGAGGACTGTGGGGAATGATTATAAAAGAAAAAAAATCACAGGAGCTCAGAAAATTAAAAGTCATCCTCACAACAGTTAGAGACGAAAAAACAAAATTCCATGCAAAGAAAAATAAAGACCCTAATATTGGATTCACAGATTCAAATAGCTCATTTTACAGTCAAACTAATATCACACTTCATGCACACATTTGACACTGTTTATGCCTCATTTGCCACAAAAAGATCATGGTAAACAAAGATTACATTCCCCCCAAAGTTACTAGCTGAAACCAGGTGCAGTCAGGATTATTCAACCTTGAAAAAGTCATAATGAAGACAGGATATCTTCCCATATGCAAAGAGTAAGATTCTTTTCATAATTATGGAGCATTCAGCAACAACTGACTTACTTAGAATCTGTAAGAAAGTGAGACACAATAACAGGGTCTTTGGGAGTACTTCGTTTTTATTAGCAGCATTGATTTCACCAAGGCTCAGTGATCATTACCTGCTATCATGATGAAACTGTTCAACCCCCTGAGATTAAAGGACTTTTTTTTTCCAAGCCATCCTTTTTAACCCGTTGGCATCAATCACAGAGGACACAGCTTAAGAAGTACCACACAACAGCACAGTGGACTGAGGGTGAGAAGCCCAGAACTCTGCCACTAACGGCTGCCCACTTTACCTTTTGGAGCCTTAGCTTCCCCCTCTGTAACTAGACCAGATTGTCTGAGGCTTTCTCCAGCACTAGAAATTTCCTTTTACCATGGCATTTGGAAGAGAGGGCAATAACAGACTAGTACCTCTTTCAAATGCAAAATATTTCCTAATAGTGCTTGAAAAGGCCGATCCTTGACTATGGTGGTACCAGGAATTCGGTAACAATACATATCATAAATTGGTTGCTTCAATGCCTCAATCTTAACCTCCAACACCTATTACTACAGATGAGCACTAGCCATTAGAAATTTCTGTGATGACACAACTGTTCTGTTGTCTTTGCCATCCATGGATATGGTAGCTACTAGCCACGTGTGGCTATTAAAGCATTTGAAATGTGGCTACTGGCTGAGAAGCTGAATTTTAAATTTTATTTCATTTTAATTTAAATCTAAATTTAGGGGCACCTGGGTGGCTCAGTCATTAAGTGTCTGCCTTCGGCTCAGGTCATGATCCCAGGGTCCTGGGATCGAGCCCTGCATTGGGCTCCCTGCTCTGTCGGAAGCCTGCTTCTCCCTCTCCCTCTGCCACTCCCCCTGCTTGTGCTCCCTCTCTCGCTATCTCTCTATCAAATAAATAAATAAAATCTTTAAAAAAAATAAATCTAAATTTAAAGAGCTACATGTGGACATGTTTGGTACCACAGTGGACAGTGCAGCTCTAGACCCTGTCCTGCAAAACCATGCTGTTTGTTTTTTTAAAGAGTATCAGCCGGGGTGCCTGGTTGGCTCAGTCAGTTAAGCGTCAGGTCATGATCCCAGGGTACTGGGATCTAGCGCCACATCGGGCTCCCTGCTCAGCAGGGAGCCTTCTTCTCCTTCTGCCTCTCCCTCTACTTGTGCTTTCTCTCTCTTTCTCTCTCAAATAAATAAAATCTTAAAAAAAAAGACTTTAAGAAAAAAAGAGTATCAACCAGTAAACAGGGGCGCCTGGGTGGCTCAGTCGTTAAGCGTCTGCCTTCGGCTCAGGTCATGATCCCAGGGTCCTGGGATCGAGCCCCGCATCGGGCTCCCTGCTCGGCGGGAAGCCTGCTTCTCCCTCTCCCACTCCCCCTGCTTGTGTTCCCTCTCTCGCTGTGTCTCTCTCTGTCAAATGACTAAATAAAATCTTTAAAAAAAAAAACAGTAAACAAAAGGTGGAAATAATAAACTCATTTTACACAGGAAAGAAGATTGTTGTTTCTTAAGGTTCTAATGCTTGGCAATTGACATTGGGCAATCTGATGCTTTATACGTGGATTAACGGGGGAGGGGGGCACCATTCATCTCTAAGTGACCCATTCTTCCCCTACGCCACTATAAGGCTTTAAGAGGCAATCTCAGCAAAAGCAGTGAACGCACCTCTGGCTCTCTGAAACCTTTCATGTGCATCTACAGGACTGTCAGTTGCTGCGCAGTTTATTTCAATGGACATTTATTAAATCCCTACTATGTGCTTGGTACCATACAGAAGCTGAAAATAAAAGGTCCCAGCCACCCAGGAGTTAAATAAAAGGCTTTGGGGCAAGAAAAATGCAGAATCAGATCTTTACAAAATAATATGACAAACAGTATGATGGGAAAGGGTAGGATGGGGTACCAGGGGAAGGGCCCTTAGGCCAGTCTGGAGGATTAGGAAAACTTCCAGGACATGACACACCTGGGCTGAGCCAAACACAAGGAGTAAGGGAACACGGTATAAAGAGCAACAGGTACAAAAAGGCAACTATCTCTAGAACACAAAAGTCGTACATGGTATCAGAAGACTTGTTAAGGAACTTGGACTTTACATTGTAGGGAGCAGCCACGGAGTTTTCTTTTTTTTTTTTTAAAACAAGGGAATGATGTGATCAGTGCTACCCTTCTGAGCAATCGCTCTGGCAGCAATGTAGGGGATGACAGCTGAGGGATCCCTTAGGAAGCTGGTGCAATGGTTTCAGTAGGCAAGAAGGAATCAGAGGTGGAAGCTGCAAGTAGAAAGAGAAGACAGCTTGTCTACTTCAGGAGGGGAAAATTAACAAGACTTGGTGAGGAAAGTGAAGGAATGGGGCAATCAAGGCTTATTCCCAATTTTCTGGTTTTGGCGGGACCATTAACCAAGACAGGGAATCAAATCCAGCATCGAGCGAATATAGCAAAGGGATTAGCATTGGGAAGGGCAGGCCCACCACATCACACAACTCCAGCAAGCGCCACAGTGTTGTGCTCCGGGGAGCCTAAAACACATGAAGCACATGTGAAAATGGTGTCCCCCTGAAGCCATACAACGGGGCAGGCCAGGGTTTCAGCAATGGATGGGAAATACTTGCTCAGCCTCACGCAATCCCACTTACCAGTCTACCTTCCACTGGTGAGTAGCAAAGAGGTAACCAAGGAGGTGAGAGGGTCTAACCAAATTATCTTGTCGCAGCTAAAGTAGATACCATTTCTAAGATGGCTTATTCTTTACCTAAGAAACTAACGCGTGGCAGTTTGCTACTCAAATGGCTCTGCATGTGTTCCTATGCATGTGATATGCCGAAGCTTATTATTGCTTCTGCCTCCCCTCTGCAGAGACAGTAACAACTTTCCAGTTAGTCAATGCCTGATTATCTTTAAGGTAAATCTGGCCTTCAAGTCTGATGGTTAATACTTACGCTTCCTACTCATTCACTTGCTTTACTGATACTCTATTTTCACTGGATGCAACCTCCAGGAAACCACTTTGAAAAATGCAAAGTTGCATCTACCCTCACACCCAGACATGGATCTGAATAAAGGCAACTCTATTTCAGGATATGTACAGTATTTTATATTAATCTGACATACTTTGGCATGCCCAGCCCTGTGGTGAAGAAGGGCTCAAGGAGTAAAAAAAAGAAACTAGAGAGCCTCCTGGCTTTGAGTCAGAATTCACATTTTCAGTTCATTCGGAGGAGGACCTGGGAATCATCCTTGATTCCTCCTGTCAGCCCCCACATCAATCCATAGACAGGTTCATGTCAAAATACACGTGAGATACATCCACTTCTCTCCTTCTCCACAGCCACCACTAGGCCAAGTAACTAGCATGCCTGCCCTGGACTGACTGTTCTCCAAGGCTTCCTCACTAGCCTGATTCCAGTCTCCCCCCTCCCCCCAAACACACTATTCTCCACACAAACCGGAAGGCTCTTGTTAAACTGTAAACCCAACCATATGACCACCACCCTCGCTCCACCAGCACTTAAAATCCTCCACCGCATCCCCCTCTGCTCTTAGAGTAAGATCTAAATTCCTCAATATGGCTTTCAAGGTCCTTCATTATCTGCCCTTTGCCTTTGTCTCCAACTTCATTTTCTACCAATCTTGTCCCTTGATTTACTGTGCTACAACCACATAGGCCTCCTTTCTCTCTCCAGGCCTCTGTGCTCACTGGTTCCTCAGGCTGAAATGCTCTTTATTCAGCACAGCATGTGCCTCAAATCTCAGCCCAATGGTAGTCTCCTCAGACAGGCCTTCCTCAACCATCCCCCAACTAAATGCCTTCATACGATTTATCAACTTACCTTATTTACCGCCCATTCCCCGCACCCACCCCACTAGAATGTAAGCTCCATTAGGATCGGGAATTTGTCTAGCTTGTTCATGCCATCTCAGTGCCTAGCACACAACAGGTGTTCAATGTGCCGGATAAAGAAACAAATTAATGACTGATTCCATTTAAAATAAAGTGTGTAACTACAACTTTAGATACATCGAAGGTAAACTACAAGTACACGTTCCAAAATCACATATAACTGGTTTACAGAAAAAAACATTTTTAAGGATTGATTATTCATACCACAGCTCCTCTCAAGCTGGGTTGCTCACACACTTTACAATGAATGAGTGCTGCTCTCTTACTATACACATACGTGAGGACAGAGCCTTTGTCAATTATAATAACTAAACCACTTAAGGGAAAGGCAATATTCTATATTAAAGACATACATATGATTACCTGGTTGGTTGTACTGATCTTCATAAGCATCCAGCCAATAAAACTGAAACACTTGCTCCTCGTCTGTCCCTTTGACCAGTGGGAGGTGACTGGAATCCACTTGGACTTCCTGGGCTGAGAAACTGCTGTCATCTTCCTGATCAATGTCCCAACAAGAAACATCTGGGAGAAAACTTCCCCTGCAGAAATTACATTTTGAAAACCTTTCAAAATCCAACTGAGTAATTCGTAGTGCTACTTGCCAAAAATGTCATAAAATGCTCTTACAAGTAGGACGTGGTCCCTTTCCCAGGATCTGCCTCACGTTTCACACTCTCTGCTGGCTCACTCTCTTGGTGCCAAGTCTTGACAGCCACAGGCTCCACATCCACTTCCTCAGCCTCCATGGGCTCATCAAAGTCACCATCTTCAAAATCCATTGCTCCTGAGTCCTCCTTGTCATCTATACACAACGCTGGCAGCGGCTCTCCTGTAGGCGTCATCACACATTACTATCACGTACCACTGCTGTGGAACACAAGGGCCTCCCCAGCACGGCGATGGCGGCCTACCCTTTCTCCCACACTGTGTTTGCATTTCTCTTCCATCTCCAAGCTGGATGTTTTTTAACTTTTACTGCTGTGGATTCAAATCTTTCACAACTGAACCTGCCATCACAATACCTGCAAAATCACCTCCACTTCCTCCTTCACGGCGCCTCCATTTCTGACAGCATTTTGCAACTGCTCAACACCCTTGTAGGTCTGCCTGACGTCAGACTTACCAGCAAATTCAGCACGTTTAAGAGGAACTGAAGTTAACGGAGGCTCCTTCCTTGAGACAGGGGAAGCAGTTTTTCCTGAAGGAACTGCCTGTAAATATTTTTAAATGTTCAGTCAGTTAGACCTGCATACCAAAAAATACGTAACTGTCCTACCCTGACCAGAGAAAATGACAGTTCCCATTTATACAACAATTTTATGTATTATTAATGTAACGGCTTCCATTATTTTACTGTTACCTATGTTTACAAAAAAATACTTGTTTCCAGGAAGAAAATCATTGCATTTAGCACAGCTGTAATACCTATAATAAACACATACTAGTTACTAAAAATTTACTATGAAAAAACCAGGCACATGCTATTTTTGAAATACATGAAACTATATAATGAAATAGGAGTCCTAATTTAAAACAAAAATCAAGAACAAATTCAAAAGCAATTCCCTCATATAGAAAATCAATAAAGTAAGTTTTAAGCAATAATATAAATCAAGATTGAAGGTATTTCCACACACTTTACCTTGGAGGTGTGCACAGAGAAAGGATTCAGTGAAGCTCCAATGGATCTTTTCTTCTTTGGTATCATTATAGGTGGTGGAGTTATTTGAGGTTTCTAAAAGGAGGAGTAAGACATAGCCTGCCATGCTTGGCTTACCACAAGACAGAAAAAGTGCATTTCTTCCCCCATTGAAGCCCAATAAGCAAAGCATTTTTTTCCTTCCCTGCTCCCCCTGTAGATCTATGTTCATGTACTGCAGTTACTATAGCAACAATACCACAGACTCACAAGAAAACCAGAATAGATATTAAATCCACCTCTCACCAATTTTTTCTTTTTACAACTTAACATACTTTTCCCCAACCCTTCCAGGATATTACATTTAAAAACTGTCAAACTAGAACCACATGTGTTGGTGTCAGTTGTTCTAATCAAGGGTTACTGAGAAACACACCTCTAAATGAGTCTTCACGTGAAATAGCCCAACTGCAAATTCCCAGAGCAGCTGAGCCTGTCTGAGTTCTCTCAGCGACAGCTCCCTGACTCTTCCTTCACTTACTCTCTCAATTCAAGATGAGCATCTCATGCCTGATTGTGCAGACTGACAGGTCTCAATCTCTTTCGGGAACATACACTGCAGCAACTGAACACAAGCAGTGCGCATTCCCAGAACAGACTCGTGTGTGTATTCTTACTATCTCAAACACATCCCCAGGCGGCCCCGTCGACATAATTGCATAGCTTCTAACAGCTGGAAACTACTCACCTAAAGCGGTAAGAAACCAATTTGGAGAGGTGTTTGGGCAGGGGGGTTGGTTTTTTTTTGTAGGGGTTTTTTTTGGGGGGGTGCATGTGGTGGTATTGTTGTTGAATTTTCTGTTTTAAATTCTAGCAACAGTCTGTTTTGTAAAATTACCGAATTGTTTCTTCAGCCATGTCCCCTGCATATTTGACAACTCCCAGAGAATGACTTACCTCAGTGTTCAGATCTTGTAGAATGTCACCTAGCAGATCATCCTTGGACAAGTCTATAGCTTTCTGGAAATTATAAAGAGAGGGAGAATGAAAAAGCCCTGCACTTCACGTTTTCACCCCGCCCATGTCTGTGAAAGGAAGAACCCAACCAGTCAGTCCTTGCCTCTTCAGTCCTGAGTACTCATCTACTGTTCACAGGTCTTAACAACGACCTGTGTACATTAACTCCTAAACCTAGAGCTCCCATCCTGTTTTCACCCTCATTCCATGATCCTCCTGCTAATCAATGAAACAAACACACTGTCCGTGCAGCTTTTCATTCACTTTTCTATCTCCAAGTTCCAAACAATGAGGTACCTAAATTCACCTGGAAATCTACATCCACCTTCGTGACTGACATCAGGAAAACACAACTGAAATAGCTGAGCTCAAATACATTGAGCACCTATTGTCTATACAAATACTAAATTTACTTCTCAAAGGAAAAGACAAAATATCAGAAAACCACAAAACTCACATCTGCAGTCTTCTTCCCAGCACTAGCAATGAACATTGACTTGATATTGTTTGGTTTTGTCACCGCAGCCTTCTTTACATTCCTCTTGTCTTTGGTACGTGCTTTATCATCTTTTCCTGTTGGAATATAATTGATTTATGAACATGTACTGGCAAAAATCAACATGGGAAACTAAAAGCCAAGTCACCTGCCCTCTGTATAGGAGAATGAGAAGAAAAACATAAAGAATTAAAAATACAAAATATGAGATTTTATACATGGTACACAGGAAAGAATTGTTAAAAGCAGCTTAATTCAGGAAAATTTGGGCTAAATGTTATGAAAACTGATAATGGGGCACCTGGCTGGCTCAGTCGGTAAAGTATGTGACTCTTCATCTCAGGGTTGTAAGTCTGAGCCCCACATCGTGTGTAAAGATATTAAAAATAAAATCTTAGAAAAACTGATGAAATACTAGTTGAATACCAGAGTAAGTTATTAAGTGGGACTGTTTAATGGCTATTATTAGTGTGAATAAAAATCTTATTAAAATGTGGGGGTTTTTTTTGTTTTTTTCCCAAGAGAAATAAAATGATCAAGCTCATCTGGAACCAGGGGATTAGTCTAGCAGCCTTCATGAGATCATCTTTTTAATGCTATCCTGAATCTGGCAGGAAAACTATGAAGAAATAGGATTACCAGTCATGGTAGTATAGCATCCTAATTTCCATCTTATGAGGAACAGCAACTACACACACACAATATGTTATAACAACACTAAATGGCACGGACACATCTGCTCAGTAAAGAACAACTTGTGCCATATGTTTTCTCTTACGGCCATGTGTAAATCACCTACGAATTCTTCTAATACTGTCAGTTTTACTCTCTCTTTCTGATCCATTCCAGAGAAATCTCTACCTCAAAAAGACCTAGAATGAATAGCTTATATAGTGTGGTAGTGGCGTAAGAATACTCAGACCAGATGAAATAGAAAATTGAATCCGGAAAAGACCAAATTACTTATGGCATTTAGCACATAATAAAGGTGGCATCTCCTATCACTGGGGAGAAGATGGACTTTTTAATAAGTAGTGCTGGCTACCCATCTGTAAAGAAGTAAGCCAGTATAAACACCAAATAAATCACAGATCAAAATTTTTAACATGAGAATATGCAAGACTTTAATAAAAAGGCAAGTTCCAGGGCATCTGGGTGGCACAGTCAGTTAAGCCTCCGACTTTTGATTTCAGCTCAGGTCATGATCTCAGGGTTGTGAGATGGAGCCCTGTATCGGGCTCTGTGCTGGGCATGGAACCTGCTTAAGATTCTCTTTCTCTCCCTCACTCTCTCTCCCCATCTCTTAAAAAAGGGGGGGGGGCAAGTTCCTTTGTAACCTGGGTGTGGGGAAAGTCTTTCTAACTGATTCAAAATCCATCTGCAAGAAAAAAAAAAACTGATAAATTCAATTACAACAGAAACAAGTTTAAAGACAAAACATGAGAAAATGTTTACAATGTTTTGCAGATAAAGGACCAATTTCTCTGATTAAAAAAATGCCCTGGATTTAAAAATCCCCCAAACCCAAAAGGAATGTGCACATAAAAAATATATAAACAGGGGCGCCTGGGTGGCTCAGTCGTTAAGGGACTGCCTTCGGCTCAGGTCATGATCCCAGGGTCCTGGGATCGAGCCCTGCATTAGGCTCCCTGCTCGGCGGGAAGCCTGCTTCTCCCTCTCCCTCTGCCTGCCGCTTGTGTTACCTCTCACTGTGTCTCTCTCTGTCAAACAAATACATAAAATCTTTAAATATATATATATATATATATATATACACAAACAGTTATGACGTTTTATGAAAAGAGGCTCAACCTCATGTGTAAAAGAAACACAAACGAAAAGCACACTGAACTGTCGTTTCTCGTGTATGGGAGTGGCAAGAGTCTCACAATGTACTCTGTTGGCAAGGCCATAGCAGTATAAACTGTTGGGAGATGGGAGTGTACAATGGGACAACTCCTAGAGCAATAGCTCATAAAACTTCACGTGCGTTTTCCTCTCTGAGCCAGCAATCCTCCTCCTAGGAATTTTCTCTGAGGAAAGCACCATATGCACCAAGTTATTCAATGCAGAATTACTTGTAAAAGCAAATTACTGAAAATCTAATTGACAACTCAGCGAAACCATTTGAATACACCATCATCATACATTTATACAGTAAAATACTATGCAACAATATAGAAACAAGTAAAAAAGAAAAAAGATCTCTATGTGCTAATATGGGATGATTTTCAGGATATCTTGCTAAGTGAAAAAAACACAAAGCACAAAAGCATCTATAGAAAAATATCTTCTGGGCGCCTGGGTGGCTCAGTTAGTTAAGCGACTGCCTTCGGCTCAGGTCATGATCCTGGAGTCCCAGGATCGAGTCCCGCATCGGGCTCCCTGCTCGGCAGGGAGTCTGCTTCTCCCTCTGACCCTCCCCCCTCTCATGCTCTCTCTCTCTCATTCTCTCTCTCAAATAAATAAATAAAATCTTTAAAAAATAAAAAAAAAAAAAAAAAAAAAAGAAAAATATCTTCTGTGTAAGAAAAAAGTAAATAGGGGCGCCTGGGTGGCTCAGTCATTAAGCAACTGCCTTCGGCTCAGGTCATGATCCCAGGGTCCTGGGATCGAGCCCCGCATCGGGCTCCCTGCTCTGCGGGAAGCCTGCTTCTCCCTCCCCTGCTTGTGTTCCCTCTCTCGCTGTGTCTCTGTCAAATAAATAAATAAAAATTTTTTAAAAAGTAAATAAAAATATATATACATAATTCCATTCCTGGGTAGATACCCCAAAGAACTGAAAACAGGTGTTCAAACACAAACTTGCACACAAATGTTTACAGCAGCACTATTCACAATAACCATAATGTGGAAACATCCCAAATTCCATCAACTAATAAATGGACAAACAATATGCAGTCTATCCATGCAATGGAATATTTTTCAGTCATAAAAAAGAATGAAGTACTAGTACATGCTACAACATAAGAGAAACTTGAAAACATCATGCTAAACAAAAGGAGCCAGGCACAAATGGTCACATATTTTATCATTCCATTTACCTGAAATATTCAAAATAGGCAAATCCATAGAGACTGAAAGACTAGTAGTTGCCAGGGGATCAGGGAAGGAAGATTGGGGAGTGACTGCTTAATGGATATGGGTTTCCACTCAGGGGGATAAAAATGTTCTGGAACTAGATAATGGTCATGGCTACAAGCACTGTTAATGTATTAAACATCACTTATGATAAATTGTACGTGTATTTAACCACAATAAAAAGGGCATTTTTTCATGTGCCTAAAAATGAAAAAGTTTGTAGGACATTTGTGAAAAATATAAGACAAGAGAAATAATTTTTTATTGAGATCATTTGGCAGTTTGGAAATAGAATATAATTGATGGTCAAAATGTTTAGAATACAAAATACAGGTCCTAATACAGGGTATCAAAAGAGAAGGTCAAAAGAGGTTTGAATAGCAAGGAAGGTTTCATAAGCAGGCTTTAATCTCACCATTGTAGGTTAGTAGTATCTAGAGAGAAGGACAAAAAGAAACATACAAAATAGGAGTCAACATTTGATGTAGAATCTTCCACAATTTTAGTGCTTCTGTTTATTTGTTTATTCATTTTCCTACTAATTTTTTTCATTAGGACTTAGTTAATATTTTCTGTCTCTATTTGAAAGCATGTCAGGGATTGGATCCACACCATAAAGAGTTGTCCTTTTACATCTATGCAAAACTCTACAATGTCTTCTAAGTCTTTAAAGTGGATTGCAAAATTCCATTTCCCTTCCTAAGATCTTGAGATCTTATTGGGCTCTCCTGGGAGACATTGAAACAGTTGGGACTTGTGGGAGAATGGTGGCAAAGCATGGAATAAAGACTTCCAAGACTAGCTCTCCTCCAGAATGCCAAGTCATCTCTTCACTGATGTATTACTGGGAAGAGATAACAAGATGACAATGGAAACACAAAGATGGCTCATTTACTCAACAAATGCTGCATACTTTCTCTGCACTTGCTACCGTGATTGGCACTGAGATGACTAGGACATGGGTCCTTTTCTCAATCACCTCCCTGTCCAGTGCAACCTAATTTACAGCCAACAAAAGTCATGTCCTGGTAAGTGACAGGACTCATTCAAAATGATACAGACAATGAACAACATAACCAGAACTCGAACAAAGGCCTCCTCAGTTCAGGGAGATAAAAAAGCAGACAGGCTCCTTTCGTTCTCTTCTTCATGGACACATTAAAAAATAGGAATACACAATTAGCCACACTGTGACCAAACGGTACCACTGTGTAGAGTTCCTATATTACACAGGTTGGCAGAAACAGAAAAGACGGTCCACATATTCTAACTTAACTAATGAATGAATAAATAACATCCTACATTTAAAAAATACACACATCCTTATTTTTTTGTAAAAGGAAAAACATGAAGGATAATCAGAAACTATTAAAAATGGTTCTATGGAAATGCGTAGAAATGAAGAAGTAGAAAGCACAGGGATAAGAATAAGATTTACCTGAGTCTATCTCAATATCGTTTTGGTTTTGAAATCATAAAAATGTTTTATAATATTCAAAAAATAAAATTAAAATGAAAGGATTTTGTAAAACCCTAATATGAATAAACACAAATGAATCTATAGAGTAAACTGATAAAATAGCATACAGAAAACAATTACTTCATACACCTTCCAAACACAATTCTCTAACTATACACCTTTACCAAGATATAAACCAAATAAAACTGCAAAGAAATTATAAACTTCATTTAGAAAGGTTGTCAGCAGACATGCTAGTTTAGTAGCTCTAAAATTTCTAAAATTATTTTGTGTCTATTTTAGAGGACAAGGGTTTTCACTGGGGTTGAAGGCAGACACAAATATAGAATTGGGGAAGATGAAGAAGAACCCTGTGGTGCTTTATCTGAATTGAATATATCAGTATGAAATCATGACATATATATAAAATCTCTGAATTCTGTTCACCAAAAGGGCCTACAAACTGTTACACCCCAGTAGCAAGGAGTACCACCCATCTTCCAGATCTGAATACCATTCTCCACTAAAGGAGCCATGACTCTTAGGGGAAATGGTTGATTCCAGGTCTGGGACAAGACTAATACAAGGAGACCTGGGACATCTTCTTGGCCCAGGAAGCATGGAAATGCTCAAAGACTGATGGTATCATGTCAAAAGGACACAGGAGGCAGCTCAAAGAGGCTCCCACTGCCAAATGTGGGATAATTTGAACATCACAAAAATAATGATAATGGATACTGAACTGTAACCGTAATTTTCAGCCCACGAGTTTGAAGTGATCATTTTAAAAAGGAGAGAAAAAATCATCAATAGATGCTGAAAGCATTGGGTGATAGCTGGTAGCTGGTAGGGAAAAGAGACACACAGTCTCAAATTATCACCCCATATTTACATTAATACAAAGGTTGAAAGGTAGCTTTATAAGGAAGAGATCTGACAAACATCATTTTAACCAAGAGGTCAAACTTAGTATCACCAAGAATGGGACAAAGTGACCTTATGTGCCCCCGATAAGATCTGTGGGAAGGACACAACTTCATCAATATCATATTTTTGTCAGGATATTTAACCTGACTCTACGCACCAAGAAGCAATCAGGCAAATCCCAGACCATGGGACATTGAACAAAACCAGCCCAGCCCCTTCAAAGATGTCAAGGTCATGAAAGACCAAAAAAAAAAAAAAAAGAAAAAAAAGCCAGAGGGGCAGGAGGAGAGGGATGGCACTATTCCACACTAAATAAGACTCAAGAGACATAAAAACTAAAGTGGACTCTGCATCTGAAAAAAACAGAGATCATTTTGGGCTAAATAGGGAAATCTTAATATGAACCAACATATTAGATGATACTATGAGAAGGGTACTGTGGCTAAGTAGACAAGCATCCTTGTTCTTAGGAGGTCACCGATGAAGCATGTAGAGGTGAAGTGCCATGGTGTTTATAACTTACTTTGAAATAAGTTGACCAAAATAAAATAAAGTCTGTTTGTATACAGTTGAGAAGGGGGAAGAAGAAAGTAAACAAATGTAGAAAATGTTAAAAATCCACAATTTAGGGCCCAGACTTTCTGAAAAGGGCAAGATAGCACAGATTTTAGGCTTTGTGGCCACGTATGTCTGTCTGGTGCTATGGCGTGTTCTTCTCTGCATTTTTCTCTTTTTTTAAAACACTTTTCAAAAATGAAAAACCATTCTGAGTTGGGGAGCTACACAGTAACAGGCATGATTTCCTTCTGGGGTAATGAAAATGTGAGACTGATTGTGGTGATGGCTACCCAACTCTGTGACTACAGTAAACACCATCGAAATGTACACTTTAAATAGTTGCATTGTATGGGATGTGAATTACAGCTCAATAAAGCTGTTTAAAATAAACTGGCTGTGAGTGGGCCATAGTTTGCTGACCCAGGATCTACAATGGTGATAATAATGAAGCAAATCAAAAAAACAAATACTAAAGATAATTTCCCCTTCACATTTTACAGAAACTAAATCAGGCTCGTTTACTCAAAAAAAAATGTTTTGCCAATGATTATGTAGCTAAGAAAATCTGACGCATTCATTTATATCATTTTAAATTTTGATTAGACAAAGCAAGTTGATTACTAAACCTTATTATTGTACTGTACTACTATCAAAGAGCTAAAATTTTAAGTACATCAATTCAGCAGGAATTAAAAGACATCACTTATTGCTGCAGCTCTCAAAATCAGCAAGTCTAAAATGACCACAGAACTGAAATTCGAAAATAAGTAAAAGCGCAAACTCTCTGGATGATAAAGACATGAAACTTCATTTCGTGGTGTTGTTTTTGCCTTTTACATTTAATTTTTGACATAACTATGCTTCTCTCAATATTACAACATATTCTACACCTAAAAACAATTGTGGTAGGTCCTTTTCCTTTAAAGGAAACTGTCAAAGTACCAAGTCATCTCAAATTTTGATTCTTTCAATCTCAAAACGGCACTCTCTTGAAAACAAAATATAGGTACCTTTCTCATGAGAATCAAGGGCATCGTCTTCAAGGTCATCATCAAAAATCTCTCGGCCATCTTCCACATAGCCGATACCATCTGCAGGAACAAAATTTAAAATTGGGATCAAGTTTCTAAAAGTGGCCAGTAATATTTTAGACACAACAACAACAAAAACACCTTTTATACCTACTCAGATGTTCTCCTGGCCTGTGCCATTTTTAAGTGCAGCAGAATCCTGTTCAGACAGGTATGAGATGAAACACAGCATCTACATAGCAGGTTTGCTGTGTCAAAACCAAAGGAAATATGCTATGCCCATCTAGGTGAGCTAGGGAAATGATTTGGCCCACAGCATCAAAGTCTGCCACAACAGGATGCTTAACAGTAGTTTTACTCTACCAAAAGAATAAAAAGCAAAAGAATCAAGATCACAGAAGCCCAGAAAAGCACCTCAGTCTATGAGGGGAAACTGGCAATATGGCTAAGTCCAACTACAGAAATAGAAACATAAATATGGTCGCAGGTGCAATCCACACCGCTCCCCATGGTCAGCAGGCGCATGCCCAACAAGTCACACTGGACAAGCAGGAACCAGTGACTTTCGACATAGGTTGTAAGAACATCAGGACCAGCCTCTATCTGGTGCTTTCGACTGTCCAAGTTACTCTTCACGCATATAGTTTCGTGTAATCCTCACAGCCACTCTGTGCAATAGACAGTTTTCTTATCCCCACATCACCTGAGGATACCCCACAGGCACGTGGTTCTGCCAATTCCTACAAAGTCATTTCATGGAGGATTTACCTGAGGTATGTGCCTGGATTCTCCAAAATACCCCCAAATAAACTTTCTATTGTACTCCCTCCACACTCTCAAATAATTTGAGAAAAATCTGAACCAACAGTACCATCTTAACAGTGTCTTACATCTGCTCATGCAAAGCATCAACTCTACCACATAAGACTAGATGAAAAGCAACTAAAACAATGCCTAGGAGGCAATTTCTTCCCACATACCATCATCCACGATCCAGTCATCATCCTGGCGGGCCTGAACCAGCTTCGAATACTGTTCTTCATCAACTTCTTCATAAACACTTGTGAAGTCCTCAACCTGCCATCATACAAGTTTAAGCTTCCAATGGAGTTAAAGTGTTAAACAATTCTGATGAAAAATTGTCAAATTGAAACTGGAATGGCAGCCTGAAGGAGTAGCTGCAACCAAATCATGAGTTCTGACATTCAACACCACTACCAGGTTTTCCTTAAATAGACATCAATTAACTTAGTATTCCTTTTAGGTGGGTGTTAACACAAGATATTAAATGATTCCATTAGCATAATATACTTGTCACACCATCAATTACTCATCTACTTCATAAAAAACAAACTGAATTATAGCCAATTCTTTGTTAGCTGCTTTGGGGATTATTCACTTATAACTTCTAGACTGGTTTCTCCTGTACTTAGCAAACTCGTAAGGCATGCCAACTCCCTCTCCCCTAGCTGATGTTGCCCTGCAAACTGACAATTTTAGTAACTATTCAACCAAATGTAGTTCAAAAGGAAACTCTCCCCCACCTCAAATCAGCAAAATAAGCGAAAACAAGCATACTCTCTATTCTACGGGTACACTAGAAATAATTTTTTGAGTGATCCCTATCTGTATTACCACTGATCCCCTACCATTCTCAGGTCTTGAGACTGCAAACACTGAAATGCTGAGCTGTGTGAAGGGGAAGTCCTCCAATAACATGAGCTGCCCAACTGCCAGAGGGCCAGAACGCTGGTATCTCTTGGCATGAAGAGAGCAGACCACCTCAGCACAGTTTAAGCAACAAGCAGAACAGAAGCACACGACTCAGCTGCCATCGACTGACCCAGATGAGAATTTGGTGGGCTGCTTAGAAGAACTCATAGATACGGATTAAAAATTGCCCCTTCTCTCCAGAGTTCAAGTGGGTAGCGGGTAGAGGAAACGACTAACCCCAGCGGAAGAGCTAAGAGTCCAGGAAAAATCACTGGGACACAGAGCTTCGAGAACCCAATGGGTAGAGCTGACTGGACTCCTGCCACAGCTACAAGACTTATAACAATTACAGGATCAGGCTTAGTTTTCACCTGCTGTTTAATCTGTTCTATAGGGATCACAGGCAAATGTTGATCTAGCATTTCATCATCTGATAATAAAAACTACCTGCCCTACCAAATTAAGTTTTTGACAACCCAAACACAAACTAGTCCAATTAATATTACTCTACTGACCAATTTTCTTTTGGCAGGGGAAGGGAACCGGCAGGATGATTTTTGTTGAAGTCCATGAGGCATTCTTTGTGTCTTATTTAAGCAACTCACTTCTATACTATCAAAAAGATACCAGAAAACTACCTTAGAAAAACATTTTGAGTAAAAAGTCATTTTGACTGTCAAAAAAAAAAAAAAAACTGCTACTGCTTGGCATGAACTCTCAGAGCCATGCAATTAACATGAGTGATTAGAGGGAAATCAGTCACATTGTGTCAACATCTGAAATGCCCCCACACAACTCCTTTATAGAAGTACCTACATTAAAAATGCTTTACTCCTGCTTTACTATAATCCTTTTAGCAACCCTTTGTGATCTGGTTGACTCACTTAACTCGAGTGAATGATGCCAAATGACAAAAATCTTCTACTTTCTTAATTGCACAACACAGTATACAGGCCATGGTTAAATATGCATATTCTGAAGCCAGACTGCCTGTGCTCAAATCAAGGCTCTGCCACTGTGACCTCAGGATTCTCACCTATGAAATGCTGTTAATCACAGTATCTAACTTTTCATGATTACTGGAAAGATTAAATAAACGAACATATTTGTAAAAGCACTTAGAACAGCGTTCACTAAAAAAGTATAGCAGCAGTTGCTGTTATCATTTTTTCCTCGGATGAATTAATCACTTTCAAGCCCTGAGGCAGCTGAGATACTCAGGGAGCACGTTGAAGGTAAAGCCAGACAATGCTGTGTTAGATGGTAACCACTCTGGTTTTTGTTTTGTTTTTTACCTGCAAGTCATCAACAGTAGTTAGAGGAAAACAGCCAAAAGGGCATCATATTCAATCTTACACACAGGACACAGCAGAAGTAAGGCCCAAGTCCTCACCCACTACAGATGAAATTAGGAACAGTTTTCTCCAAGGAGAAGCGTGCTTAGCTAGACTGCTCACTACCTTAAGAGTAAAGTAAAAGCATTTCTAAGTTCCCCCAACAAAGCTATGAAACTTACCAAAGCTGCAGTGTGCTGTTTTTTTTTAAGATTTTTATTTATCTAAGAGAGTAAGAGAGAGCGAGAGAGAGAGAGAGAGAGAGAGAGAGAGAGAACGCGCACGCACACGAGGGGGGAGGGGCAGAGGGAGAGGGAGAAGCAGGCTCCCCTGCAGAACTGGATCCCAGGACCCCGGGATTGTGACCTGAGCCAAAGGCAGACCCTTAACCGCTTAACCGACCGAGCCACCAGGCACCCCATGCAGTGGGCTTAATAAGGAAAAAAATGTATAGCTACTTTCATTTCAGAATTTAACAGCATCTGTAAAGGGCCTTACAGGAACTTAAAGAGCCAAATAGTTGATACAATGTATAAATCTACTTCATGCTCATGCTTGTTCCATAGTAAGAAATTACTCTTACAAGCACAAAATACATGCATATTTCTAATCAATGACAAAGGGGACATAAAATACCTACAGGCTATGAATTAGATGAAGCACAGAAGAAAAAACAAAAAAAATGGTTACTTACTTCATATTTATACTTCTCACCAGCTTTAGCCCTTTTCAGTCTTTCTAGAGCTTCCTGGCGCCCTCTCCTTGATTTCTTTTCTCGCCGGGATCTAGAAGCTATAAAACTCCCTGAATCTGACACAGCTGAAAAAAAAGCCAAGTTTACATGAGATGTTACAAAATTGTCAGCCATCTTCCCTCAGTTACAGGAACATTTCTAGTCAACAGTAACACTTTAATACACAAATGGATACTTTTCATAGTGTAGATGGTTCTTGAAGGTCATGGTCATATAGCTCCTGTGACTCCAGAAATTTTCTCTAAGACCCAGTTAAAACAACTGTTATTTTTTTTCCTCCAAAAAGAGCAAAATTCCAAATTCAACTGATATCTTATGAAGACAGTAGAGAAAAGAGATCAGTCATTAGTCCATAACCTTTCCATTAGAAATGACAGGCCATAAGTAGAGTTATAAAAGAAGGACAATTCATTTTGTATTCTATTAATCAAAATTTGAAAAACTTTATTTTTTAAAGCTTATTTTTTAATTTGTGCTTTTTAAAGATTTTATTTATTTGATACAGACACAGAGAGAGAAAGCACAAGGAAGGGCAGAGGGAGAAGCAGACTCCCCGCTGAGCAGGGAGCCCGACGCGGGGCTCAATCCTAGGCCCTGAGATCATGACCCAAGCTGAAGGCAGGCGCCCAACTGACTGAGCCACCCAGGCGCCCCCAAAATTTGAAAGGCTTTAAAGGAGCATCTGCTCTTTGCAAAGTACTGGGCGCTCTGAAAGACAAAAAGATCAGCAAGACTTGTTTTCTGTACTCACAGAACTTATAATCTAAAATGGGAGATAAGTAGCAACTAACTCAAAAACAATCTTTAGAATACATGCCCTAACAAAGGTTCAGATAAAGTATTTGGAATTTCAAAGCAGGGATAAAGTGGGGGGTTGGGAGAATTTAAAAACATGGCTCTGAAGAGATTCTTGATTCCTTCACTGATTTCCAGGCCTCAGTCACTTGGTTAGGACATAGGATGATAATGCAAAATTACAAAGATTAAAATGTATTTTGTCAAAAATTACTGGAATACCAGAAGGCCTCAGTGTTCATTCATTCAACTTTTGAATTACTCATGCTTTTGGTCATTATAAACTGACCACCACACACATATACTGAAGAGTTCATCCACAAAACTAAGACTTTCATTTACCAGCTGATGAATAACCAAGTCAAGCAAGACAGTGCTGACTGCCATTTTGGCTTAGGACGATTGCCATCTATGTCTGTGAAACTGACTTTTTTTACTGTATTTGGTGCTAACTATTTCATAAAAAGAAGGAGGCACAGAAAAGAAGTATTGATAAGATGCATCCTAAAAGCTCCAACCCCTCTGGAACGTTCATAACAACATTCAACTCATGGACAAAACGTTTGACTGAAATAGAAGATTCAATTTAAAGAACAAGTACCAAATGCTGACAATAAACTGTTGGAAACTAAATCTTACAGGTGAAGCATAATTAGAGATTTTATTTTTTTTCTAGCTTTCTGGAAATGAATCTCTCTTGAACATCTCAGTCTATTGTTTGACTTTCGCATTTGACTTTTAAATCCATTTTCAGAAAGGCATTAAGTAAAAATTAAGGAATGCAGGTACTTAATGATGACAGCCACAAAATCTTGGGCGTCACTCAAATGATTTCAAAAAATCATGAGCAGGTCTACATGAAAAGGCTTCGGAGATTACTGGGCATGACCACTGAGAGTGAAAAGTTGGCCTTAGTATATTCTCTTAAAGATGCCGTCGACCCCTTTAGTAGACTCTCTTGACAAAATGTATAGTTCTTCAAATGGACTTACTTCACAGGCAACAATGTGCCATTCTACAGGGTTTGGGGTACAATTACAGGAAGGAAGAGTTGCCTATCCTTAAGGGAACTCACAGTCAAATAAAGCAAAAGGACCTGAGGCTCCTACCATCATACAGACATGATGCCACAGAAGAGGTAAGGACAAGTTACTGAGGAAACACAGAAAAGAATGCTAATTTTGTCTGAGAAATTAGGGAAGGCTTCACAGGGGAGGTATCCAACACAGACCCAGAAAGAGCATTAGAATTTTACCATCAGAGTATAGGGGAAAGGGGGCAGAAGCACAGAAAAAAGCATGAGCCAAATTACAAAGGGATGAAACTGCAAGGTGTATTCAGAAACTGAGAGAAAGTCAGTATGGAAGGTAAATCTTACATAGAGTGCAGAGTGGGAGAACAGGAGATTAGGGAGAAGCAGCACAATCTGACTCCACCACTTACTGGGACACATGAGACCACCAGTTAACATCTCTGAGCTACAGTGACCAGATGCCTTGTTGTTGGTTTTTAAGCTGCCTGGCACCTGAACCTGTTTGTGAAATCCCCTCCTTATAAACCTAATGGGACTCAGAGCCCAAGTACCATTATAGAAGTTGAAAAAGCAGACACTCTTTCCCACACACCCTTGCAGCTAGGGCATGAACATATAAAATAGGCTCTATCAATTAGGAACACCTGCTCAGACTTTACATCACAAGCTAGTGTCAGAAGGAAAGTGGCTAATGGAAGATTCTAGAAGTAGCAACAGCTGCAAGAGGATTACTTGGAGTCACAGAGCCAGCAATGTCCCAAGGTACAAACTATAACATCAAGTACTTGGCCATGGCTGGCAACGACCTCCTCACTAGACCAGTTTTGTGGCACAACTTTAATCACCGTTCCTGGCTAAGCAGCACCCCCCCCCAAATGATTCTCCAGTCCACCTGGAGTTTCTTTGAACAACACAATATCCTTCTAATCCCTAAAACACTTAAAATAAATTCCTTCTTTTCTATTTACATCAGCTAGAGTTGGCTCCTGTAGCTTACACCTAAGGACTCTGACTAATGCAGAGCCTCAGGGTCCTCATCTGTGAAATGGGGATAATCATATCTGCTTCATTAAGTTAAGGATCAAATGAAGATCCTTGGCTTACTTTGTACTCAGCAATACAGAATCTCATTTAATGTATGTGTATATGTGTACAGATGCAGGGGAGACACACACACAAACACACACAACCCACACACACCACACCCAGCAATACCATGGTCTAGCTTTTAGAAAGCAAAAATAAAGCAAAGTGGTTTTCTCAGAGAAGCCTCAATATAGCACCACACATAATTAGCTCTTTACCATCTCAACTCCAGGAAGACAGAAACTATGTCCAGCTTACCTACCATTTTAACAGTGTAACACCAGAGCCTGGCAGAATGCCTATACCTAGTAGGTACATAATAAGTATTTGCTGAATGAACAAATGAATAAACCACTGTACCTGCTTTTTTAAATCATTAAACTCTCCCTGATCCCTTTTCATATGTAATAATAGCTAGTTATAGACCTTTCAACTTTTCACTGCCATTGTCAGGTACCCCACCTTCTAATACCTAAGAGAAAAAAGGCCTAGAATTTCCTTCTTGGAATGTGTCCAATGCTTCGTGTAGGTAAGTTAACAAAAAAAAAAAACATGAAAAAAATCCATTATGAAAGTTTAAATATTTGGTTCAAAATTACCATCTGAAGTACCCCCACCCTCCCCAAAAGCAGACAGACACTAGCCTCCAACAGTCTTTCAGGTAACAATCTTTCCACTCTTTAAGGGAAAAATTCCAGTCACAAGTCTCCAGCAACTACTTAATCAACACCATGACTTAAGAGAGGTCTCAAGATTACACAGTATCCTCCAAAGAGTGATTTCTTGATGTTCACAGATGACGTACCGTTTTTAGGGTGAAGAAAGATACCCTAGGGGCAAATCACTGATGGAGGGCTGCAAAGGCTGTTCACATACTCACATCCGACATCTCATTTGTAATCCAGGCTAGACGACTCTCCAAAACAAATTGTCTTAAAAATGAGAGACTAGAAGAAATTGATATCTGTGATTCAGAACTAGGTGAATGCAAAGGAAGCTGATTAGAAAGCAAGTTCTCATTAATGGAGATGTATCTGAGTGACAGGAGATGTACCTTGAGCTAAGAAAGTGAAGCATCTGATTTTAAGTCAGAAGTTCACTAAAGTCACACTTTAGTTGAACACAGTTCAAAAATCAGAAATCAGACAAAGCCATTTACATTTTTGTATTCTATTTTTGGAAATAAAAGATTACCACTGAAAACGGAGTCATATACAGGGCATCCCGAATGCTGATGCAATTTTTTTTTTGAAACTTCACCAAAGATGACTAGATCGTGAACCCTATTTCTATACAGCACTTGACGAACTTTCTATAGAATTTGAAAGAAAAAACTGTTAATGCATGAGGTTGAAACCCATTACCTAAAAAGACAAAACGCATTTGTATCTTCTGGTGACAGTCCTGAGACCTTCTTTCCTGCTGAATTACTATGAAAATTTCCCTGTGAGTTTCTACAGAAAGGGTGCGCATCCGTTCTGTCCTAGCCCTCAAAGAGATACTTGGGGCCAGAGTTGTTAGATACTCTGAACCAAGACTGTGCCCCACTGGAGCCACTCTGATGAAGGTGTGCCCAGCACGTGGAACGCAGTCACCAAAAGAAATAACAAGAAAATGCAAACTAGTGCGGAGACCAGCAGTGACACAGGCCCTGCAAGGGATGCGTTCTGGTTTTCCAGGAGCAAACGGCCCTGCGAGGAAGCCCCACCCGACACCAAATGGGTCCCAGCCGGGGACAACCGAGGTCCGCGCCCAAAAGGACCCGTCAGGCGACCCGGACGCGCGCCTCCCTAAGAAAAAAAATAAAAAAAAAAAAAAAGACCTCTCCAGAGCTCTCACCACCCGCAATCATGCCACGGTCCCTGCACTCCCACCCGGTACCCCGCACGCGGCGTCGTCCCTCACCGCTCGACCCTAGGTCGCAGTCCTCGCCGTTCACGGGCGCCATGGTCCTGAAGTATCCCGATTCCGCGCCAACCAGCCCGAAACTGGCGCGGCGGCCGAGACAGGCGCCAGGCTGAAAACCAATCAGAGGCTCCGGAGGCTGCGGACTTCCGCCCGGAAGGCCACTGACGTGCCGCGCCGCGCCGCGCCCCGCCCCCGGCCTTCCCGCGGACGCGAGTTTGGCGCCCTGTTATGACCCCTTAGGGAAAAAGCTCGAGTGACTGGGAGGCCGAGGAGAGCGGGAAAAAGAAGCGGCCGGGCGCTGGAAAGGAGCCGCCAGGAAGCTCGCTGCGCAGGCGCACCCATGCTGATGGGAAAAGATTTGGGCCCGTTAGAGTAGGGGCTTTCTGGTTCTGAGAGGTGATTTTCCTAGAAAAAAGACGCGGGCGGGCAGTAGGATGGGCGTGGTTGGACCGGTTTCCCCTGAGCCTTGGGAAAGCGACTGCCTCCTGCTGCGCACTCTGAGTCTTGCCTGATAACTTTGCTTCTTAGCGTGTAAACACAGTAGCTGTGTGATTTATAGATATAAATGTGTGTATGTATACATATGTATGTATATATATATATAAAGCACTATCTTACCTTGTTGACCAAAAGAAGCATCACCAATAAGGGGCAATCATATGCCTCCTTATGTGATGCACTTGGAAAAGGGAACAACATCACCTATATAATCTTCTTGCAAAAAATTAACCTGAATCTAACCATGAAGAAACAATCAGATATATTAAAAGCATAGGACGGTCTATAAAACATCTGGCCCGGACTCTTGCAAAATGTCACTGTTACGAAAGAAAAAAAAGGGCATTATATGCTCGTATTCTGTACAATGCATATATGTATCTCATTTTATATTTTTCCAAATAGGTATAACATTTTTATACATGTGCCTGCCCCACATTTGTAATATTTTTTCCTACATTTTTGCCAACATACTGTTGCTCTCTTCCTCACGTGACAATTTTATAATATAATTTTCTCTAAAGAGAATATAAAGATAATTCAATCTGTCCTCCAGCATGGCTGATCAATGTTTGTTTCTTAACTTCTGATTTTTTTTGAAATTTTTCTTTCAGTTTTATACCATTACTTAATATCATGTTAGGATATGATCCATATGTTATGATACATAGCACTTAGTAATTCACACTTAGATCCACTATTATTTAAAGCACTAGTACAGATTTATGCCTATACTTTCCCTTTAAAGAAATTGTTGCAACTTTGATATTTTAAAGTTTATTCCTAACAGGAGAGAACTGTTTTGGCTAGGCATTAATAAGAACCAAATCTTTCCTTTACAGCATCACATGTCTGATCATTTTCCACATGCCACCTTAGAACTCTAAGCATTTCACATCTTGTTTCTCTTTCATGACCCACATACTTCCAGGAGCCAGGACCTGTAGGACACTTTCATATTATGATATCACTTCTGGCCCTGCACATTCAGGTAAAAACTCCAAGTCAGCACAGTGGAGTAGGAATATTCCTGGGAGCTATTCCTACACCAGGAGGTCTATCAGTATCTTAAATATAATGAGAGTGCTTTCAACTGACATAGATGCCACCAAATCTAAATGCAATGCAACACCAACTCAACTTTCCCATAGGAGAATCCCACGATGACTGTGCCCACTCCACCACCACTACCAGGCAGGAAGGGAAGTCTATCGAAGGAACAGGTGGTGATTCTCAAGAGCTGATTGTTACATATTCAGGAATTTCATAATCTGCTTGTTAAGTTTTTGGTAGCTTGAAATCAGCCTAGAGGGAGTATTTACACCATGGAAATGGGCAAATGCTACAAATAAAAAAACAGCCCCCCCCCTTTTTTTGAGAGAGAGACAGTTTACCAGCAAACCACCAAGTAGCCATAACAGATTGTAGTTAAAAATCTTACTTTTGTGAATTTTCACAAAAACACGAGACCATTGCTAGAGCATCTTCCAGGGCCTCAGAAGTGGCCCATAAGCAAGCAAGAGGCCTCGAAGATGGTTTCATTAACTTCTTTGTAAATCTACCTCTGTTATCTAGTCATGCAAAAAAAAAAAAAATTACAATTTGTCTTAAACTTGCTCTCTCCTGCCCAACACAGGATGAGTTTTGCACTGGTTTTACAAACTGAAAAGTTTTTAAAATTTATCATTATTACTAAAAACAAAGAAAAACAAATTAAGACTAAAGTGAGATACTATTTCCCATCATTTCTATCTTTTTATCTATATCTCTCTCTATAAACTCTATCCATTGCTGGTAAACTGCTGTTGAGGAACTGCTTATTTTTTGCCAGTGGCAGTGTAAATAGGTACAACCTTCTGGAAAATAATATTGCAAGATGTGGCAAGTACCATAGCATGCTTTTATCTTTCAAACCATGATTTCTGTGGGTAAAAGTTAATAGAAAATAACCCACAAGAAACAGAATAAATGTAAAGATGTCAATGGCTACTATTTTCCATCCGCAAAAAGTTGGGACCTAAATGTCTACATCAGAGAAGAGGTTTAGGGGTGCCTGGGTGGCTCGGTCAGTTAAGTGGCTGCCTTTGGCTCCGGTCATGATCCCTGAGTCCTGGGATCAAGCCCCGCATCATCGCATCATTGGGCTCCTTGCTCAGCGGGGAGCCTGCTTCTCCCTCTGCGCCCCCCGTCATGCGCTCTCCCTCTCTCTCTCAAATAAATAAATAAGATCTTTAAAAAAAAGAGAGAGAAAAGAAGTTTAATAATGTGACATCAAAAAGGTAAAATAATTGGGAAAACTCAAAACATGGGAAATGTGTATGATATTTTATAAAGTGAAAAGAGCAGAAGGAAAAGTGATATGCACACTTAATTACAACTGTATATCAAATAGCAATGCTATGTAAAATGGAGTATAGCTTCTCCAGATGATAGCATTATAGATTCTTTTTGCTTACAATTTGTTCTCCTTAATGTTATGCCAGGAGGCATTACAACATCAGGTAGAGTCAGATTTTGGGTTTGATTCTTAGACTACTACTTTTAAGTGACCATCAGCTGGTTACTGAAACCTCATTTTCTTCCTCTATGAAACAAAGGTGCTTATACTTACCTAAGGAGCAATTGTGAAATTTCATTGAAATAATACATGTACAGTGCCATTAAGATGCCAACACCTAAAAGGCATTCAACAAATAGCTATTATTCTTATTGTATTTTTACAGTAAGCTTTACCATTACACTAATCTTACTAATAACTCTACGAGGTAGGTATGTCAAGAAATTGCTATTTGCCTACTGCTACATTCATTCTCCCCCTTATTCTTGTAATGAAGTGTGGACTTTTGGCTGGGCGCATTGACAGAGGAAAGGCCTGTATTTCCCAGCCTCCTTTGCACCAAGGTTTAGCTAAATGACTAATTTCTGGCACACAAGACTTAAGCAGTACCATTGTGGGGAGAGTTACAGGAAGGCTGCTTAATGAAATTGGATACATCTGGAAGGGAACTCTTTTTTTTGCCCTTTTGCCTTTTCTCTCTTCCTTCCTGCAGCACAGATGTGATGGTGGAAGCTCCAACAGCCATCTTGGATTATGAGATAACTCTGAAGATGACAGCCACACATGGAGATGATGGAACAGAATGATAAGAGCCTTGGTCTAACATCTGTGAAGCCACCATACCAGCCCAAGCTATTTGTCTACTCTCCAAGCAAACTTTCTTTCATAAACTAGACTCTTTTTTTTTTTTTTCTAGAGGGGAAGACAACCAGCCAACCAAATTCTATTCTGGCGGGTGTACTGCCGGGTATATTTCTCATCGCAATCAATAAATTAAGACTCAGGCCAATAGCAGTGTGAGTTTGCTAGCATGAACCTGGTTATCTTTGGGTTTATTAACAAAATCAGCTTTGTGGCCATGCAGAGTTTCTGAACACAACTAGGTAATGCGGTTTATGTGCAGCTGTGGAGAGATGATTGTCTGCCAGCTGAAAATAGGCAAGGAAAGGAGTGGCGCTGTGTGTGCTCTTGACGTCCCACAAGGATTCCGGGCGGTATGAGTAGATACGAAACTCCCCGGGTCATCTAGCTGGTGGTGCCCAAGCTCAAATCATTTTCCCAGGCACCTAAGTTGCAAAGACCCTCTCTTGACTTACTTGCTTATTAAAAGGCATAGGGGGACACCTGGGTGGCTCAGTCAGTTGAGCGTCTGACTCTTGGTTTAGGCTCGGGTCGTGGGATCTCGGGGGCCGTCCTGGAGTCAGCCCCCCTGTCAGGCTCTGAGCTCAGGGGGAAGTCGGCTTGGGATGCTTTCTCTCCCTCTCCCTCTGCCCCTCCCCCCGCACTCTGCGCGGACTCGCTTGCGCGCACGCGCGCGTGCTCTCTCTCTCCTCCTCAGGTAAATAAATAAATCTTTTTAAAAATTATTTAAAAGGTATAGGGGCCGTGGGGCAGACCCCTTTCCTGGAGCACAGCTCGTTATGTGTACCTCTGCTCTTGGACAAAGCACAGCTCTCTGGGATGGCGTCCGCTGACCCTGTGCCTGTGAGCTGTTCCTGTGCCCTGGGAGCCTCATGGTGTTTATGAGTCCTTTGCTTAAAGGCAATGACTCTGGGGCTGGGACTAATTGAATCAACACACAATGGGAGAAATACTTTAGCTTAACTCTAAATTCACCTCACTTCTAAAGCAAGAATGAATGACACCCAGCAAATAGGGATTGGAGAGAGAAAATGGACTGGATCTAATATTGCCCAAGGGAGAGAGACACTGGGGAGAAAGGCAGACTACTCGCTACTTAGATATGGTCCTTAAATGGATACAAATACATACATGCCTGGGGTTTTCTTGTTGTTAGGGATAAATAACTGCTTAAATAATTCATGACAGATATTTGACATTATTTTGGCTGCCCATTATCTGACATGTTTGGGGTATTTTTCACATTCTGAGTTTGTGAGAAGGCAGACCCACCGACGACTTTAGAAGCTGCAAATGTGGGGCGCTTGGTCGGCTCAGGCCCTTAAGCGGCTGCCTTCGCCTCAGGTCATGATCCCGGGGTCCTGGAGCCTGCTTCTCCCTCTCCCTGCCCCTCCCCCTGCCTGTAGTCTCTCTGTCAAATAAATAAATAAAATCTTAAAAAAAAGAAGCTGAAAATGCTTTTGTCCCAGTAACTCTGCCAGCTACCACATGAACAGTTTTATGCTTGGCCATTTCCACAAAGGATTTTGAATTTGGAACTAGTGTCACAAAAAACGGACATTCTTTGTGTCAGTGGTAGCAGCTTCCCACTTCCTGCTGGGCAGCAATGGCAGAGGTGTGATTTCTACCAGTGACTTCAACTTCAGGGACCCGCTATGTGCCTACCTCCTTCAGCTTGCTCCTCCAGGCTTCCTAGTGATTCTGTGGATCTCTGAGATCTTCTCACAACCTCCTCTCTTTCCCTCCTCCATCCCCCACTCCCCTTTCTTCTCCACCTCCTTTTTTCTCAAATCAGCCAAAGTCTGTTTCTGTTGCTTATAACTAGTATCTCCAGCTGACACAGCATTCTGTTTCTTTGCTCTATTCTCATTCCAAAGTCACCAAGCAATCTCCTAGTTAGTATTTCAGATACTTAAATACTGGGACAGAAGAATGCTAAACAGAAGATGAGAGCATTCCAGTGTTTGGAAAATGATGATCCCCACTATCAGTTAATGGGTATTTATTTTAGTTAGAATGTGTCCCTTGTGAGTTTAAGTAAACTAGGTCTGTCCCTAAGAAACTATCTCTGAGTGTTCTAAGGAAATCGAGTCAGTACTTACAACACTAAGAACAAAAACCCTTTCAGGCGGAACAATTATAAGGTGGTTTTCTAGATCAATTAAATTGGGGGAAGGACATAATCCTGAGAGGAATTAATGACCAAAAATGTTCAATTCTCTTCTCTCCCCCCTTGCATTTTAATTTTTTAACGAATAAATACTGTGAGATTCCAGAAAAACCAACAGCAATTTAAATATGTGCCAACCACGTAGATATGTCCCCCCCCTTTCTGCCGCCCAGCCAACCCATTATGCCCTATGAGGTTTAATACTGAGGAATCGAGTATAAAACACTGAGTCTAGAAGCTTTGCCCTTGAATGACTTGATCTCTAATCCCTGCCACTCTGGTCACTTCCAGACAGAAAAATCTATTAAGATGGTCATGAAAAATAATTAATTATCAAACAATAAAAACAAACAAAGACATTTGCATGTATATCTTAACTAGACAGCACTAATTAAACTAAAAACTTGGAAGCAGAATTAGCCACGTTTGAGTGCTGTTCTATGTAGAATTATTTTTGGCCATCAACGTTACTGCATCTGAACCCTTTCTTCAAACCTACTACCACACAATCCTCTTCTTCCCGACCTGGTAGGGAGCAATGTCCTCAAGTTAGTCCACATGAATTTTGACCAATGGGCAAATCTTTTGTGATAACTGAGCCCTGGCTCACAGCATAAATATGCAATGTCATTGTGAATAAAACCTGCCCCCAAAGACAAATAACTGTACTAATGCTTCAGAACCTTCTAAATCAGCAGCATGAACTACCACTTGGCAACAGAAAACCAGATTTCATGTGGGAATTATTAAAGGTATTGGGGCAAAGTTAAGAAAGAATTGAGAGTTAGGAGACTGATCATACAGTCTGTCAATAGTGAATTTTAGGGGAGGATGGTAGCATGAGGGCTTCTTAATTTGCATATGGCCAGTGTTCTATAAAGTTGAGAGCATGGTTCTCAACTTCAGCTGGTAATTAGAATCATCTGAGCAGTTTTTCAAAGGTCCAATACCCAGTAGCTCCTCAAACCTATTAAATCAGAATTTCTAAAGATGGGATTCCAATGTCCAGCCAAAGTTGAGAACAAGTGGTTTAAGGGGGGACTGCTAAACCTTTTAGTCATCAGAAGGATGGTTAATGTTGATATAAATAATCAGTTGGGCACACCTCTTTCCATGAGGAAGCAGGGCTCATTTCCCGCGTGTTCTAAGGACTTTCACTCTTTAGTATCTTATAGGATTTAGTATGGTGGCTTCCTTTCAATGGAATGATGTCTGGTCTGGTTTACCTAAAAGACTCATGCAAGACGAACACTAGCTTTATTAGAAATAATGTGAAACCACCCCTCTAGTTAAGCTTCTGTACTGAGAGAAATCAATCTGACTGCATCTCTGTGGTATGGGCTTAGGGGATGGAGAATCATTTTAGTTCAAGCAGTAATCACTTGTTGCTTTATCATATCACCCTGTGTGTTCCTTCCACAGTAATAACGACTTAGATTTCATTTCCCTTTGTCCTTAACTGCTTACTGAATAATTTCTGCCAGAAAGACAGACTTTCCTAAACAGTTGTTGTTAGTTCAGGCACAGTCAATAGTTTGTTTTATAATCATCTGCTTTAAAAGATCATCCTGGGGGCACCTGCCTGGCTCAGTCAGTTAAGTGTCCGACTCTTGATTTTGGCTCAGGTCATGGTCTCAGGGTTGTGAGATTGAGCCTCACATCAGGCTCCACGCTCAGCACAGAGTCTGCTTGTCTGTCTCCCTCTGCTTCTCTGCGCCCACCCCCACCACTCGCTCTCGCTCTCTCTCAAATAAATAAATAAATAGATAAATAAATAAATAAATAAAATCTTTTTTAAAAATTAAAAAAAAATAAAAGATCATCCTGGAAATGAAAGGTATTCAAAAGTGGGGGAGGGGCATGTCCCCTAGATCAGACATTATTAACAAGGTAAGTCTGCGGAAAGTTATGTTTGTGTGTACAAATCTGATGCTTTCTGAACCTGTATATGTTATCCTTGGATCAAAAACAAAGATCATGTCTTGATTGATCTTTCATTTCCTTCCATTGGCATAAATACTTAATGGTTAACTACACTTGATGACTTACTACGTTACATCTATATCTCCTTAATACGATAGGCATGTTTCTAAAAATTCCCGTCAATATTTACTTGTTTTTACATGTTGTAGTCTGCCTTACATGTTTGTTTGTTTTTTTTAAAGTAAGCTTTGCTCCCAACGTGGGGCTTGAACTCACAACCCTGAGATCAAGAGTCACACGCTCCTACCGACTGAGCCAGCGGTTTAAAGTTTAAACTAAACTTTAAATTTTGAGATAGTTGTAAATTCACATGCAGTTATGAGAAATAATACAGAAAAAATCCATGTATATCCTTTACACAGTGTCTCCCAATGGTAACATTTTGCAAAACTATAGTATCATATCACAACCAGGATATTGACATTGATACAGTCAAGGTACAAGACATTTCTAAGATCCCTTATTGTTGCCCTTATATAGCTACACCTGCTCGCCTCCTGCTCAACCCCTACCCCCACCCCCTCCTTAACAACTGACAACCACTAATCTGTTGTCCATTTCTATAATTTTGTGTACAGGTCTTTATATGGACATGTTTCATTTCTCTTGGGTAAATACTTATGAGTGGGATTGCGGAGTCATATGGTAAGTATATGCTTAACTTTAAAATAAATTGCCAAACTGTTTTCCAAAGTGGCTGGGCTATTTTACATTCCCACCAGCAATGTAGGAGAGATTCAGCAGTACTATCAGTTTTAATTTTTTTTTTTTAAAGATTTTATTTATTTATTTGACAGAGAGAGACAGCGAGAGAGGGAACACAAGCAGGGGGAGTGGGAGAGGGAGAAGCAGGCTTCCCGCCGAGCAGGGAGCCCGACGCGGGGCTCGATCCCAGGACCCTGGGATCATGACCTGAGCCGAAGGCAGACGCTTAACGACTGAGCCACCCAGGCGCCCCTATCAGTTTTAATTTTCATTTTCATTCTACTGGTTATATATTAGTACCTCATTGTGAATTTTTTTTTTCCCTGATGACTGATGATGCCGAGTATCTTTTTATGTGCCTATTGGCCATTTGTAATTGTGTTCTCATCACTGCATTTGTTCTTTGTTTCTCTTTGTTCCTTGTTTTTTTTTTTTTTTTTTTTCCATTTCTCTGGTTTTAATGGAGCATTTTATGTGATTCCATTTGATTTCCTCCCTTTGCATAATGTTTACACTTTCTTTTTCTTTTAAACTTTGTTAGTGGCTGCCGTGGGGTTTACAATATACATTTAAAAATACTCTAAGTCCACCTTTAGATAACACTGTACTGCTTCACATGTGGTGCAGGTACCTTATAATTGAGTATGCCCAATTCCTCCTTCCTGTCCCTTGTGACATTGCTGTCATTCTTATCCATACACTCTAGTCACCCAATACCTTGTTACTGCTTTGCTTTAGTTATCTTTTAAATCAATTAAGAGAAAGAAAACTTAAACATTTTATTTTACCAGGGGTATCTGGGAGGCTCAGTCAGTTAAGCATCTGACTCTTCATCTCAGCTCAGGTCTTAATCTCAGGGTCGTGAGTTCAAGCCCTGTGTTGGGCTCCACACTGGGCGTGGAGCCTACAGAAATAAGTAAATACATAAATAAGTAAAAATTTCATTCATTCTTTCTCTGATGCTCTTCTTTACTCTATGTAGATCTCAGTTTCTGACCTGTATTATTTTCCTTCTGCCTAAAGAACCTCTTTTAACATTTCTTGAAGGGCAAGTCTGCTGGCAATCAATTCTCTCAGTCTATTTGTCTGAGAAAGTCTCTAATTTCTCTGCTTTTTTTGTGTGTGTTTCAGCAGCTTTATTTTATTTAAGACCATTCATATAATGAAAAGTCATTTCCAAGCTGCATTTTAAAATGAAAAATATAGGGCGCCTGGGTGGCTCAGTCGTTAAGCGTCTGCCTTCAGCTCAGGTCATGATCCCAGGGTCCTGGGATCGAGTCCCACATCGGGCTCCCTGCTCGGCAGGAAGCCCGCTTCTCCCTCTCCCACTCCCCCTGCTTGTGTTCCTGCTCTCGCTATCTCTCTGTCAAATAAATAAATAAAATCTTTATAAAAAAATAAAATAAAATGAAAAATATAGAGGCACCTGGCCAGCTCAGTCAGTAAACATTGTGACTCTTGATCTCAGGGTCATGAGTTCAAGCCCCACACTGGGTGTCGAGCTTACTTTAAAAAAACGTGAATGCGGGGCACCTGGGTGGCTCAGTCATTAAGTGTCTGCCTTCGGCTCAGGTCGTGATCCCGGGGTCCTGGGATCGAGCCCTGCATCGGGCTCCCTGCTCAGCGGGAAGCCTGCTTCTCCCTCTACCAGTCCCTCTGCTTGTGTTCCCTCTCTTGCTATATCTCTCTCTGTCAAATAAATAAATAAAATCTTTATAAAAAAATAAATAAAAATAAAAAATAAAATAAAAAAATGTGAATGCGGGGCACCTGGGTGGCTTAGTCAGTTGAGTGTCCAACTCTTGGTTTCAGCTCACGTCATGATCTCAGGGTCCTGAGATCGAGCCCTATGTCGGGTTCTGTGCTCAGCACAGTCTACTTGTCCCTCTCCCTCTCCTTTCTGCTCCTCCCCCTGCTCGCTCTCTCTCTCATAAATAAAATTTTTAAAAAAATAAAAATAAAATTTAAAAATGTGAATGCATAGTAAATAGCCTTTCATTTCCTACAGGAGAATAATCTCTCAAAAATGGTAATTATCTGGGGTGCCTGGGTGGTTCAGTCAGTTGGGCGTCTGCCATCAACTCAGGTCATGATCCCAGGGTCCTGGGATTGAGTCCCGCGTTGGGCTCCCTGCTCAGCGGGAAGTCTGCTTCTCCCTCTCCCTCTACCTGCCGCTCCCCCTGCTTGTGCTCTCTCTCTCTCTGTCAAATGAATAAATAAAACCTTTAAAAAAAAGTTTTTTTTAATTGGTAACTATCTAAAACACTGAAAAAAATTAGCACTCATTAAGCAGGCTTCAACCTTTTGATATTAAATATATGGACAAGACCTAAATAGCATTAGAAATAAATGAAAGGTTTCAAAGTTGGCATAACATTTTTGTTGTATCAGTATTTCAAAATTCCGTAAAAGCTGACAAAATGAAAAAAAACAAATCATGAGCAATTAATTTGGAAAAACATAAACAGAATTATTCCATATCCACAATAATGGGAATTCAAATGAGGGTCAATCTATATATTTTTCATGCAACATTCTTTGTTCTCTGGGCCGTATACATCAACAAAATCAGAATAAATGAAGTCAAAAACATTTCTGATCATTGCTAAAAATTGTTTAAGAATTTCCAAATATCTTGTTGCTATTATGTTAAGCAATTACAAAGAAGTTGTTCTATTTCTTAAATTCTGCAAGTTATACTCAACCCCATCTTCTTCCTTCACTTTTGAAGGGTAATTTCACTGGATATAGACTTCTAGGTTGGCAAGTGTTTTTTCTTTTCCCTCCCAACACTTTAGTGATTTCACTCCACTCCTGACTTGCTTGCATAATAAGAAATATGTATTTGGTCTTCATCCTCGGTTCTGGCACAGAGCTCCTGAAACGCTTGGAATTTCCTAAGTGGTGAGAACGGGAAAGGTGTCTTTTGTTATGTTATGTTATGTAATGAAATGCCCCCACCCACACATTGGAAATTGAGCCTCAGAACATCTATTACACGGTTTCTGATGAGAAGCCTACTGTAATTCTTATCCTTATTTTATAAGTAAAGTTTCCCACCACCACCCTCCACTTCTGACTTCCTTCGAGATTTTCACCTTGTCTTCTTTTTTTTTTTTTTTTTTTTTTTTGCAGTTTGAATAAGATATTCCTAGGTTTGGGGTTTTGTCATTGTTGTTTGTTTGATTGTTTCAGTATTTACCTTGCTTGGTGTTCTCTGAGCTTACTGGATCTGTAGTTTTGTGTCTGTTGTATTAATGACCAATTCTTTGGAAGGTTCTTGGCCGTTATTCAAATATTTCTTCTGCTCTATTTTCTCTTTCTCCTCCTACTGGTATTTTCATATGGTTCCCCTACTTCTTTCCCTTAGTGCAGCAGTTCCAATTTATCTCCTCGAAGTCTCGTCCCATATGGAATATGGTTGTCTTTATTTCTCCTTAGGTGAGACAGGAAGGCTGGAGAAGGCTCAAATTCCTTTCCCTAACTGGGAATAATATTGCAGTATTGCCCTCTGACAGAGTCTTGCCCCCTGGAGAGTAGGTCTTTGTGATCAGAGCATTCTGGGAGGCTTTCCTGATGGTTATTCTTCCTCTTCTTCTGCCAGGGTCTCCAGGGGATATTTCTCAGATCCTCAAGGTGAGAATCTGGTGGGTTTCCTGGAGGAAAAGCCCACAAAATATGGGGTCCTGTCTGTGATTGCAGCCCCAGGAATTTCTTAACTTCATGTTAGTCCATACTCAGCCTCCAACAATTTATTAAAATTACCATTTCAGTATTTCCACCAGATTATGGTTCCAGGAGCTTCTGTTCCATGTGAGCAGATGTCAGCTATGAGATCTCTGTATGTGCCTCTCTCTCTAGGTTTGGGGATGGTAATTCTCCTTGTTATCTCAGTTCTCTGATGGGTCTAAGAAAAGTCATTGATTTTTCAGTTTATCCATATTTTTCTTTTCTTTTTTTAAATTTATTTATTTGACAGAGAGAGAGAGAGCACGCACAAGCAGGGGGAGGAGCAGAGGGAGAGGGAGAAGCAGACTCCCTGCTGAGCAGGAAGCCCAACGACATGGGGCTGGATCCCAGGACCCTGGGATCATGACCTGAGCTGAAGGCAGACACTTAACCGACTGAGCCACCCAGGCACCCCTATCCATATTTTTCTTGATATAAGGATGGTAGCAACAAATTTCAAGCACTTTACATATGGGAGCTAAAACCAGAAGTCTCTTGGCCATCTCTTGTGTATATTTTTTGATGAAATATTTTTTCTAATCATTTGCCCACTTTAATTTTTTTAGAACTTTAAAAAAATATTTTATTTATTTATTTGAGAGAAAGCACAAGTCCAGGGAACAACAGAGGGAGAGAGAGAACCAGACTCCCTGCTCAGCAAGAAGCCCAATGACGCAGGGCTCAATCCCAGGACTCTGGGATCATAACCTGAGCTGAAGGCAGATGCTTAATTGACTGAGCCACCCAGGCACCCCTAGAATTTTTTAAAATAGGCTCCACACCCAAAATGGGGTTTGAACTCACAACCCTGGAATCAAGAATCAGGTGTTCCACTGACTGAGCTAGCCAGGCACCCCTCCATTGTTCATTTTTTAAAACTTTACTTATTTGTCCAATTATTAAATTATAAGAATTTTTATACATCCTAAATATAAAAGTCCTTTATAAAATGTGTTTTGCAAATATCTTCTCCCAGTCTGAGGCTTACCCTTTCGTTTTCTTAACTGTGTCTTTTGAAAACCAAAATTTTTATTTTTGATGTAATTCAGCGTTTTCCCTTTATTTCATTATGGTTCATGCTTTTTGTGTCCTAAGAAATGTTTGCCTAACCTGAGGTCATAAAGATTTTTCTCCTATGTTTTATTCTAGAAATCTTGTGGCTTTTACATTTTACATTTTTCAGGTCTACGATCCATTTCATGTTAATTTTTATATATAACGTATGATAAGGATCAAGGTTCATTTGTTGCTTATGGAAATCCAGTTGTTCTAGAATCACTTTAATTTTTAATTGTGCTACAATATACATAATGTAAAAGTAATCATCTTAACCATTTTTAAGTGTACAATTCAGTAGTGCTAAGTACATTCACATTGCTGTGCAACCAATCTCCAGAATTTTTCATTAACACAAACTGAAACTCTGTACCCATTAAACAATAATTCCTCATTCCTCCCTCCTCCAGCCCTTAACAACCACCATTCTACTTTCTGTCTCTATGAATTTGACTGCGCTAGGTACTTCATATAAGTGGTATCATACAGTAATTTTTTTGTGCATGGCTGGCTTATTTCACTTAACCTAATGTCCTTGAGGTTCATCCAGTTGTAGCACATTTCAAAATGTCCTTCCTTTTCAAAGCTAAATAATATTCCATTATATGTATATACCACATTTTGTTTTTCCATTCATCTAGTGGTGGACATTTAGATTGCTTCCAGCTTTTGGCTATTGTGAACAATGCTGTTATGAATGGCATTTTTTAAAGCGATTTTTTTGAGATTTTATTTATTCATTTGAGAGAGAGAGATCACGAGCAGAGGGGAGCAGGCAGAGGGAGAGGGAGAAGCAGACTCCCCACCTAGGAGGGAGCCTGACGTGGGGCTCAATCCCAGGACCCGGAGATCATGACCTGAGCCAAAGGCAGAGGCTTAACCATCTGAGCCACCTAGGCGCCCCTAAGACGATTTTTTAAAAGTAATCTCTACACTAGGGACCCCTGGGTGGCTCAGTCACTTAAGCCTCCAACTCTTGGTTTCGGCTCAGGTCATGATCTCGAGGTGGTGGGATTGAGCCCTGTGTCAGGCTCCATGCTCAGCACTGAGTCTGCTTGGTGTTCTCTCTCTCCCTCCCTGCCTGCCCCTTTTCCCCACCCCCCCACTTGCTCTCTCTCTTTCTCTCTAAAATAAAATAAATAAATAAAATCTTAATCTCTGCACCCAATGTGGGGTTCGAACTCATGACCCCGAGATCAAGAGCAGCTTGCTCTACTAACTGAACCAGCCAGGCACCCCTAAAGGCAATTTTTTAACCATTGAATTATCTTGGCACTTTTATAAAAAATCAATTTATCACATATACGTGGGTCTATTTCTGGATTTTCTATTTTGTTCCATCCATGTGTCTATACTAATGGCAATACCACACTGTCTTGACTACTGTACCTTTATAGTCAGTCTTTTTAAGAAAGATTTTATTTATTTATTTGAGAGAGAGAGAGAAAGAACTAGAGCAAGTGGGGGGTAGGGAGAGGGACACGCAGACTCTGCACTGAGTGCAGAGCACAACCCCGGGCTCCATCTCAGGATCCTGAGATCATGACCTGAGCCAAAATCAAGAATCGGATGCTTAACTGACTGAGCCACCCTGGGTCCCCTTATAATAAGTCTTAAAATCAGGGGTTCTGAATTCTCCAACACTGTTCTTCTTTTTCACAGTTATTCTGGCTAATTTAGGTCTTTCTAAATGTCCATATAATTTTTAGAATCATGGAGTCAATTTCTACCAAAAAGCTTGCAGGGATTTTGACTGGGATTGTACTGAATATATAGATTAATTTGGAGAAAATAGATATATATTTTTTAAATCATTGTACCATCTCTTGTTCCTTTTTTTTTTTTTTTGAAGATTTTATTCATTCATGAGAGAGAGAGAGCATGAGAATGAGAGGGGGGAGAGGAATAAGCAGGCTCCCTACCGAGCAGGGAGCCTGACGTGGGGCTCGATCCCAGGACCCCGGGATTATGACCCGAGCCGAAGGCAGATGCCCAACTGACTGAGCCACCCAGGCGCCCCAAGAAAATAGGTATTTTAACAACTTTGAGTCTTCCAATCCATGAACATGGCACAGTTCTCCGTTTTTGTATGTTTTCTTTAATTTTTCTTAGCAGTCTTTTCTAGTTTTCAGTGCATGTAACTTCCGCCCTCTGGCCCAAAGTTTCTTAACTACATAGATTTATTTCAAGATATTTGAGTTCATTTTCTTGAATCAAAAGTTTGGAAATGTTAAAAACAAAAAAAAAGTTTGGAAATGTTATATGTTATCTTTCTCCATAGATTTTCACAGGACATCTAAGTGTATTTCTCTTATAATCACCAGTTGATACAGTTGATACACTAATTGATACTTTGAGGTGCAGAAGTTCTTAGAAATCATTTAACCTGCAGCGCCTCCCACAAAAGAACCTCTTAAATATCCACAGTTGAGGGGCTCCTGGGTGGCTCAGTCAGTTAAGCGTCTGACTCTTGATTTCCGCTCAGGTCATGATCTCAGGGTCCTGGGATGGAGCCCCACGTTGGGCTCCGCGCTCAAAAGGGAGTCTGAGGATTCTCTCTCTCTTCCTCTGCGCCTCCCTCAGCTCTCTCAAATAAATAAATCTTTGGAAAAAAAAAAAGATCCACAGTTGAAGGTGGATCAACTTCTTCCCAGGTGGGTGACAGAATGGAGGCGGGAAAAGGAAAAAATATACAATGTATCAGGTTCCCTTGGCCAAGCACAGAAATTTTGCATCATTTTGCTAGTGAAAAAGCAAAAAGCCATGGGAAAGATGTAGAAGCAGTTATAAAATATGTCATGTTCAGTTTTTCTTCAAGTCAGTCTCACACCAGGCAGAAAGTCGGTTTTTCTGTTAGAGAAAAAAGTGTCTGCAAAACCCCAGCAATCCATGAAAATAGCTGTTACGAAGTGAGGGGAGGAAAACCATCTCTGAGTTACTTGCCTTATCACTCTAACACCTTAGAGGAAGTTTTGTTAATGGCCCAGTGGATCAATAAACGTGCTTCTTTGCCTGGAGCTTCTTTGTTTCAGCAAGTTACTGCAAACTACAACGACTGTGTGCCTAAAAAGAAAGCTAATACATTCCAAAGGTCCTTGCTTCCTACAGTTTCTCAGGGCATTTATTTTTCTTTGACACCAGCTGTTCTCCAGATCTCAACTCCATCCTTAGCTTTATTTGCCTCTAGTCCCTTCAGGAGCACCTCCCACCGTCAAACCAGATTGCTTTTCTTTGTGCTATTCTCCTACCCACTCAAAGCCAAATTGAACAAGAAAAAAAATTAGTGCAATTTTGATGCCAAGTTAATATGTTCATCAACAAAATGTTTACTGAGCACTTATGTGTGCCAGGCACTCTTCTAGTCACTGGGGACATCGGCAGTGAAGCAAAAAGACCTTGCCCTTTCACTTTCCTGGGAGAGAGAGATAGTAAACCAGTACACATCATCTGTCCTTAATGAAGTCAAACAAAGCAGGGTAAGGGGGAATAAAGAATGATGAGTTGGGGGTGCTAAAATAGATTATTTAAGTCAGGGAAATACTCAATGTAACATCACCTCATATACTGATTCATAATCCCGCGAAGGCTGGTACTGCTGTAATGGCCTTCAGATTTTGGTTGAGGGCTTGATACGAAGTCCATGTTCAGTAAATCCGATGGAATATGCAAAATACTTCAATTCTACACTTGAACTTGGACATGTCTTGACATCGTGGGGGTGGAGTATGTTTTTAGTCCATCACTCGGAAGTGCAAAGTCCAAACTTTGTATTCCTTCCTCAGAACTGTTGCTAGCTAATTCCAGGGGCTCAGGAAAAACAAAAAGGCAGGGAGTCACAGCTAATCACTTTCCTCCAGGACCAAAGAGGCTGCCATCTCCTCATCTCTGGCTTCATCTCTGGACTAAGACCCCCCAAAAGAGCCTTGGGTAAATTCATCAGTCAAAGAATTTCTCAGCCCAGTTGACTAAGACTCCCAAAACAGCCTTGGATGAACTCGTCTGTCAAAGAGTTTCTAAGCCAGTTATCCAGCATAGGCAGGACAAAAGATGAGAGGGAGCTAACAAAGCACTTCAGGGATTCATTTACTCATTAACAGTCATTTTCAAAGCAACTACCGTATACCAAGGACTGTGCTAGAGTTGGCGCAAATTATTTCATCTCAGTCCAGAATCTAACCTTGAGTCACTTAGATTCAGAAAATCGTATTGTTCATACATTCAGAGATGATTAGACTTTTGATGACAAACTACCTGTAATTAACTATAATTAAAATAACCAGCAAATGCTAATTAATCCATTAATTTATACAGTGATTTAAAATACCTCTAGCCAGGCCTGCTGCTATCATTTGTGGGGTCAGGGCAAGAATCAGAATGGAGGCCTTTGTATCATTTGTCTAAATATTTAAAAGTTTGAAATCATGCTAACAGACCATGTGTACATGTGTATATGGCAGGGGGGGAGGGGAGCAGAGTCAAAGGCCTTCCTCTGTGCTACACCACAGGGTGGGGCCAGCCCAGATATACAGATTCTGTTCGCATTTTCCTGCTAAAAGCTCCACCACCCCTCATACCCAGGGATATGCAATTCTCTGGGGAGCTTACCCCCAGGAGGATGGCCCTGAAGAAGGGGCCACAAGAGCTCTGGAAACAGGGCGGAACATTTGGGTGGAGAACTCAAAAGTATTCTAGGGGTTGGGGGTGTGAGGGTCTCCAGTCCACATGGACTCCTCAGAAGAAAACTAAAACAGGGCCCTCTCAAATGAGGCACGTAAAGCTATAATCCTGGGCACACTCTGTCCACCAGTGAGGTACCAGGAAGGCAAACAGAATGCTCCTGGGGAATTTGTGTGAAAGAAGAGTGGTTTCATCAGCTCTGGAGCTGAGGCCTGGTTGACCAGCCACGCCTCCCAGCACAGAACACCTCACCCCGTGAAGCACGAGGATACTTGTTCCCCAAATTCAGGAGTGTATCTCTTATAATGGGACTGACACAGTTTGCTTCCCCGATAATGCCCTTCTCCCCGAGGCTCAGGGGCTACAAAGATTTCCTGCAGATTGGGAGAATTAGGGGCTAAAATCCAGCCCTCCCTCTGTTCACCAAGTCGGGCTGCTGGGCCCAGAGGAGCACCATTTTCTAATTCACACAAGGTACCTTATCCAATAGCCGGGATCTGCTGCCCACCCATTTCCACCTCTGTGGGCCTGGGCAACTAGGTTCTACCCGCTGACACAACTCTTAGGGCTCTGGAGCGCCCCTTGTATAGACCACAGGGGATTGTTCATAGGGATTCCCTGAGACCGTTTATCTTATGAGACTCTCAAAAGCAGAGAAGACCCCAGAAAGCCACCAATAAGTGTTCAGATAATAGACATCTTCATGATCCAAGGGTAAGTGGCTTAAGTTAATGACCTGTCTAGATCTGTGATAAGAATACAGTATGTTGTTGTGTTGGTGGCCCTGTCTCCATTCTATTTGCTTTAGAGTCAAAATTAACCATAACCTAGCCTCTCAACTTGCTAATGCTCATGACAAATAATCGCCTACTCTAAGCAGGAATTAAATGAAGAAATAGATGGGCAGTGATTCTTCTTTTGGATGTGTGATGAGAAGCTCAGAAATAGAATCAAATGCACTGTCATTCTAAGAAATGACAACAAGAGGCAATTTCAAAACAAGCCTCTCTTGTGAACCGCTGGGCGTTGATGACACAAGAGTGATTTTTCCATTACTGACAAGAGCACACCAGTGTGGATAGAGGTGGATGATGTTTTCCTGACAGCTGAGCCAGACTTGACCTTAGTTTCAGAGAAATCTTCTCTTTGAGTCCATCTGTGTGTGCTGTGTCGGTTCGGCCATCATTTCAGGGACTCCGGTGGATCATTCTGGAAGAAATAATGTGCGCAGGGCTTGGACTTTTCTTTTTCTCCTTTTGTTGACTAACTGCAACCTACCTGGAGTGTGGTTTACCTCTGATAGTCAATTTCAGCCTCTTTGGGGTGGGGGATGATCTCTGGGGGAGAAGAATGAGGAAGACAGGAAACCATAGGAATGAAGAAGGAAAGGTATTTGAAAACATGATTGGATCTGAAAAGAATTTTTGCAGGTTGAGGGCTACAGGGACCTGGGAGAGAGGTCTGACACAAATATAACACCTATTTCCTTGGGTTCCTCAGTCACTTCTAGATGCAAGTTCCATGGGATTTTCTCCCTGTCGCCCTCTAAAATCCCCTCGTGCTGAAGATTCTCTCCTACAGTCCTCATATTGTTTGGAAAAATAAGTGTATCAGCCATAGTTCAGTTGAAGCAGAGCCACTGTGAGCTGTGCAGAAAGGGATTTATCCTAGGAAATAGACCTGGCCCCTTGCGGGAGGGGTGGAGGAGTGGAGGTCGGCGGGGGAGTAGGATGATAGGAGAAGTTACCCACCTTGCAGACAGAAGCCCAGCACATCCAGCTGGAAAGTGCAGAAGGAAACGCCCCCCCACCCAAACTACCAGAAGCTGCTCCTACCTCCGTGGGGCTGAAGAAATGTCCGATGGTGGGCTCCAGGCTGCTGTTTGTTAAAAGGGTCAGCTGTTGGGAAGAAGATCTGGACAGAGAGCCAAGGGGAGTGAGGATCAGCTGGGACCTTCTGTCACCAAGCCCAGCCAGGACAACCTGGGGAAAGTAACGACTGTTACTTGACACTCACCTTCCCCATCTTGTGCAAATTCCTCTCTTGGCCAACTCTAACTCAGAGCCATAAGGGAGGGGCATCCTTGGAAACTGATTCCAGCTCGCCAAGTCAGCACACTACACACTATGCACTACGCGCCAGGCAAAGTAGCAGCGATTTCCCTGACAGAGCTCCTCCAGCACCCACGCCAGCCCCCCAGACGGAGAAAGCGCGGGACGGATGGATGCCAAGGTTGAAAGTCTCCTTTAACCGATCAGAGCAAGTTTTATCATCCTGGAGACTGGAATATGTGAGCAAGCGACTAGGAGGTTTCCCGCTAGCAGGGAATAGGGAAAATCTTTATGTGGCTAAGGTGAATTTAGACGGACAGCAATCTTCATTCTGAACCGAGGTACGATACATTAACAGCCGCTCTCTGCTGCAGCCAGATTTAAAAAGAATCCTTTTCTCGGAAAAGCCCTAGCACATGCATATTTAAAGAGTCCTTTTAACACACAATGTTATTCGAGGGGAAATAACCTTAACAGAAACTGGGACGATTCTACATGGTTAAAATGCACAAGTCCATTTATCAGTGGCGCTTAGAATAGCTCCTTGGAAAAGAAAATGTTTATTAGAATCCAATTTTTCTCTATCTGTATTCTCCTCTTTAAAGAAAGTGCTGAGTTGTATATTAACACTTCAAGGTCTTGACTACTTTTTATCTTGAAAAAAAGAGAGAACATGTTTGTCATTCCAGGAGCATAATCAGTTGAGCCGGCACACAATGACATAGTTAATTCACCAACGGAATTTGTTGCCATAGCTCCAGGGAGGGACCGGGTAGATTAAACAATGGCCTTTTTCACGAGGGCAGCTTCCTCCACAACCTGCTTGTTCCCCACATCACAGGCCATCAGAGAGCCAGTCCAGAGCACAGCCGTTGTCAGTGAACAAGAGCCCAGAGAGGACAAGGGGAGGCCGGTGGTAAATAAAGCAAGAACACCCAGCACCTTGGATCTCTGCTTATTCAATCACTGGGACAAGACTAGCTCCTCTGAGCGTGTCTTCAAGCTTAACCTTTGGTCAAGCGCTCCGGTAAATCCAGAGAAGGACAGTTTCACCCTGTGACTCAAAAGAACTCCAAAGGGAAGAGAGGACCTCTAGATAACAGGGAAAGGAGATCAGGAGCAGACATGGTGGGCCACCAGGAAAGCACCACAGAAGGGGACGTCCGGGACAATGGCACTCCCACATTCTGGCGCAAGGTAACGGTAACGTACATGCTTTCTTAGTGATTTTTGCCTCTGAATATCAAAGTTGGTCCAAAAAGGGAAGTCATAGGTATCTGTGAGTGTAATGGACCTGTGCTAATTAATATAATCACACTCAAAATGGAAATAGTATCCTCTCCATCTTAAGGTGATAAAAAAGAAAAATTGTGACTCATCTTTCTTTATCCCTTGACTGAGTATGCAAGCTCCCTGGATAGAATTAGATGACAGGAACAGATTCTCTTTCTTAAAAAAAAGTCAAATCAGTCTGAGGAAATGTAGGTGGTTCAAGGCAAAGAATGATGCTGTGGGAGCCTGAGGGCTCTGGAGAAATGTTTTAACCAAGCAGTCATTATCCTATAAAATGAGAAATTTTCCTATTAGAAAAGTCACAAAAGCCTGACACCTATTTCTGAATTTCTTGGAATGCAATTATGACAGAAGTGAGACCACCACATATGGTCTTTTATTTTGGGGGTGGGGGAGTGCCCAGGGGAATGTGCATTTTAGTGGAGCCTTGTTAAACCAAATGAGTTCTAGATAGAAAAAGTTTAGGTGGTCGGATGAAATAGTAAGAAGATTTCAGATGATGTGAAGAAGAGATTAGGGCCAGGGGAAGCTTCCTGGCAATGATATGTTTCTGCCTCACAGTAAAGCTGGTTTCCCGCCACACCCCTGAAAGTGGTTTCTCAGGTCTCAGGACATCAGCTCTGCTCTTTCCTGTTTCAGCACTCTTTCAAAACCTCCCCATGCCCTTTAGAGTGCCTGTGGATGGCTGGTTAAAGCACCACATGCCTCACAAAGTAGTCTGGGCCCACAGCCACGGGAGCTTGAGCAACGTGACTGGTAGACCATTTCCCCCAGCTGGTCCCTTCCCCATTCATCTCAGTATTGTCTCTGATTTGGAAAAATGTATATATATATATATATATATATATATATAAAAGATTTTATTTATTTATTTGACAGAGAGAGACGCAGTGAGAGAGGGAATACAAGCAGGGGGAGTGGGAGAAGCAGGCTTCCCGTGGAGCAGGGAGCTCGATGCGTGGCTCGATCCCAGGACCCTGGGATCATGACCTGAGCCGAAGGCAGACGCTTAACGACTGAGCCACCCAGGTGCCCCAGAAAAATGTATATGTTGAGGACTCATGAGTTTTACCAGCTCATTTTGTTGAGTAAATGGGGGAATCAGGAGGCATTTTAGTCATTCATTTATTCATTCTTTCATGCCTCATTCTAAAAATAGATTTGAAATGGTATCAAAACAACTAGATTCAGTTCTTGACTGCTATGGATATTAAAAGTTGAGTTGATCTTTCTATGTCCTGTCATGTAGAATTAAATCTGTGCAAATAATCACTCTGTTCTCCCATACCTTTTGTGAATTGAAAAATAACCAAAGCCTTCTCATCTCATGGGTCTCCCAAGAGCATCACTTACTATAATAATGGCTGCAATTTGGGGTCACGTGGCTGGCTCAGTCAGTAGAGCATGTGACTCTTGATCTCAGGGTTGTGAGTTCGAGTTCCATGTTGGGTGTAGAGACTACTTACAAATGAAATCTTTAAAAAAAATAGTGGCTGCAATTTTTAGTCCTTAGTAGGTGACATGCCCTGTGGTAAGTACTTTATGTACCTTATTTCATGTGATTACGTCCAACAAAAGTGCTTAAGCTCCTAACTACCTACCTCTTCTGCTAATTTGTACCTGTTAAATGAGCTGGGTTTATTTAACCTCCTTGGGCAATCAAGATGTTAATTGTAACAATAACAAAGAAATGATTGCGTTGACATTTTAATCACCCTTTTCGGTTCTCAATGTACTTTACATACACAAGCTGACCTCAACTTTATAAATTTAACTTTCTGATTCCTCCCGCTTTTGTGCACCATACACTGATACCCCCAAGCTAATGGTACTGCTTACCAGCCAATAGTTATAAACATTGTAATTAAATATTTTATCTGAACAGTGAGGATAATCCTGAATTTAATAATATTTATGAGCTCCCTAGGAATGCAAACTCCCTTTAAATGAGAGAGCTGGTTATTCATTTTCCACATATTTAACTTTGGTACTTGATTGACACTTATTTGGAAATCGGAGAATGCCTGAATACATCTCAATTCCTCTTACTCCAAATCCTGTGAGGTAGATATTATTTACGTTCTCATTTTCAAGTGAGAAAATTGAAACGCACAAAATTTAAGTAAAATGCCCAAGTTAATAAGGGTACAGTACAGCTGGAATTCAGGGTCTTGGAATCCATTTTCACTTTCTCTTTACGCCTGCACTGTCAAATAAGGTAGCCACTAACTGCATATGGCTGTTTCAATTTAAATTTTAATTCGTTCAAATTAAATAAAATTTAAATTTTAGTTCCTCAGTGGTACTAGCCACATTTCAAGTGCTCAGTAGTCACATGCAACTAACTAGTGGCTGTGTTATTTGGGCAGCTAGAATATTACACCACTGCAGAAAGTTCTATTGGATAATACTGTTTTAAGTTGTAGTGTCGTCTTTTCGGTATGTTGACACGTCCTCAAAATATATTGCAGTTCTGTTATAATTAATAAGGATTTAATATTTTACAGTAAAATTTCATCCATTGGAAGTCTCCTCATTTGCATAGCACCAAGTTAATTTTGATCTGCAAATTAATAATATAGATAAGAGTCAAGGAGACATTAAACGCACTTCAGAGACCAAAGATTTTTAAGCACCATCAAATAACTCCAGAAGCACTCAGTTAGATGCAAGCAATTGATATGATAATTACACATCATTTTTATTTATTCATTAAAACAGGATCCCCTAAGGTGCCCTGGTAGGAAGCAATATGGTTAGCCTAGTTCTTTCTGGCAAACCTTCTGCTATTTCTAAATTCTATGTAAAATCATTTTATACTACTGATTTACCTTCCTCTCTTCCGTTGGGTCATTAAGGAAATTAGTAGCATAAAATACTATCACAATAAAAATTTTATGAGCTCAAGATCTAATTCTAAAACCCTTGCTTCTTCCACTCTATCCCAGGATACCCTGGAAGGAGTGCTCCGGTGGGCCCCTCATAGAGTCTGGAACACAGGAGGGGTTCGATAAATATCTGTTGATTGACTGACAGACAGTTCTTTCAAGATGTCACTCATTGGGGTGAACTCCGATTTTCTATAGAGAATTCATGGATCAAAATGAAAACTCTCTCATTTCTTCTTTCCCCTTTACCAGTCTTCATTGGGAGATAAGGGCTTCCTATTTGTAAGGAAAGATGATTTCCAGGCATTTGGGGGTGGGGATGGGGGTGGGGGCTCAGTGCACTCTTGCCTGAGGATTTAGAACCAGATCTGTCAGCTCTTCTAGCAGGGAGAGCTACCTTCCCAGGGCACCAGTCATCGCGTAGGCCCATCAGTTCTTAAATACTAAGTCGAGCACATTTGCCAGGTACCGTCCTGTTTCTAGGTAATAGAACAGAAGAAGAGGCTTTTGCGTTACTTAGAGAAGAATGACGCTTGAATTTCTAAATCTTTAGCTGAGGTGGATTCTTGCAGCTTGCTTGAAGTGGTCCTACCAAAGGTGGATTCCTTTTCAGCAAAGACACAACTCAATGCCTCAGTTTAGCGGTAAGCTCCAAAGAATATGATTTGTCACTTCCTTGTCTTCGGTGAGGAAAATTTCTAGTGTGTAAACCCTAAGCAAAGAAAGAAAAAAAATAATTGAAACAATATGAATGTAGATTGAATATGTAGTCTTTCTTTGGAAGGAATTAAACAATTTGGAACACGCCAAATTTCTGAAGTTTAGATATCTGAGCATCTTTTATTTTTTTTTAAGATTTTATTTATTTATTCATGAGAGACAGAGAGAGAGAGAGAGGCAGAGGGAGAAGCAGGCTCCCAAGGAGCAGGGAGCCCAATGCGGGACTCGATCCCAGTACGCTGGGATCATGACCTGAGCCAAAGGCAGACGCTTAACCATCTGAGCCAACCAGGTGCCCTATCTGAGCATCTTTTAAAGGCATTAAGGGAAAGTAGATAATACGTTTTTACTTTTTGTTCCAAAACACAATTAGAGCTTCTTTCCTCTCCTCCATCTGTAATTCCTTCACGTTACAGCAACAGGCATGTATTTGCACAACTTGCAGCTAACTCAACATAGTCTTTGTCTCCTTTGGAAACTATACGGTAGACTGATCCAAGGGTCCCACGTCCTGTTTACTCCAGTCAACAGATGTATAATCACCACCATGGACTGCTCTGCTGATAGTTCTCACCCTGAAAATTGATAGGTAGTGACAAGCTCCATGCCTGCTCCAATTGAATCTGGGCTTCTAGAGGACACTAATCTCTTTCCCTAAACAATACATGCCCACCCACTGGGGTCCTCGAAGCTGGCTTTGACTATTGGGCATCCTGGAAATCTTACAGCTCACCAGAATGGCTCAATTAGCACACAAAAAGATGCAGAGTGAGAGGTGATACCTGTGTCTGCTGACACTGGGGTTCTTCTGGTCTTCCCAGTACTGGAAACTATGGGAAGAAAAAGGAATCTTACTGGTCTCTCTTATTTTTGTCCTTTATTCTCAGCGAGTTGGAGCTAGCTCTCACATGTCAGGGAGCAAAGGATATACAAGAACTGGCATAAAATTAATCTTGCCCCATTCTTGCAATGAGGACTTATAATGTGAGAACATACTCTTTATTTCAATCTCGCCCAGGTATTACAGCATTTCATTTAAAAAAAAATTTTTTTTAAGATTTTATTTATTTATTTGACAGAGAGAGACACAGTGAGAGAGGGAACACAAGCAGGGGGAGTGGGAGAGGGAGAAGCAGGCTTCCCACTGAGCAGGGAGCCTGATGCGGGGCTCGATCCCAGGACCCTAGGATCATGACCTGAGTGGAAGGCAGACGCTTAACGACTGAGCCACCCAGGCGCCCCTCATTTTTTAAAATTTTTTAAATTTTTATTTTTTTTAAAGTAATCTCTATGCCCAACGTGGAGCTTGAACTCATAACCCCGAGATCAAGAGTCGCATGTTCTACCGACTGAGCCAGCCAGGTGCCTCTGTTTGGGCATTGTAAAGTTCTCTGACTTTTTCATGAACTAGAAATTTTCTCTCTCCTTCTCTCTCTCTCACACGCACACACACACATGCATGCACCCATGTACACACAGATACACACATGGAAAGAGAAGAGAAAGGAAAAACAATGGAAAGTAAGACTCAGGATGAAAAGAAAAATAATATCTGCTTCAAATCTGTCTTCTTCTATTCCATTAAGTCTTAAAAGTACAGAAGAATTTAAATGTTAATTTTTTGAAAGCAAAGACGATATGATTAGATTTTAATAGTACCATCCTATTTATTAAAAAAAAAATCAATCATTAAGTGCTTGGCCTACCTATATATTCTTGTTCTACATATTCTTTGAGAGTGCAGACTATCACATTCATCTTGGATGCATGGCTCCTGATGTACTGTAGATGCTTAGTAAATGTTTGTTGAATGAGTGAAAGGAAGTTAAATCCCTGTTTACTCTGTATCCTCCTTGCCCAGAGAAAATCCTGAGTTTGTTCATCTAAAGGCAGCTCTAGGTTGTCCAGGAGAATGAATGAATTTCAACCCAGCCTCTGAGGCATGCATCATTGTTGGGTGGACTGACTTCAGCTTGACTCCAGCCTCTACACTGAGTGACTTTATCATTAACACCCGCAACAGAGATGTAGTGATCACTGTTTACAGGGCTCTCCACCCCAAATCCTGTCAGAATCCTAGGGCTGCTGTAGGTTTGTGATATCTGAAGGCCAGGTGGGATCTCTCAGAGATACCAGAGGTGACAGACTCCCTCTCTACCATTCTTCCTCAGCTTCCCCAGAGATGTGCAGAGCTGGATCAGCCTCCAAGAGAGATGGGTAAGACTTGTCCACAAATCTGTCCCATCAATTCTTCTCCATGCAGCTACTATACCTTTCCTTAAGATGGCAATTGAAGGACTTTTGTAAATATTGCACAAGGAATTCAGTACAAAAATGGAGAATTAATAAAAGAGCTTTGTAGGGTTTTCTCCATTATACAAAGTAGGAGAGTTATAATTACCAGAAAGCACAGTAGAAGTCTTCTTACCACTTACAGTGGGGACCAGTAGGTTAGTTAACTGAAAAACAAAATGTTTCTAATAAAGACTTGTTTGAAAAAATGATTAATACATTAAATATTTTGCTTAAACTTAAAATAGGTATATTATTAATTGGCCAATCATTTAATTGGACCACTGATTAGAACTCTGTGTTGTCTTTTTTCATTAAGCATACACATATGCAATATCTATGATTTCTATTTTTGATTTATTCTAAATGAAGTGAAAACTCAAGATATTTTCAAAACACTGAGTATAGAATCCTAGATTTGGGGGGGATTTTGTTCCCTATCTTTTACAGTTGTCTTACCCTCACCTAATTCAACAGCAATTTTTAAAAGCTACACAGCTGTTTATCCTTTCAAAACACTTTAGTTTCTTTTTTTTCAAGGATTTTATTTATTTATTTGACAGAGATAGAGAGAGCACAAGTAGGCAGAGAGGCAGGCAGAGGGAGAGGGAGAAGCAGGCTCTCTGCCGAGCAGGGAGCCCGATGTGGGACTCGATCCCAGGACCCTGGGATCATGACCTGAGCTGAAGGCAGCCGCTTAACCAACTGAGCCACCCAGGCACCCAAAACAATTTAGTTTCTTAAAAATAACTCTTTTTTGCATCATTTTTATCAGTTTATGTAACATTAAATTAAATTGCAGTCACAATGGGCATAAATAGGTTTGGGGGAAAGTTCAGTTAACTCTTGGAAAATGTAAAACTCAACTGTTCAGAGCTAAAATACCCAGGCTTTTTCAAGAGTAACTTATTACTAGACAGAAGCATTCAGAGTGCTCTTAGGACCCTGAGGGAAATGGAGAGCCCTGGTTATTTCTGCAGGTCGGTTAACTTAGAGGTTGTTTAAGGGAATCACTCCTACTCTTCTCTAGACAGAAAAGGTTAAAAACAATAGTAACCAGAGCAGGAAGGACATCTTTTTTGTGTTTGTCTTCCATGCTTCAGGGGTACTGCATTATTTAATGAGCACATCCTTTGTGATAGGCACTCAGGAGATTCAAAGAGACATTCTTTTATTTGTTTTTTTTTTTATTTTAAGGATTTTATCTATTTGACACACAGAGAGAGCACAAGCAGGGGGAGTGGCAGGCAGAGGGAGAGGGAGAAGCAGGCTCCCCGCTGAGCAGGGAGCCCGATGCAAGGCTCAATCCCAGGACACTGGGATTGTGACCTGAGCCGAAGGCAGATGCTTAACCAACTGAGCCACCCAGGGGCCCCAAGAGCCATTCTTATAAAGATATAATCCACATCGTAAAGGGTATAATTCATTGTTTTTTTAGTATATTCACAGGGTTATACAAACTTCCACACAGTTTAATTTTAAGATTTTCATCATCCCCCCCAAAAACTGTACTCATTAGCAGTCCCTCCCCAGGCCCCTCAATATCCCTAGCACCAGGCAACCACTAATGTACTTTCTCTTATGTGGATTTGCCTGTTCCAGACATTTCACAGATGTGAAATCATACAATATGTGGTCTTTTGTGTCTGGTTTCTTTCACTTAGTTTATCTTTTCAAGGTTCATGCATGTTGTAGTGTGTTTCTGTATTTCATCCCTTTTTATGGCCAAATAATATCCCATTGTATGGATAGACCACTATTTGTTTCTCCATTGATCAAGCAGTGGACATTTGGGTTGTTTCCATTTCTTGGTTAGTATGAATAATGCTTATGACATTTGCATACAAGATTTTTATGAACATGAATTTCCTTTTTTAAAGAAGATTTATTTATTTATTTGAGAAAGAGAGCGCACATGCACGAGCACGGTGGGGAGGGGTGGAGGGAGAGAGAGAATCTCAAGCAGACTCCCCACTGAGTGTAGAGCCCGATGTGGGGCTCGATATCACAATGCTGAGATCAAGACCTGAGCTGAAATCAAGAGTCAGATGCTTAACTGAATGCACCATCCAGGCACCCTATGAACATATGTTTTCAATTCTCTTGGGTATACACCTAGGTGTGGAATTGTTGGGTCAAATGGTAACTCTATTTTTAACTTTCTTAAAAAAGATTTTTAAAATTTATTTATTTGAGAGAGAGAGAAGGAGAGAGAAGGAGCAGAGGGAAAGAGAATCTGAAGCAAGACTCCCCGCTGAGCACGGAGCTCAAGCTCACGACCCATGAGATCATGACCTGAGTCAAAATCACAAGTTGGATGTTTAACTGACTGAGCCACCCAGGCACCCTTCTATTTTTAACTTTTTGAGGAACTATCAAACTGTTTTCCAAAGAGACTGCACCGTGTAACATTCCCACCAGCCATGTATGAGGGTTCCAGTTTCTCCACATCCCCACCAACACTTGTTATTTTCCATTTTCAAAATCATAACCATCCTAGTGGGTGTGACGTGGTATCTCATTGTGGTTTTGATTTGTATTTCCGTAATGACTAATGAGGTTTAGCATTTTTTCACCTGTTTATTGGTCATTTGTGTATCTTCTTTGGAGAAATGTCTATTGAAATCCTTTCCCCATTTTGAATTGTGTTATTTGTTGCAAAGACCCATCTTTGCCTTAAAGCAAGGTTTCTCAACCTTGGCATTATGGACATTTTGAGCGGGATGATCTTTGTTGTGGGGGGCTTTACTGTGCACTATAGCATGCTTAGCAACATCCCTGGGCTCTACCCACCAGACGTCAGTAGCGCCCCCAAGTTCTGACAATCAAAACTGTCCGGGGGTGCCTGGTTGGCTCAGTCCGTAGAGCATGTGACTCTTGATCTCAGGGTTTTAAGTTCGAGACCCATCCTAGGTATAGAGATTATTTAAAAAATAAAATATTTAAAAAAACTGTCCAGACACTGCAAAATCCCTCTCGGGGGAGGGCACAAAATCTCCCCAAGAAAAGAACCACTGCTCTAAAAGACCCTCCTGTGCAGCTAAGAAACACTTACACAGAAACATAACTCAGTTTTAGTAGAGTGCTGGAGGCAGAAGCCTGTCTAAGTGGGTTCAGGATGATGTAAGAAAGTGGAGGGACCCAGGAGGTATGAACTGATCTTCCCAAGTCCGGTTGATGGGTTAATTAACAATATGAGAAACAAAATCAAGGTTACAAATGAGAATTACATAACATTATGAGATAATGATCTGATATCATAACACCAAAGGAGTTGCAAGTTTGTATATGAAAGTATCAAAAGTGTGGTACATCTAGAACTAGAAGTTTTATGAGAAGGTGAATTTACTGTGAGCTGGTCTCTGGAAGGAGTGTCATCCCTTGATGGTCCTAGGCATGAAGCATAAATGGCTGTTAGGTGGCCTTTCCCTAGTAGCCCTTGGCTTCATTTCTCCTGTTAGTCTCATCTCTTGGTGGAGATGTGTGCACGTCTGTCTCAGACAGAGATTGCTGGGGTGCAAGGAACAGTACCCACTAAGTTAGCTTTTTCTTTAAAAAAAAAAAGATTTTATTTATTTTAGAGAGTGAGAGTGAGAGCAAGCACATGAGCAGGGGGGAGGGGTAGAGGGAGAGGGAGAAGCAGACTCCCCGCTGAGCAGGGAGCCCGATATGGGACTCGATCCCAGGATCCCGGGATCACTACCTGAGCCAAAGGCAGACACTTAACAGACTGAGCCACCCAGGCACCCTAAGCTAGCTTTCTCATTGGGGGGAATGCAAAGGCCTATCTAATAGAATCCACAGAAAGCTGAAAAGCAGGTCTCAGCAAGGAAAGGAACCAGAGCAGCTTGAGGAGACCTCAGAAAGGGTTATTTGCAGACATATTTACTTTAATCCCCTGACCTACTCAGTCTCCATCTCTTAGTTCTAATTCCTGAAAGAGGGAATCTGAGGATCTGGGAAACCACTGAATCATGGCCATGGCTTGGCTTCTTAATCAGGTGTCCCAACCCAATTCCCTGGGCTGTGGGGTGGGGTAGTTTTCACAGAAGGGGTAGAGTGGGTTGAGGGAGCGATAAAATAAAAGGAGCTACCTCATTGATCCTTAAGCCATTCTACCACCTGTATAGATTTTTTCCCCCACTTTTTGTCTTCTCAAACATTTTTGCCCCATTGCTCCATGAAACACACAACACATCTCACAGAAATGGCCTTGCTATTGTTTGCCAGTTGAACACAGTTACCACCATTTACCTATGGCTTTGTGGTCTTGATGTCAAGTATCTTGAGTTTATTATTATTTTTATTATTATTTAATAATCTCTACACCCAACGTGGGGCTCGAACTCACGACCCATGATCAAGAGTCACATGCTCTACCGACTGAGACAGCCAGGTGCCCCAAGTATCTTGACTTTAAAAGGGGGATGTGGGGGGCGCCTGGGTGGCTCAGTCATTAAGCGTCTGCCTTCGGCTCAGGTCATGATCCCAGGGTCCTGGGATCGAGCCCCGCATCGGGCTCCCTGCTCCGTGGGAAGCCTGCTTCTCCCTCTCACACTCCCCCTGCTTGTGTTCCCTCTCTCGCTGTGTCTCTCTCTGTCAAATAAATAAATAAAATCTTTAAAAAAAGGGGGGGATATGGGATGGGGGGCAAATTACCCATAATATTTTCTATTTAATAATGACATGGTAGGCAGGTGTCATTGAAACTAAGATGAACTATTTTAACAAGAAAAATATATCTGTTTTGGGAGCAATGTCTGAATCCCCTTCATCCCAATCCTCCCCCATTGGCGTCACAGTTGGGAATAAAAACTACTAAGCTGTTAAGAGGTGGTACATCCTTCCCACTAGTTAATAAAGTGATGCCCTGCCTTCACAGCCTATTAATTAAGAAGGTAATCAGTGCATGCTTCAAGTTTGCTATTTGAAACTCAAAGGCAATAAAATCAGAACACTACTCAGATTTTTTTTCTCATAAAGAAATGAATAACAAATTAGGGCCACAGAGCTAGAGTAATCACATTTTGAATGATTTCTCCTGAGCATGCCTTTAATAACCTGTATGTGTTGGATAAGAAGAACAAAGAAAGGTAAAGTTAATTATCTAGGGAAAGCTTCATCAAGGAGTTTTGGTCACTTTAGCCCAGGATTTCTCAACCTTGGTACTAATGATATTTGGGGCCAGATAATTCTTCGTCGTGGGGAGCAATCTTGTGCATATAGTGGAATGTTTAGCGGCATCCCTGGTCTCTAACCAGTATATGCTAGTAGAAGTGCCCCACCCAAGTCTTGACAAACAAAAATGTTTCCAGACATTGTTAAATGTCCTCTGTGGGGCAAAATGACCCTGGGATTAAGAACTAATGAATTGGGGTGCCTGGGTGGCTCAGTCGGTTAAGCGTCTATTTTTTTTTTTTTAAGATTTTATTTATTTATTTGACAGAGAGAGACACAGCGAGAGAGGGAACACAAGCAGGGGGAGTGCGAGAGGGAGAAGCAGGCTTCTCTCGGAGCTGGGAGCCCGATGTGGGGCTCGATCCCAGGACCCTGGGATCATGACCTGAGCCGAAGGCAGACACTCAACAACTGAGCCACCCAGGAGCCCAAGCGTCGGGTGACCTGTGACTTCGGCTCAGGTCATGATCTCGGGGTTGTGAGATCGAGCGCAAAGTCATGCTCTGCGCTCCGTGCGGAGTCTGCTTGAGATTCTCTCCCTCTCCCTCTGCCCCTCCCTCACTCGCCTGCGCTCATGCTCTCACTCTCTCTGAAATAAATAAATAAAATCTTAAAAAAAGAACTAACAAATTAACTACATACATTCCTTCATACTCCCCATCCCTCCAGGGTCCCTCTAGAGTTTGTTGTTTTAAGCCCTTTGAACCAAACATTTTATACCAGGACCATTTACATTTTCCAGGGAATTATTTGAAAAGAAACTTGTCCAGGTGACAAGAAGGGCTCTTTGCATTTCTGTATTGAAGAGTAGCAAACAAAAAGAACAAAGGATGTCTAATAAACGTATTTAGGTAAAACACTCAGCTAAATACTTATATTTAATCCCTACGAAACCCTCAGGGGCATAATTAGCCTTATTTTATTGGTGAGGAAACTGAGGTTTAAAGAGGTTAGGTAATTTGCTTAAGAACACGCAGTTTGTAATTTAGTGGTGGAACTAGAAGTCTGATGGCAAATTTGTGCCTATTTGCATATTGCTTCATTATAAGCACTTCAAGTGTTAGACATCTAATAAAGCAAGGTGACCTTTTTTTTTAGTTTATCTATTTATTTTAAATTTTTACTTAAATTCTAGTTAGTTAACATACAGTGCAATATTGCTTTCAGGAGTAGAATTTAGTGATTCATCACTTACTATAACATCCAGGGTTCATCACAACAAGTACCCTCCTTAATACCCATCACCCATTTACCTCATCCCCCCACCCGCCTCACTCCATCAACCCTCAGTTTGTTCTCTATCATTAAGAGTCTCTTATGGTTTCTTTCCCTCTCTCTCTCTCTCTTCTTTTTTTACCTTTTGAAAAAATACACAGCTTTTGGGGTGCCTGGCTGGCTCAGTTGGTAGAGCATGCAACTCCTGATCTTGGGGTCGTGAGTTCAAGCCCCACGTTGGGTGTGGAGCCTACTTTAAAAAATTTAAAACATTAAAAATACAGCTTTTATTAGGGATAGTTTCAAACATATGCAAAATTAGACAAAACGGTGTCTTCCCATTTCTGCTGTTCACGTACTCGTCATGTAGCTTCAACAACGATCAACTCAGGACCAATATTGTTGCCTGTAGCACTTTTCAGCCTTGGCATTATTGACATTTGGGGCTGGATAATTGTTCTGTGTATTGTGTGCATCCAGTACACACACAAGGCAAGGCAAGACCAAAACTGAGTTCTGGCTGATTTGACCGGTAAAAGTATATTAAATTGCTTTTGGATTCAGACAATTTATTACTTACTTAGTGAAAGACATGTAGCCATTGGTGCCAGCCCGTAGTCCTTGTCCCACACACCAAGGACAGCACTAAAACAAAAGAGGCCAGATGACCTCTAGACTCCTGTTGCTGAGGAGTGCAGTGTAGATGGCAACTAACTGGTTTTCTCCTCTGCAGTGCTATACAGAGGGGGGCAGGGCAGGAAGCCCCATACCGCAACAGAACCCAAGAGGCGATTAGAAACTACCTCATGAGGGGCACCTGGATGGCTCAGTCAGTTAAGAATCCAGCTCTTGTTTTCAGCTCAGGTCATGATCTCAGGGTCATGGGATCGAGCCCCGTGTTGGGCTCTGTGCTGGGCATGGAGCCTGCTGAAGACTCCTCTCTCCCTCTGCCCCTTCCCCCTGTGCACTCTCTCTCTCTTTCCAAAATAAATTTAAAAATCTTAAAAAAAAAAGAAACTGTCTCATTAAAATCTCATAGTGGAGATAGGGAGGCAAGTGGAAGGTGGCCTCCAAACAACCCCTAACAGGCCTCCTGCCTCTCACATTCTAAGAAGATCACAGGACATTCTGCCAACACTCAGATGAGCTGCAGTTCAAGTCTTTGCCAATGTGAGCTATGTGGACACATTCAAGGTTGTCAGGTTGTCAGGTTGTCAGGGCAGAGCCAGTTCCCCACAGTGGAGGGCTGATTCTGTGCACTGTAGGAAGCTTAGCAGTAGATGACAGCAGCATCACCCCACCCCCAAGATGCGACAACCAAAAATGACTCCAGACATTGCCAAATGTACATTGGAAGACCAAGTTCCACCCAGTTGAGAACCACTCATCTAGAGCCCTAACCACTCCCCACACCCACACAGTATACTTCATCTGCAGATACTTCACTGTATATTTCTTTTTTCTTTTTTCTTTTTTTAAAGAAGAAGCAGGCTCCTTGCAGGGAGTCTGACATGGGGCTTGATCCCAGGAACCTGGGATCATGACCTGAGCTGAAGGCAGACACTTAACTGACTGAGCCACCCAGGTGCCCCTTCACTGTATATTTCTAAAATAAAGTTTAAAGAAACATAAACAAGATATCATTACACCTGAAACGTTTAATAATAATTCTTTTATGGCATCCAGAAACTGTTCAGATTTCCTTTTTTTTAAAAGATTTTATTTATTTTATTATTTTAGAGAGAGTGTGCATGCAAGTGGGGGGAGGTGCAGAAGGAGAGGCAGAGAATCTCAAGCAGATGCTGTGCTCAGTGCAGAGCCCCACGCGACGCTCAATTTCTCTACCCTGAGATCATGACCTGAGCCGAAACCAAGAGTTGGACGCTTAACCAACTGAGCCACCCAGGCGTCCTGAAACTGGTCAAATTTCTAATTGTTTCATACATGTTGTAATTTTTTTACAGTGTTTTGGATTAGGATCCTAATAATATGGGGTATACATCACATTGCTGTGATTACTGTCTTTTAGATTTCATCTAGTCCATAGGTTTCTTGTAATTTTTTGGTTGCAGAAACTAAGTTTGTCTGATAGAGCTTCCTATAATCTGGATTTTGCTGATTGCATCCCTGTGATGTTAAGCTACTCCTTTATCCCTTCTGAATTTCCCATAAATTGGTCTCAGATCAAGAGGGGTGATCGAGGGGCGCCTGGGTGGCTCAGTCGTTGGGCATCTGCCTTCTGCTCAGGTCATGATCCCAGGGTCCTGGGATTGAGCCCCGCATCGGGCTCCCAGCTCGGCGGGAAGCCTGCTTCTCCCTCTCCCACTCCCCGTGCTTGTGTTCCCTCTCTCGCTGTGTCTCTCTCTGTCATAAATAAATAAAATCTAAAAAAAAAAAAAAAAAAAGAGGGGTGATCGAAGCCAGGTTCTGTTTGCTTGACAAACTATTTGATGGGTGGTATATGGACTTCTTTCTCTCAGGCGTATATAATATTTGTGGTTGCTTGTCTTTTTGTCATGTTGGCCGTTGTTGATGCTCAGTACCTAGATCCAGTCATTCATTAGGGCTTATCAAATAGGGAGAGTCCCATCCATGATGTTCTTTATTACCTTCATTACTCATTCTAAGATGATACACTTCTCCTTACTACTTGGTCACTTAGAAGTACGTTTGAATAGAAAAGGTAAGAGGGGCGCCTGAGTGGCTCAGTCATTAAGTGTCTGCCTTCGGCTTAGGTCATGATCCCCCGGTGCTGGGATCGAGCCCCGCGTTGGGCTCCCTGCTCGCAGGGAGGCCTGCTTCTCCCTCTCCCATTCTCCCTGCTTGTGTTCCCTCTCTTGCTGTCTCTCTGTCAAGTAAATAAATAAAATCTTTTAAAAAAGAAGTAAGATAGATGCCTGATTCTTTCCCTCTGACTTCCAGTTTTCCAAATAATGCATGTAATCTCTTGCATTCAACAATGCAGACAATTGAGGTTTTGGTTTGTTTGGGATTTTGTTCAATAGTATTATGAATGGGTAGATTTATTTTTTTTTTAAAGATTTATTTATTTTGGGGGGGTGGAGGGAGAAGAACAAGCAGATTTTGCGCTGAGCACAGAGCCCAACACAGGGCTTGATCTCAAAACCCCGAGATCATGACCTGAGCCGAAATCAAGATTCGGTCCCTTAACTGTCTGAGCCACCCAGGTGCCCCTGAACAGGTAGATTTAAACATATTTGATGGATCTCAATCCACTGCAGTTCTCATCCTTACTGATGTGTAAACATTTCATCTTTGGCTGACTAGAGTCTCTCCAAGTTGACTCCTGAGTCCTTTTGACAATTTCTGTCCTTTCTGAAAAAAGGATAATAAAACTTATATATTCACATCAGTATTTTTATCTTCAGTTTTGCTCTACAATAGTGTTACTCAAAGTGTGGGCCTCAGGCAGCACCTATACCAGCTGGAGAGAAAATCAAGTTGATGGGCCTTCCTGGCCTGCTGAATTAGAATCTCTGGGAACATGGCCTGGGAAACTAGTTTAACTAATTCTCTGGGTGATTCTTATGCACATTGAAATATGAGAACCTCTGCTCTAAAGAACTGACCTTAGAGCCTTGGGACCACCTTCCTCACTTAAGATCTCTAGCTCTTCAGGAATTTCTTGCCAGAGTAGGTCACCTTTCTGTTCTTGCTGGATGTCAACAGAGGACACAATCATCCTCGAGGGTTATTTCCAATATTTTTGAAACAACCTAAAGCCAACTGATAGTTTGATAGGTGAATGGTAAATCTGGAAATCTGGTTAATACCTCTTTGGATCAAAAAAAATACTGATTTGATTATATAAAAATTGATTTTCTTATTTTTAAGATTTTATTTTTATGTAATCTCTACACCCAATGTGGGGCTCAAACTCACAACCTGGAGATCAAGAGCTGCATGCTCTACCACTCCAAAAACTGATTTTCATAAGTCGCCTTATAAAATTGCCACGATGAAAATTTCAGAAGAGTTATTCCAAAAATGTCTTGAGCAATGATAGTATTAATATATGCTAAGGACTGCCATGGTTTAATGCGGATGGTTTTATTGCTTTTGGATTCCCACAGTTGAGTAGTGTGCTGCAGTTATCCAGGCTACTTTGCAGAAATAAAGGATTATTTTTCTTTGGAAGTGTTCTTATCTCATGCTTGCTTACTTACTTACTGAAGAGTATTTATTCTTGTTGCAAGAATGGGCTTCTGTGGAAGCACATTGACTGTATATAGTTACTGTCAAGACCCATTACTGAGTCATTCCACAGAGCCCCTCACCTGGCACTTAGAGTAGGTGTTTAAAATGATTGCTTTTGGGGGTGCCTGGGTGGCTCAGTCAGTTGAGTGTCCAACTCTTGCTTTCAGCTCAGGTCATAATCTCAGGGTTGTGGGATCCAGCCAGCGTCGGGCTCTACGCTCAGTGGGGAGTCTGCTAGAGATTCTCTCCCTCTCCCTCTCCTCCTGCTCATGCACGCTCTCTCTCTCTAAAAATAAATAAATAAATCTTTAATATGATTGCTTTTGGACATATTGAATGTTTTTACATAGCCGCCTTCTTGGGATACAGGAACTAATAGGGTTTATTTCTTTCGATGCAAACAAAATAGACAATTCTTGGAAAAAAAGAGAGACTAATAGTTGAGGGTCAAAATCTATGTCTTTTTTAAAGATGTATTTATTTATTTTAGAGAGAGCGCAAGTGGGGAGAGGGGCAGAAGGAGTGGGAGAGGGAGAGAAGCAGACTCCCCACTGAGCACAGAGCCCAACACGGGTGTCAATCTCACAACCTTAAGATCATGACCTGGGCCAAAATCAAGAGTCAGATGCTTAAGCGACTGAGCCACCCAGGCGCCCCCAAACCTATGTTTTAATAAAGTCTCTCATCATCTCTGCTTAACTTTGTCTCTGTGGTTCTCAACTTTTTTTTGGTTCTGTATTTTTAGAAGTCCTGATCCTGCAGCCCAGGCTGATAAGGGCAGAATCTCTGGGGAGTGGGGACCAGGCTTCTGTGGTTTTGAAAGCTCCCCAGGTGATTGTCATGTGCAGCCAAGGCTGAGAATTTTGCGAAGTGAAGCAGAGAGGGTGAGAAACTTGATTAAGACATGAAATGAGACCCCTAAAGTGTCAGGCTCTCTTTTTTCAAGAATAAGATAGTGGATATACTGGTAGGCTGTTGGAAAGCTCGTTTCTCACTGGCACCACCTGATATTATTCAGAGATTAACATTTCACCCACAGAGAAGATGACCTGGTGAGTCCACTCCTGTCTGTATTCTGGAGGAAGAACCCACCTGATACTACTTTTGGGAAGATTTATTAGAGCATGTGGAGACATCATCTTGAATGAGTGTTTCCTGATGACATCCTCCCCTGGCACCTACTGAATGAGTCAAATATGAGATTTGTAGGGGCTTAATAAAAGGTTTTATCTAGCTAGGTTGTATCATTAAATGGCAAACTAAGTGAAAAGCTTTCAACATGAAGGCTATCCAAAGAGAGCAAAGTGAGCAGAGCATGGGAAATGTTGAGCTACAGACGCGGCATACGATGAACAGGGGCTTTGAAGTCCAATAGGCATGAGTTTGAAACTCAGCTCTGCCAAGCTCTGTGACCTTAGGCAAATTACTTAACCTCTCTATGCACGGATTCTTACCTGCAAAGCTGGCAGAGCACCTGTGCCTGACACAAAGCAGGGTTTTACAAATGAATGTTTTAAAATTACAGGCAATGTACTGTTCCAATATATGGAGGTGAGATACCTGGTCCAGCTGATGCTAAGGAACGTGTGGTAGGCAGAAGAATGGCCCCCCAGAGAGGTCTACATCTTAATTCCTAGAACCTGGGAACCTGTAACTATCTTACTTGACACGGCAAAAGGGATTTTGCAGATGTGATGAAGTTAAAGATCTTGAGATGCAGGAGATTATCCCGGATTATCCAAATGCCCAGTGTAATCACAAGGTCCTTCTAAGTGAAAGGAGCAGGCAGGGGAGAGAGAGATGTGACTGTTGAAGCAGAGGTTGCAGTGATGCAGTTACTGGCTTGGGAGACGGAAGGGAGGGCTGTGAGCCAAGGAATGCGGGCAGCTCTAGCAGCTGGAGGAGGCAAGGGAATGGACTTTCCGCTGGAGCCTCCAGAAGAAACGCGGTCTTGCTGATACATGGATTTTAGTCCACTGAGACCCATCTCAGACTTCTGACCCCCAGAACTAAGATAATGTATCTGTGTTGTTTCAAGCCACGACATTTGTGGTCAACTGTTACAAGCAGCGATAGGAAACTAATACAGAAGATGAAACCAAATCTCTCTTTTTTGAAGATTTTAAGTAATCTCTACACCCAATGTGGGGCTCAAACTCATAACCCCAAGATCAAGAGGCTCACTCTCCACCGACGGAGCCAGTCAGGTGCCCCCAGACCAAATCTCTCTTTGGGCATTCAAAGATTCTGGGTGCAGGTTTTACAAGATGAAGATTTCACTCTTGAGTCCATGCTGTTCAAAATCAGTTAGTAAAAAGTCCAAGTATTGTAATGATGATTTACTTGTGAGTGGATTTATCCATCCTGGCCTCAGATGGCTTTGCTAACTCACATGCCCGTCAAGCATGTTTGTAGCACATTTGCAAGGCCCGGGGACAGTCCTCAGAACCCTGCCCTATTTGCTGCTGTGTTGAGAAACTGCCTGGTGGCAAAACTAGAAGGAAGGAAACTGGTTTCAGCCTATGAATAGCCAAGAAAGACAGCTCTTTAGGAGTATCAGAAGAAGTGTAAATTTAGTCAACTGTCCTGGAAGACAGTTTGATAATAGTATCAAAAAACATGTACAAAAAGCCTTGAGGGGTGCCTGGGTGGCTCAGTCGTTAAGCATTTGCCTTCAGCTCAGGTTATGATCCCAGGATCCTGGGATGGAGCCCCGCAGCGGGCTCCCTGCTCAGCGGGAAGCCTACTTCTCCCTCTCCCACTCCCCTGCTTGTGTTCCCTCTCTCTGTCAAATAAATAAATAAAATCTTAAAAAAAAAAAAAAAAGCTTTGAAAATGCAAGTACCCTGACTCAGCGATTCTACTTGTAGGAAAATTTATGGGAAAACAGCATATCCTTCACCTGCTTAAAACAATTCTTCCATGGTTCCCATAATTACTTAGAGAATAACACTTGGGGAGACTGACAGGGGATTGCAGTAGGTAATTACGTCTGGCAGGTGTTTGTACTGACCATAGCTTGGTCTAGACAAACCTGCATTAGATTAACCTCAATGGTTCCCGAGCCACCTTTGTTAAATTTGATCTTTTCCATGATAATCACTGAAATGGTGATTGTGACTAACGCTTCCAATGTTAAGTCAGCGTCTGCCCTTGAACATTATAAACTATCATCCAATTTTGTGGCTTAAATTAAAAATTTCTATGTGTAATTGAGCCATTAAGTGGTGAAAATTACCTATATTTTTACTTATCCAGTGACATTCGAATAATATGTTTGGCATGCAAAAATTGTGAATATAAATTATGCTCAAATCCAAGTGAGGAATCTTTATTCATTTTTTTCCCTGTTGTATCTGTTTCAGCCATATGTCTGGACCCAAACCCCATCAAGGAGAGACCAAAATTTACACAATATTCTTGAGTATGATGGCGGCTGCATTTGGAGTTTTGATTAAACTGCGCTACATGTGTGATTATTACTTGTAAACAGATGATTAGATATTAATTAGACAATAAGTGATTGTAAAGCACTTAGAAAATAAAAGTGTTTATAAATACCACCAAGTAATAGCAACAATAATTCTTTACTGACTACACAGCTGTTAATGTCAATAAGAATGATTTATTCCAGCTAAGGGCAACTTTAATTTATGCAAAAAGCTGCTATCCTATCTGTTTTGCTAGAGCAAAACCAAATGTACTATACTTATAACTGATTTTATCATCAGCATTTAGATAAATACATCTCATGTAGGTAAAAATAACTTACCTCTTTTAGGACCTTCTCAAACACAGGCACAACCATTGTGGCATGCTGTCTTTGAATGCTAAGAAATGGAGCTCCAGGGGTGCCTGGGTGGCTCAGTAGGTTAAGCGGCTGCCTTCGGCTCAGGTCATGATCCCGGAGTCCTGGGATTGAGCCCCGAATCAGGCTTCCTGCTCAGTGGGGAGTCTGCTTCTCCCTCTCCCTCTGCCTCTTCCCTTGCTCGTGCTTTCTCTCACTCACTCTCTTTCAAATAAATACATAAAATCTTTAAAAAAAAATAAGTTTTGAAGTTCTGACTACTTATTATGTCTATTATTTTTTTCCCTAATGGATTGTATAGGTCATGAATCTGTATCAGCCTGGCTCTTGACCCACTGGTGAATCAGGCAATGCATCCATGTTTATTTTTCTCTCCTAAGTAAATGCAAGCACCTACAGTGAGTCCAGGTCCATGGTTTTGGAGACAGGGAATTAACTGAATGAATATAAATGAAGAGTGCTTCATGTTACACGAATTCAATAGAAAAGCGGTGAAGGGGCTGTTTGGGATGATGAAATATGCATGAGTTAGCCCAGCAGCCTTGTTAACAAAGCAAATATAACTAGATCGAAAAGTGAGGCAGTGTAGTTTGGTGGAAAACAGGGTTGAACTCTGATTCAAGAGACCTGGATTCAAGTGATAGTTTGGCCCCTTACTGTGTGACCTTACTCAAGACACTTAACCTCTCTGATTTTGTTTGCCCATTTGAAAATTTTCAGTATTAAAACCTGTCCATCTTGGAGTGTTATTATGATTCAATTCAATGTGTAAAAGTACCAAGTGAGAGGTGAAATGCTTTACACTGGAAAACATTTTTATTACCATAATTTCCCTGAAGTAGGTGAAGAGGATTTATGCATGGGTTTCATTATTTAGTATGGTGGAATTTTCTTTCTGGATTATTTCAGGTTTTATGCCCAAACCATAAGCCACATGTGGAAAACTGGGGAAGTAGCTCAAAATAGAACCATAAAAGTAACAAAATTCCATAGAAGGTAATAATGGTTTCCGGGAAACCCTAAGTTCTGTCAACTTTACCTTGCTTTTTCAATTTCCTTTCTTGCTTTGTGATTACTTTGTTATTTGGTTATATCTGAGGCAATGAGAAAAAATGAATGAGAAAGAAAAAGGAAAGGTGGAAGAAATAGTGGAGACAGGATTGATGGTAAGGAGGAAGGATTTGGAAGGGAGGAGGTTTTACATATGGCATTCTTGATAGATATTAAGAGCAGTATCATATATGTAAGGGTACAAACTGTAACTAAATAATGTAAAATTCCCAATACGGGTTGAGCTAACATCTTTATACACTGGATATAAAATTTCTAGCAGGATGACTAAAGATTAGAAAATAAAAGGGAAGAAAAAGGTATTTTTAAAGAAGAGAAAGCTTAAGTGTAATGCCTACTTTAAAAAATAGGCTAACAGACATTTACATATGATGTTATGGCTCATTTGTATCCATATGAGGATATAAAATATATTTTGCCATAAGAAACAGATATTGACACTTTACGATGAGGCACTGAAATAGTCTTAATTGGACATCTCCCAGAAGCAGATCCTGAGACAAAGATTCAAGTTCAAGTAGTTCCTTTGGGAAATGAGCCCAGGCCACAGCCACAAGAGTGTGGGCAAGGGAGACAAGGGAAGGAAGGCAGGCAATGGAGGGTGTATGGTCAAGCCAGCTAGCACAGTGGCAGCTGGAACTTAATTTCACTGGGGATCCCTGGGAGTCCGTGTACAGCACAGGATTCAGTCCTTCCACCTGAGGGCCGAGAGCACTGGGGTGTTTATACTTTCACTCCTGTCACTCCTGATCGAGAGCTCTTAGGGATGTGGGCTGCTGATTTTCTGGCCCCTCAGCCCTGCCTCCCTGGTGCTGTTGGTGGGGGGGGGTCTCCCAGGGCCAGAGAAAGCCCTGGGACAGAGAGACGCCATTGCTGGTGGTTGTCACCCATGATGAGGCCTGGGGGGATCGGGCTCAGACAGCTTGTGCTCTGAAGAGAGAATTTTAGTTCTTTAGCAATGGTGTTTTCGACAATTGGATGTTGTTGAAGTGATGAACACTGGCAGGAAGAAGAATGTCATTTGTAGGTCTCTTCCAAGCTGATAGGAAGATCGCTATGGCTTGGGTTCCTCGTCTGCAAAGGGGGGGCCACTATTCCTATCTGATGAGGTGTTGTGCTGTTTACAAGCAGCCCATGATAAGTACCGAGCATAGTGCTAAGAAGGTAAGGGGTACCAGATAAATGGTAGAAATAAAGACGAGCGTGCTTGTGAGGGGCATCGCTGATCTGACAAGTTCTCACCGAAGCCATGCCCTGCTTACACAGGGTACAAGACTCAGGAACCCTGTCCCCAAATGCTCCCTGGAGATTTTCTGAACAGCCTGCCTCCAACACGTTCCCTCCACTTCTACTAACTGGGGAGAGGGCTCCTCCAGCTCTGTCTGGCCCTCTCAGCATTCTCATTTCCTCTCACTGAGCCCCTGCCTCTTCGTATGTGCTCATGTGCTAACGTCTGTCTGCCTCACCACGACCCCATCCCCAGCCCTTCATCCCTTTTTTCCTGACTATACAGGTAATATATACTCATCTTTTAAATACTTGCTATAGATGGGAACATAGGAAAACAAAAGCAAAAATCACCCATAATCCCACAGTTTAAAGATGCTACTATTAACATCTTGGTGTATTTCCCTCCAGTACTTTTTTCTAAGCATGTACATAGCCCATAATTGGGGTCATTTTTTGGTATCATATTCTGTGGCATGCTTTTTCCGTCTGACATAATGTTCCCATGTTCCCATAGCATTAGACTTTCTTCGAAAACATGACCGCTAATGCCGGTGTAATACTATATGAATGTGTTTCGTTTTAACCATTACTCTTATTGCTGTAATTTGTAAAAATTTTTTGCCTGTTATAATTCTGCATTAAGCGTCTTTGTACACAATTATTCATGTGCTTCTCTGAGTATTTCTTTGGGGATAAATTCCCAAGCGGAATTCCTAGGTCAAAGGGCATGAACGTTCTAAAGGCTGTTAGCATGTACTGACAAATATCTTGCATGGAGTTTTTAAGAGTGTTAACACGTGTATAGATTTGTGTAAGCATTACCATATCAGGATAGGGAACAATTCCATCATCCCAATAACCTCCCTTCTGTTATCCCTTGATAGTCATCCCCTTCCCCTCAGCATAACCCCTAGAGGGTTATGGGATATTTAATTCCATACTGTGGAATTAACTGGTCATTCTCAGCTAATCACCTTAATAGCATTAGGAAGCCCCCAAGTTAAAATAACTCCCACAAGGACCCCGCTAGACACCAGGACTCGGCTAAATAGGCAGGTGAACAGGTGAGCCTCCCATTCTAGAGAAGGAATTAGAGGACCAATTAGGAACCAAGCTGGCAGCTCAGTGGCCCAGAACCCTGCGGGAGTTAGAGGGTTAAGGGCTTTCCAGTGGGACCGTGTGGCTCTAGACAGGGGTTCTCAAACTTTAGCATATAGCAGCATGCCTCCAAAACCTGGAGATTTTATTGAAACCCAGATTCCTGGTCTCCACTGCCTGAGTTTTTTCTTTTTTTTTTTTTTAAAGATTTTATTTATTTATTTGACAGAGAGAGACACAGCGAGAGAGGGAACACAAGCAGGGGGAGCAGGAGAGGGAGAAGCAGGCTTCCCGCAGAGCAGGGAGCCCGACGCGGGGCTCGATCCCAGGACCCTGGGATCATGACCTGAGCCGAAGGCAGACGCTTAACGACTGAGCCACCCAGGCGCCCCTGAGTTTTCTGATTCAGTAGATCTGGGGTGGAGAGTAAGAATTTCTGACAAGTCCCCAGGGCTGCTCTTCCTACTCCTTTGGGGAGCACACTTTGAGAACTGCCGCTGTAAGGCAAAGCAATACTGAGATTAGATGAGCAATATCACACCCATATCACCCAGCATGGTGGGAAAGGGCCTCCTAAAAGTATTGCGAGGTTTCGTTCTTCCAAGCTGAAGGACTTATTAGAGCTAAACTTGCAGCTCCAGGTGTTTTGTGTTTCCAGGAGGGCAGACAGGGCAGGCAGGAAAGGGTAGGAAGTGGGTAGGACGCCCCCTTTTCAGATGACCCAGTGTCACTGGAATTCTTGCATTATTGGAGCTCTCTTTAAGCATAGGTAATAACGGTGACGTCAAGTGACGTCATTCTCATTTAAAGTGCCAGGATCTGTAACTGTCAAACTGTAAATCTAGGCTGCAGAATCCATTTTTTTTTTCTTTTAAGGCTAGCTGTCTTTGCTTATTTGAGGAGTAATGAAAATGAAGCCCATTATATTAGTATACCACATTCTAATTTACAAAGTGCTTTCACATGATACTTATTTGATCTCCCAAATTCTGTGAGGGAGGCAGGGCAATATTTTTGTCCCATCCTTTGGACTACTGGCTTTCAAAGTATGGTCCTTGGACCTGCAGCATGAGTATCACCCACGGGGAACTTGTTAGAAATGCAATTGCTGGCCCCACCCGAGACCTACAGAATCAGGTCTTGAGGGGCCAATAATTTGCATTTTTAACAAGCTCCCAGCTGATGCTGATGTTGCTGCTGCTGGTCCTGGACCAAACTTGGATGAAAACCACTGCTATAGATTAAAATGAAAGATCTAGAAGCCCAGGGACTTAAGAGGACTCCTACCAAGGTGCTTTTTCTACACTACTACACCTGCTACATCCCAGCTCCTGCCCCATGTCCCCTGCAAATCCTTCCAATCCCCACAACTCTGCTTATGAGTTTGAGGCCCTGGGCAATTACTCTAAATTGCAATTTCCTCACCTGTGAAATGGGGATAATAATAGGATCGACTTCTTTGGGTTCCAATGAATATTAAACAAAATCTGGGTAAAGGTACTTAGCACTGTACCAGTGCTTAATAAAATCAGTTACCATGAGTTTTATTAATGTTACTAGAAGTGTGTTATTTCGCTAGAATGAATAGCTTTGTAAGTTCTTCCAGGCGTGTCTTCAGAGCACCCCTCTTAAAATGGGAGATATTCATGGGTGATTTAGACATTAAGGCGCATCGTGACTAACACCACAACTGGAATGTTTCTGGGATTGCCGTGAGCACTTGGCTGAGAGCAGGGTGCTTAGGAAATGGGATGCAGGACTGGTAAAAGGGGAGCAGGGGAATAAGAGACCAATTAATGGAAGAGTGCATTGAAAGGCAGACAAGGGTAACAAGAGTTCATTGAGGAAAAGCAGAATAGCCGGGGAGAGGGAGAAGTGGCCGAGGGAGGAAGCAACTGGGAGGGCAGTCAGAGGTGGGAGGCAGGTTGTCAGACAATCTACTTCCTTCAAAATACCTCCCAGGGCAGCCCCAGGGGTAGGCTCTGAGGTTGCACCAGGCCTCGGGGGGCCTGTCAGTGCTCTTTTTGCAGTCAAGGGGATGAACACTCAGGTGCCCGCAATAAATACCCTGAGAGGCCCTCCGAGGCCAGCTGGCCCAAATGTTGCTTTGTCTTCAGGGTGACTCCTATTTAGCAAAATTCTGACTATAGCCCATCAAACACTCCTTCCAGGGAAACATGCCAGGGACGTGGTCCTTCTTTAGTGCAGGTCTGTTACGTTCTTCGTCGAGGAGTCCTGGGCTTCTCAGGAAGCGGTTTTATCTTATCTGGGTAGTGCAGCGCCCGTTCCGTGCCCTGCGTGGACAGGGACCTTTGCAACTGAATTAAGCAGAAGAAACAAAAGCAGCAAGTTCGGGCCCCGTGGGCACGGCCCGCCAGCCAATGGGGCCCGGCCGCTCCCCGGCGGAGTGGTACTATGATGACAGTAGCCAACCAGCGCGCTCCATGCAAATGAGGTACTGTATCCCGCACCCGCCGCTCCAGTGCTGTCTGGTTGTTATAGTGATAAACTGAGGCCTTGCCTTTTGGCTTTTCAGAGAAGGAAACGGGTGGGGGGTCGGGGGTAACCTCTTCACTTCCCCCAGCGAAGACAGACAGAAGGGGCGAAGAAGGGGGATGGGTGAAGAAGAGAAAAATACGTGACAAAGAAAACATTCTCTGCCTGGGAGGAGACTCACAGAGGGTGTAGAGCTGGAGGGAGCATTCACTGGCCATGCCAGTACTTACCACTGATGCTGAGTCAGAAACAGGTATCCCAAAATCCCTTTCCAATGAGCCTCCCTCAGACACCATGGAGGAAATAGAGCACACATGCCCACAGCCTCGACTGGTAAGTAAAGACAAAGGATGCAAATGTTATGCTTGGCTATGGCACAAAAGAGTTCCTTATGCGCCTGCAGCCAGCGAGGAAAACGATGCTTGGAGGATTTTCATGTAAATGAGAATGGAGCTACTGCCTAATCCTTCTCAGCTGTTTATACTTAGCTTCTATACCGGGGCGCTGCTCTCAGCTTACAAAGCATTATTGTATTGGCTGGGTAGGAAACGGGCTGCTTGGGCTATGCTGTTTTTCTGCCTTGGGAGGAGGGGATGGCCTTTTTCCTTTTAGGTGTATTCTCGTCTGAAGATAAAAATCCTACAGTGCGTTTTAAAATGGTATTCTCTTCGCAAAGCTTGAGGCGAGTCCGTTGTTAAGTTCTAAATTCTATCTGAGAAATGATTTGGTGCCCAACTCATTTGGGTGCCTGGTGCCAATTTTGGAAAAATGAAAACGATATGGAAGCAAAACTTCCCCGTTTGTTTGAAAATTTCAAAATGAATAAGTAAAAGAGTCCCTCAGTGATGTATTTAGAAATAAGGTACCTTTTAAATGAAGCATCTCCGGACTGTGCTGGGAGGGTTTGTCTTCAGGTAGTGGGAACCCCGGGGAAGCTACGTTTACTACTTAGAAAGGGGTTGTATGCCTTTAATAACGAAAGTGTGGAAACGGGGCACTCAGCTTCCTTCCATCTCAGTGACTGGTATCCCAAATTTGATCCGATTCTCTGCCACTGGGCATGATTATTTAGGCAGGTGTGGAAGATGGTTCTCAACCACCTCGGTGTATATCCTCAAGGAATCAAAAACACCAAATGGGGGGTGGGTTCTCTGTTGCTGAGAAGTCTTTCCTTCCCTGAAGTCTTGGGAAACTTGGAGAGACCTCTCTTTGAACCCTCAAGTTCAAGCGGCACACTAGTAGAGCTATCCTGTTTGTAGCAATTTCCCCCAGCTAAGAGGGGCCATATTTTGATTAGCCATGGAGTTGGACCCTGGAAAGAGGTTTGTTTGTTTGTTTGTTTTAAAGTAGTGATGTAGCATTTTCTTTCAACTCCCTGAATGAGGGCTCATAGATTCCAAGACAGGCCCATCACGCAACTGTTATTTCTTCATAAGGGTTACAAAGGTTCAAAGGCAGCCTTAGAACAACTTCCCAAAACATGAAAACGAATTTATATTAGAGTGCTGTGGGCTTTTCTTCACTGTGTTTCTATTTTATAAAATGTATTTTCTTAGGGCGGTTTAATATGAACTTCTCCCCAGCACTTGAGCCGCTTACTGAATGGCATACATATATATTTAAAGTTAAACCCGCTGTTGAAATTTGCATCACACACCTTCCTAACAGGTAAAGGGCAGGGGAGAGAGGCAGCACCCAGTTCCAGTTTGTGCATCATTTGTTTCTCCTGCCCACTTCTTCCTTCCCTTTTTGCCTTTTAACTATTCTGCCCCTTGGTTGCTTCTGCCCGAGAGGGTGGGCAGAGGAAATCAAGAGAAGGAAGAACGTTGAAGTACTTTGCACTCTGACTTGTGACATCTCATCCTGGAGGAGACTCTAATGAACCCTGAAAAGCTGGCAGTGTTAAACCCCACCGTCCCTGCTCTTTTAGAAATGAGAAAACTGAGGTTCAGAGCGGGTAAGCGACTTCCCCCAAAGTCACCTTGCTTCCAAGGGCTAGAGCTGCGATTTGAACCCAGAGGTCTACACTCGCCAAGTGGAAGATCTTGCCCTTACAACACACTCTGGAGTGGGGTACATTCCCTTCCCATCTTTCATGCAGCTCTAACTTAAAGTAGGAGTCGAACTGTTAAAGCTATGACTTCGATCTACCTTTGATGAAAACTTTCCATGTTGTCCATCATTATCATGGTCTACTGAAATTTTGCTCTGTTTAAGTAGGGGCTGCAGCCAATTTATAAACCCCTACTCAATTTTTAGAATCACCTTTTCTCAGCCAGCTTTGATCACTGTAGGGGTATATTCTAAATTGAGATGTACACTTCAGAGCCTGACTTTCCTTTGCTGATGATTTTACTTGAATAGCTAAGGCACATGCTAACTAACTAAAGTTTGTTGATGGAGAGAGTGGCAAGTGAAAATGTTGAATAGCATTTCTTTTTATGGTGTTTAGTAGTTTCTGTTGATCTTTAGCTTTGCTAATACCTTCACATTTCAAATTGGATAAATTCTTTGTTTCTCCCAGCACCCACTCGTATTGCTCAAAATCACATGTGGGTTACTGCAGGTGTGGCTGATGAATTCCAAAGTTACTTAAAGTTCATGAAAGACTTAACAGATATCCCTTCAGAGGACAGGCTCCTTCTCCCACTTGTTATCAAACTGGAATTCATACAGTTTAGAGGAAACAGGACTCAATAACAAAACATTGTCTGAAATAGAAGAGTAGCGGTTAGCAAAATGGTTCTCATTGTATTAGCTGAGGCATGCACTGGCTCCCCAAACTGGGACTTCACCTGGGGATAGTGAAAGGAAATTTCTGGGTATATAAAGGGTCATAAAGCTTTACTGCAAGTACTGGAATGTGAACTTATGTTGCTGATTGTCGTTGTCTAAGTACAAATTTTATTTAAGTCTCAGCACTTGTGTCAAATGCCCTTTTTGTAATGAACTGTGTTGAAAAGCTGTGTACAGAGGCTCTGTGTCTATGTGCATTTGCCTATATATTTTCAGCCAAGGTTGTCTGTTGTGATCCTGTTTAACTCAGCCCGCATTGATTGAGTACCTACTACTCGCTGAGTCCTCAAACATTTTGTGATCTAGGGGTTCTGGAAGAGACTGACACATAAACAGGTACTTTGCCTACGAGTTGATACGGGCACCACGTGCTCAGAGGTGTGTTAGCAGGTGCAGGAGGGGCAGAAAGGAGTGTGCTGACCTCCCTGTGAGTCAAAGTTTGCTGGGGGATGTGGAGTAGAAACCTGTCCAGTCATCTGTATCTCTGGTCTCTAATAGGGCCTGGCATAGCCCTTTAAGGAATTGAAGCGGGAAGCGGGCACGCATAAATAAGCAGGGCTTGGAAGCAATCTATATTTTAGATCTTCGTAACTAGCAAATTGATAAGGATATTGAGGGTGCGATGTAATCATGTTCAAGGAGAAATTTTTCTGAAAGGAGTACTTGGAGTTTTTCCACCTGCCTTATTTTTCATTGGAAAAAAATGTCAGAAAGAGGAGTAAATAGAATTAAATAACACGGATAAAGAAATTAGAAAAGAGGGCTCCTGGGTGGCTCAGTTAAGCGTCTGCCCTCAGCTCAGGTCATGATCTCAGGATCCTGGGATCGAGCCTCGCATCGGGCTCCCTGCTCACTGGGGAGTCTCCTTGTCCCTCTCTCCCTGCTTGTGCTCTAAATAAATAAATAAATAAATAAAATCTTTTTAAAAAGGAAATTAGAAAAGAAATAACAGGAAATTACCTAGGTTTTCTAATAGAGCTTATATCTTAGGATGTAATCTAATACCCTTACTACTTTACCATGGTGTTCAGATTTGGGATGTTTCTGAGAACTCTTCTTTCCATTGTTAAAATAGTTATTCTTGATCCTTGACTTGTTATCCCTTCTTTGCTCTTTACTTGCTTAAACATGATGCAAGGTGACTCCTAAGCTTGTTTGTCAGGAAGAGAAACCGAGTGGCCATGGGTGGTATGATGTAATAGCCCTCCTTGGAGACCCAATTCCTGAGGGATGAGGATGCTTTGTGGGCAAGGACGGTGTCCTCATATCTCCCCAACTCTCAGATTGTGCCTGGACAAATCCTCTGGGCCCAGCAGATACCCCATAAACCCTTTCTAACATGGCCCAGCCACCCCGGAAGTTGTCTGCTTGAGGATTCGGTTAACGACCTTGGTCAAGTTCTTCTAGGAGTGCCTTGTGCTGTGAGAAGGAAGTTGTAATTCTAGCTTGCAGTGGTCACTTCCATGAAGATGGATGTACCACTGATCAACTGAGAAGGTCTTGGAAATAAAAAAAGAGCTGGTTCGATATGCCACATTAGCAGGAGTTCATTCCAGGCTTTACTTCAAAGTGGAGCTGTGCCAAGAGACTGCTGTCTTGCAGAAGGTGCATTATGTCAGTCGGGAAGTAGGATGCTCACCCGCTAATGCTCAGAAAGATGACTGGATTTCCAGAGACATCAGTGGCTTCCTTTACTAGTATCACCATCTATTTAACCACTCAGAGCAGCATGTATTTTAAAAGGGAGATACTTAATGTGCTGTGTAGGTGAAATAAACAACCATGAGTTTCCTTGGGCATTTACTGTGGTCAACTGGAATTGTGCCCAAGGTTATTATTAGACCTCTTCCTGTTGGTCTCGCTCCAAATGCAACTTCCATTTCTTGCAGATCGATACTAGTCAGGCGTACTGAGCATGGAATCAGTGAATCGGTTTCTTCCATTCTTTTAAGTTCTTTCACCATCCCTCCAGTCCCTCCCCCAGTTTGCCTAATGCTAAAGTCCTTATGGAGGAGATAAATCTAAATCGGTAAAAAGATGGGTAGGTTCTTTGTTTCATTTTGGTGTTGGTGCGTATAGCAATGAGAAGGGCATATGTGTCTTCATCCAGGCAGTGAGGAGGATTTAAAGTGCTCAGTGATGTTGGGCTTTAGAAGGTACCTGAGAGAAAACTCAGTCCCCTCTCAACAGGATCCAGTCACCCAGCTGGTTAGCAACTTGCACGTATAGCAATGGCCCAGGTGGTGTGGGGGGAGGAATAAAAGAAGTAATCCACTGTCCCTGCCCTGGAAGATCATTCCCACTTAACAGAAGACAGTAGTTTGGAATGTGGAAGCATGCCAGGATGCTGAAATCCCTGGTAAGAGAGGTTGTTGTTTTTTTTTCTTTTTTGTAAATTTGACTTTAATATGTTGGACTTTACACAGCTTTTTTTTTTAAGATTTCATTCCTTCACCTGTCAGAGAGAGCGAGAGAGCACAAGCAGGGGGAGCGGCAGGCAGAGAGAGAAGCATACTCCCCGCTGAGCGGGGAGCCTGATGCGGGGCTCGATCCCAGGACCCTGGGATCATGACCCAAGCTGAAGGCAGATGCCCAACCGACTGAGCCACCCAGGCGTCTCTTTTACACAGCTTTTTTAGCTACACTTTATCCATTGAGCAGAAGCAGGAAAGATTCCATTCACTTGATCCCCAAGTTGAGACAAATCCCTGCGTTTGAAGAAAAGATACAAGTTGCTGATCCAAAAACATTTTGGGACATGGAAGGGATCAGTCTACTTTTGAGGGGATCTTAAGTCCCTTTTGTAGGTGTAGACCAGCATTATCTAGTAGAAATACAATATAATCTAAAATTTTCTAGTAGCCATGGTTTAAAAAGTTTAAAAAGGTGAAATTAACTTTAATAATACATTTTCTTTAGCCTGATATATCCAAAATATTATCATTTCAACATTCATCAGTATCAAAATAATGAGGTATTTTATGTTCTTTTCTTTATACTAAGTCTGAAATCAGGAGTGTATGTTGTACTTGCAACACATCTAACTTCAGACTAGCCAGTTTGAAGTGCTTAGTAGCCCGAGGTGGCTTTAGAGGGAGCTCAGACACCTGCACAGGCCTGTGGAGGATGAGCTCAGAGAAGCCACAATGATAAATACATTTCGTGTCATCTAGCACTCACATACACACATATATTTACTTTAGCGAAGAAACCACTTTACTTCATATTTTGCACTTTTAAAAAAAGATTTTATTGTTTATTTATTTGACAGAGAGAGACACAGTGAGAGAGGGAACACAAGCAGGGGGAGTGGGAGAGGGAGAAGCAGGCTTCCCGCCAAGCAGGGAGCCTGATGCGGGGCTCGATCCCAGGACCCTGGGATCATGACCTGAGCTGAGCCACCCAGGCACCCCCATATTTTGCACTCTTAATATTTCCTTTTGCCCTATTGTGTTTTGGTTAGGAGGCTCACCAAAGGAGAATTATATTAAATTTGAAGTTATGGATGGGGCAGTGGAGAAGGAGAGAACGGGATGAATATGGGAGACACTAAGGAGGTCAACACCCAGGATTTGATAACTGAGTCTGAGGGTTGGCCAGTACCAAGGAAGACTCCGTTTTCTGGCTCCCTCAAGTGGGCGCCATCACTCAGGTGTAGTATCAGGGGACAGTAGTTTGTAAGAGTTCTGTTGGGGATGCCATGGAGACTTTGACTTATAAGTGTCTAGTCAATGTTTGGTTTTGGAACTCAGGAGAGAGTTCTGAGCTGGAGCTGGAGATCTGGCTGAGGTCAGCATGGAGGAGATGGAAGTGAAATTGAAGTAGTGAAACTGATGGGAGTGAAATTGAGTCAGTTTTTGGACTAAGAAAATGATAATGGAAATGGTTAGCTAGCAAGAGCGCCTCAGGATAATCCTACTACAGGGTAATTCTAGAAGATAACTGACTCTGAGCCATACTATCAGGTTCTTAGAAGGGGGAAAAAATAGTAGAGCTGTAATTAAAGCTATTAGGAGGCTCCTCATATCTGCCTGTCTTTATATGAAATCTGGTTAAATTAATTTACTTGATCCCAGAATCTTTTCAGAATGGAACCCTGAGGAACACCATTTAAAGAGCCAGTAGAGGAAGGATCATGAAAAGAAGACAGGTAGTTGTCTAATATCTGGGAAATCAGGGGGCCAACAGCAGGATAAGTTCTGTGGTGGGAACGTCCAGTAGAACCAAATGCAGCAGAGAGATTAAGTGAGATAATGAGGAAAATTACCCTCATTACTTAGAAAGAAGAGGTCAATGGTGGATATTTCAGTGATGTGATGGGAGCAGAAGCCAGATGGCAATGAGTTGAAGAGGCTTTAGAAGGTGGGGAGGTAGAAGCTTGCCTGAGAGGGTAAGCAGATACAATGTGTAGGATCCAAAGGTGGATAAATCAGGATTTAGGGTTGAGAGAGGCTAGCTTTTTTCTCTTCCTTTTTTCCTTCTATATATCCTCCTTTGCTTCCATTCTTCCTTCCGTTCATCCAGTGTGCCAAGGCTTTTGGTTGGCTCATTCTTGTAAGATGGTAGTAACTTGTACTTGAATATAAACGGCATAGAGCCAGCGGGAGAAAGTGAAAGTGATAGGGGGAAAATGAGGAAGGGAATGAGCATTGGGCTGGAGACGTTGGGTTCTAGTGAACAAGTGGAAGAATTGGCTTCAGGTAGGAAAAGAGACTTCTTTCACCGTGATAGTGAGGAAGCTGGCAAGGATGTTTTGGGTAAGGAGTTTTAAAGGGAGAGGGTATTGAATGTTGGTTGAAAGCCTGTCTTATCTGATAGCTTCAGTCTTCTCTGTGAAGGTGGAGGTGAAGTTAGTGCTAGGTTCTGGCGGGTGCAGAAGTGTAAGTATGGGATAGCCTGAGAAGTTGGGTCCAACCCCAGGGTTTTCCAGAGGCCTCCAGGCTAGGGGTGGGGCTAGGGAAGGGTGGGAAGGCTGAGTAGTTCCTGATGAGATGTGGTTCCAGTGAGAGGGAATGGATCTGTTCCCTTATGGCTTCTGGGGCTCCACACCAACCCCCGAGATCAAGGCAGATCTAGATTGGGAGCTCCAGGGGGAGCTGGGCTGGCCCACAGTGGAAGGGCTGGGGCCTGGCAAGACAAGTATGCTGCAGCCTGGTCTTTGCTTGCTGGAGCCCACAGTCTCATTCCAACTTGAGTTTTGCCGTTGACTTACTGTGTGGGCTTAAGCCAATTGCTTCTCCTCTCTGGACCTCCATTCTGTCACCTACGATGGGCTGAAGAGATGATCTTTCCCAGCTCCAAGATGGTGATTCTAGCTTCCCTAGCCATGGAACATGCTCCACCCCAGTGCGTTCTGTTTGATCTCATGCTCTTCTCACAAATCAGGGCCACCCCAACCCTCCCCTCCTTTTGGTTTTATCCATCTGGGGTAAAAACAGGTTGAATGATCTTATGGCAGGACACATCGGCTACATATGAATAACAAATGTTTGCAAAATACTCTGGAACTTTACATTAGTGTTGTACAAACCTGTTTTCTCCCACTTTATTCTTCAGATGCTTCTTCAGAAAGTGTTCTGAATCACATGCTGAACATTCTAGTCATTGTTCAAAGAAACCTAGGTTGAATCTCTTCTTAATGCGAACAATAACCTAATTGATTTCATAATACTGAAGTTTGAAATACTGGGTTTTCTTTGAGGCATGGCAGTGTGGCATTGAGCTCTGGGGGCCTTCTCTAGCCATCTACACTTAATGCTTCTGGTTAAAGTCCAACGGTGGCTCGGGCCATAGGCTTGAAACTTTTGAGTCTTTCGCTCATGGCACCTTGGTGAAAACTTCTAGGTGCCTCTTGGTGAAAAGAAAATGTAGAAAAAAGATTTATTCCGTCTGATGTCTGGGGGCGAAAGGAAAAGGAGAAAGCAAGGAAGGTAGGAGCAAACCAAGTCATTGCAAGCGAGGCCTATTTTCTTGCAATAATCTCCCAGGGAACAGCCTCTGCCTTGCTAGGATCTGATTACCCGTTGTTAGTCTCAGACCATAGCATTATTGTTTTAACATTTCTACCTTCCTCTTTATCCCAGCATGAGACAGGTTGTATGGGAGGCTGGGGAAGCTGACCCTGCTTGGGGATAAAGAGACAGTTGAACACTCAACAATCTGGAAGGCACACTTGAAAACACAGTAATTAGAAAATAAAGCCACAAGCCCAGTTAGTGTGCACCTGTGTAATAATGTGCCGGGCCACACGGGGCCAGCCCAGTGAGCCGGATTCATTTTCATATCCTCTCCGCCCTCCCACCCAAGTCTCTGACTTGGTGTTTTTGTTTTCCACTGAGTAATTCATGCACGTTGAACCTGACATCCATGTAACAGTGTGCTGATGTCTCTTTAAGCTGACTTTTAAGAAGAACAACAACAATAATAATGGGTTAATAGAAGTATTGTGAATGATGTGGAAAGCCTGTTCCTGGTACAGGCAGGCTTCTGTGCTTATCTCTAGTCTGCCTCATACTGACTGTAGGCACAGTCACGTGATACTGAATTCTCTCGTACGTCCGCATTATTTAGTTAAAAGGGAATTATTCTATGCTGGACTTAAGACTAGGGGTCTCACTCCTTGTCCTCTGTGGGTAAATGGGGGAAATGGTGTACACTGTGTTAGGTCCTGGTGCTGGTGCCTTTTCCATGTTCCCTCGTCTAACCGGGGTGCAGACCTGTGAAGTAAGAATTACTATTCTCTGTGTGATAAATAAGGAAAGCAGGAATTAAGTGATTCCCCAAAGATCAAGTACTAACTGATAAAGCTGGGATTTCAAATGAGTTTTGTCTGACTTCTAAAGTCCCCTGTTTCCACTACACCCAGTTCCCCAACATCAGCGAGCAGAGAATCACCTGCTCACGTTTCCAGATGAGTCGGAAGCAAGGTGTTTTTGCGTGTACTTTGACAAATGCTGTATTTAGCTCTCCCGTGTCACATTGTCCGCCTTCGGGACCAGGAATAGAAACAATTAAGATGGCTAGGTTCTTGGTAGTAAATTTAGAACTTCAAAGTAAATATTTTTGACCCTGCAAGTCTTCTCCTAGTAAATTTGTACATATGGTCACAAAAGATGAGTATTAGGATGATCTTAGCAGCATTATTTATAATAACTCCAACTGGAAATGACCCAAATCCCCAGCAGAAGTAGAATGGATAAACTGTTGTATTTTCACACAATGAAATGCTACACAGCAATGGAAAAGAAGAATCTACAGCCACGTGCAAAAATACGGATAAATCTCACAAACATAATATTGAATGAAAGAAGCCGGACGCAAAAGAATATACACCGCATGATTCCATTATCCATGAAGCATTTTAAAAGTAAGCACACCAGCCTGTGAGTTTAGACGTCAGGATAGCTGAGAGAGCACAGGACGGATGCTGTCATTGGTTGGTTACTTGATCCGGGTGCTGCATATGCTCATTTCGTGAAAGTTCGGAGTTACACCCTTAGGATATGTGCACGTTTCTGTATGTGTATTGTTCTTTAATACAATGTTGAAAGATATTCTGACCACGGTAATGGAGAGAGGGTATACTCTACAACCGATTGCCCATTTCCAAACAATTCTGGTGACCTCACAGATAACATTCTAAGGAACAGTGTCAGTTCCTACCTACAATTACAGCTCTTGGCCATTAAGAGAGCTTCACTGTGCTCCAGGGGTCAGTACCCAGCCCCAAAGAGAACACAGGTAAGCCCTGGAACTTACTTCTAGGACCAGTCTAGCCCTAGTCGGGTTATTTGTGACTTAAAAGCCATGGTGTCCAATTTATATGTGTTTTATAACAACGGCCAGGCCTCACAGTCTGTTTCTGGACTCAGAAGGAAGTGGATGGAACTGGTTAGCTAGCAAGGGTGCCTCTGGATAATGCTGCTGTAGGGCAAATTCTAGGAAATGACTGACCCCGAACCACCCTATGAGGTTTTTTTAAGGGAAGAAAAATAGAAGAGCTGTAATTAAAGCTAAAGGAATCCTCCCTGTGTCTGCCTATCTCTGCATGAGATCTGGTTAAATGAATCTACATTACCCCTGAGTCTTCCAGGATGGAATCCCAAGGAACAAAATTTAGAGATCCAATAGAGGAAGGGTATTGAAAAGAAGACGGAGAGGTATTTCTCAAATTGGTGGGAATTTGGGGTCTAACAGCATTGCTGTTTCTTCATTGGTAGGTATACTTACGTGTTTTTTTTTTCCCGTAAAATATATATATATTTTTAAAGGTTTCTTATTTGAAAGAGCAAGAGAGAGTGAACAAGAGAGAGCATGAGCGGGCACAGGGGTGGGAGTGGGGATACAGAGGGAGAGGGAGAAACAGGCTCTCCGCTGAGCAGGGAACCTGACTTGGGACTCGATCCCAGGACCTGAGCCAAAGGCAGATGCTTAACTGACTGAGCCACCAGTTGACCCTAAAATATTGTTTTTATTAAAGAAGTCATCCACTTTGCACAATCTTCTTTGGAATATCTTTCTTTGGACAATCTTCTTTGGAACATCTTTCCTTTAGCGGCTCAGAAAAAAAAAAAGGGGGGGGTTATTATTGAAATAGAATCTAGCAAATACCTCAAGCTGCGACATGTTAGAAATATCTGTACTTCCATCCAACTGTATAGCAAACCTCCCACACTGCATAATTTGTTCTAATGCTTGTTTCTTCCAGTCTGCAGCAATGTTTTCTATATGTCTTCTAAATATATTTGACTGACAAAAGAATTCATTTTAGTTTGACATCACTTTTTTCCCCACATACTAGAGCAACCCATTTTATTGTGGCATGAAGAGCAGATGTTTCTGCAGTGGTATGAGACTTTTGGCTTTTCTTTATTGAATTAGGGAAATTTGAAAAGGCTTCTCACGTTTATCATTGCATGCCACAGTATTTTGTAAAGGACTGGTTGAGTATCATGTCTTGAAACATTGCTGAAAAAAATCACAGAGGTTGGTCTTCGTGTTCGGGATGCTTTGCTTTTCAGTATCATGGTAACTACAGTAGCTTCATATGATCATTACCTGATATCTCAAGGTACAGTAGACGCTCCAGGTGAAGTTTAATGTTAATGGGAACGGATATTTGAAATAGTCTCTTTTGTGGTAATGGTCTATTTAGCTGTCTTCCTCTGGATCTAATTAGGTCTTCATTGTTCACACCTGATAATGTGGCTGATGCAAGACTCCTGCAAGGACTAGAAGGGTCAGCTCTGCCATGTTCTTGTCGTTCATCTATGCTTGTATTATTTTTTGCGTTCCTATTTCATTGTGGGAAATGCTTTAAGTCACTTGGTGATCTTGTGAGCATTGGTTTAGTTAAAACTGGGTAATATAATCTACAAATGCCCTTATCCAGGCCCAGGCAAACCACACTATATTACAATAAGCTGAAAGCAAATGAAAATGCCAGGGGACCCAGGCCACCCTTCTCAATCGTACAACTTATGTTCTTCCTTGAGGACACCTCATAGACTTTATGTTGACAGAGATAGGGCACCAGTATAAATCTGCATCTTAGAATTAGGTATCAGTAATGCTTCTTGTTTTTTTTTTTTTAAGATTTTATTTATACATTTGACAGAGACACAGCGAGAGCGGGAACACAAGCAGGGGGAGTGGGAGAGGGGGAAGCAGACTCCTGGTGGAGCAGGGAGCCCGATGGGGCTCGATCCCAGGACCCTGGGATTATGACTTAAGCTGAAGGCTGACACTTAATGACCGAGCCACCCAGGTGCCCCTGCTTCTTGTTTTTTAACTTGAAAAATAAATCTAAGCACCAGTGTTGCTCTCTAACGGATTGTCTTGCCCATCCCACATCAGAATTATGGTCTCTATATTCTAGATCTTGTCCTTGGATCCAGCAGTGAGGGAGAGGACCACATTTTCAGACTGCATGTTTGGCCTCTTGTAGAAATGCTCTTTTGAAGAGCTTTTTGGTTCTGAGGCTCCACCTAGCGTGGAGGGTGTCACAGAGACAAATGTAAAAAACAAGATTGTCTTGGGGCGCCTGGGTGGCTTAGTCGGTTAAGCGTCTTCCTTTGGCTCAGGTCGTGATCCTGGGCTCCTGTCAAGCCCCGAGTCAGGCTCCCTGCTCAGCGGGGAGTCTGCTTCTCCTTCTGCCCACCTCCCCCCCCCCCCCCCACTTGTGAGCACTCTCTCTTTCTCTCTCTCTCAAATAAATAAATAAATAAAACCTTTAAAAAGAAACAGGAGTTTCTTTATCAGGGTGGTGGTGTTGAGTATGTTAGTTCCACTACAGAGCATCCCCCAGCATGTCCCTTATGGAAGGAAGCACCGCTGGAGGAATTTCTATGAAATCCGGCATCAGGAAGTGCTGTGCTTCTCCTCAGTAGCTATTTTGTTTTTTGCTTACGGACAATATTAACTTTGTCTTTCTCTTTGCTTCGACTGCTGAGAGCTTCAAGTCATTTTTGTGACCTGCCGGAAGTGTAGAGAACTGGGATAGGTATTCCTGGATGCTCATTTTGCCTCTGATTTTTGTTGAAAACCATATTTCCTCCCTCAACCCAGATCTTGCAACTATTAAACTTACAAATTTTATTTTTTTGAAGTCACCTCAAGTCCTTTGGGGAAGGAATGGGATATGAATAAGATATAAGGTTGTTACTGATATTCAGTATAAACTCCTTAAGCTCAGTTGCCTAAGAAAAATTGATTTAGAGTCTGGAATTTTTAAATCTCTAGGTAAAAATGATTATTTTCTATTGCCAGTAGCATCTCTGCATTTCAGGAATCTAAGATGCCATTAATTATGAGATAGAGTCCCATTGCAAGGATGTTACAATGTCAGAAAATTGCCGACACTGATTTTCAGACATTTCTTGTAAGACCCTCTCCTAATCTCAGAGATGTTAAAATGTGGGAGAAAACGTACATTTTAGAATAAGTGAAATGTAGTATTATTTACAGTACATTTCAGAAGATGGCACATGGGTGTGGGGGGCTTACGGCTTATGGGTGCTCAGTGTGTTAAGGAAGCCTGGATCCCTAGGACATGATACAATTTCTGATCTCTGGTCACTGGAAGGGCAGTAATTTCTCGTCTGACCTAGATGCAGGTGTTCACACATGGGTTTAAAAAATGGCCCTTTTATGAGGGAACTTTAGATAAAGTTGGAAAATGTATTTTTTTTCAAGATATTTAAGATAATTTTTTAAACTATGCTCTGCTTTTGCTTTTAACTAACTTCAAAATACTCATCCTCAACAATAGAAAAATGAGCCAAGGACAGATTATTCTCAGAAGAAAATACAAATGGCTAATAAACATTTGAAAAACGTTCAATCTTTTTTGTAATCAAAATAATGCAAATTGAAGCAGCGTGATGCCATTTTTTGGTCTATAAAATTACAAAGATAATACTCAGAGCCGGTGAGATGGCAGCAAGCTAGGTGCTTTCATACACTGTAATGTGAGTATAAACGAGACAGTTTTTGTAGAAGCTAATTTACCGATACATGTTACAATGTCCTACAAATATTTATCTTTAAAATGTTCATACCCCTTGGCTAAGTAATTCAGTTCCTAGGCATCTATCCTAAGGAAATAATCAGAGGTTCAGAACTATGTTTAGAATGTTATTTATATTAGTAAAACATAAACAACTTAATATTCAACAACAGAGAGAGATTTAAATAAATTCTGGTTTTTCTATTCAGTGGAATGCCTTATAGCTATCAAAATTAGTGAGTTAAATGGGAAATAATTTGTACCTTCTGCTCATTTTGCTGTGTACCTGAAACTTCTCTAAAAAATAAAGTCTATTAAAAACAATAGTGATGTGATTTTGCAGAAGCCTTGATTCCTGAGAGGGTGGGGGATGTCATGAAGTGGCCACGGCTGGTGCATTTGAGCAACTTGGGTCTCATACACCCTGCTGGAGCCCGATGTCGTTAGTGTTGGGTGGGCCAAGCCCGGAGGTGGCTGCTAAGCATAGTGGGTGACCAGTTACCCAGAACCTTTGGAAAAGGAAATGACTTTATTGAATGGGCTAATCTTCACATTTATCTTACCGCTCAATTTAACCATGGTCTGTTCTGTCTCATTTGGGGATACGTGCTAATCTCTCCTCTCAGGACCTGCACCAACCAGCGCTTGCCTCCAGGCCAACTAGGGCTTCTCCCTTCACGATTCAACTTCCTTCGCCTATATTGTATTTTCTGGTGCCACTTGCAAACTTTCAAAATAGAAAAATGAACAGATAAGTCAGGTGCTGCTGCTTCCCTCCTGTCTTTTTAATTTTAACATCCTATCTTTGGGATATGATGCCCTTGCTTTTCATTGTCTTGCCAAAAAGAATCATGCTTGGGAATTTGAAGCTCAGGGCTAGGGAAAAATGGGGTATGGAACCACCAGATAACACCCTTAAAAATAGGAAGTTGAAGACTACATGACAGAGCAATCCTGACATACTGAGTGGAAAAAACTGTCCCTGTAGTTAAGATTCCAAAGTTGTTAATATGTATGCATAATACATCAGAAAGCCCTAAAAGAAATCTAGAAAGTGCTAACAATGGTTATATTTGGGAAGTAGAATTATTGGTGAGTTTTGCTTTTCTTTGTTTATTTTCCCAAGTTTTCTGTAGTATATATCATGATGATAAGAAAAAGATAGGAAATACTGGTAATTGTATTTCTTATTCAGCTTAATTGTTATCAATAATCATTATCAATAATTCCCTCTCCAGTTCTTTATCAGTAATTATTCTCTCCATTGATTCTAAATTCCTCCATTCAACAAATGTTTACCCAGAACCTTCTGTCTGCCAGGTACTGACCTAGGAATTAGGGATATAGCAATGACTAGGACAGTTCAAGTCCCCATTTTCTTAGAGCTGGCAGTAGTCTGGGGAGGTTGGTCATAAATACACAATGTCTCCTCATTAGACAACCAGGACCTTGCCTCAGCCTGCACTCATGCTCTGAGCTGAATGAATGAATCTAGTCTAGTGGCTTTAGATATCATTTATATGCCTGTGGTTTCTTAACCTGTTTCTCTAGCTTAGTTCTCTGTCCCCAACTCCAGACTTGTAAAGCCAACTACCTACCTGATGTCTTCACTGGGAGATCTAATAGGTATGTCAAACCAAATGTGTGAGAATGGAATTCTTGATTTCCCCAGCCTATCCCTCCCACCCTCAAACCTACTCTGCCAGTGTCTTCCCCATGGTAGGAAATGGCAATGCCATCTTTCTAGTTCTTCGGGCTGGTAACTTTGCAGTTATCTTGACTCCTCTCGTTCTTATACATTCTACATTCAATCAATTTCAAATTTTATTTATTCAAAATCTATCCAGAATCCGACTACTTCTCACCACCTCACCCTGGCCCCAGCCTCCATCTACCTAGTCTTGCCTGATGATTACACCAGTTACCTTAGTGGTTTCCTTGCTTCTGCTTTTGACCTTTGAGAGTTAAACCTCAGCATAGCAGCCAGGTGGTCCTGTTAAGACTCCAATCATATTACTCCCTGTTCACAACTCTGATGGCTTCCATCTTCTCAGTGAAAGCCAGTCTTTACAGCATCCTAAAAACCCCACACCATTGGGTGTCTCCCATCTCCTTCTTTGTACCTCACCTCTCTGGCTGTATCTCCTACTACTTTTTTTTTGTTCACTTCCTGCAGGCGTACTGGCCTTCTTGTTATTCCTGGAAGAAGCTGGGCATGCTACTGCCTCAGGGCCTTTGCACTTGATTTTTCCTCTGCCTGGAATGTTCTTTCTCTGCCTGGATCAGTTGATCCTTTATATATTGACACATACATCAACTCCCTTGGCTATCCTATTTATGGGTGAGCCCCCTACATTTTTTATCCCCCTTCCTTGCTTTAATTTTTTCTAAGCACTATCACCTTTTAACATATTATGCATTTCACATTCTTTTTTGTTGTTCATTATCTTTAAGGATCACAAAGGCAGGGTTTTTCAGGTCTTGTTATGTTCCCTGATGTATCCTCAGAACCTAAAACCAGTGCCTGGCACACAGCAAGCCCTCAAGGAGTGTTTGTTGGATGTTGGAAAAATGAATAGAAGGTAGATACTATGAAGACCATTTAAATTGTTTTTAAAAGCTCAGATGAGTTTTAAATGTTCCATATACCTGAGAATAATATCATTTAACAGTTTATAAATATAGTTCTTATTTTTTAAAGTACTCCTGTTTTCCTGTTAGACATGTTCTCTGACATTTGGAACACCTGATCCTGGATTAAATTTCCTGTATCTCTGAATTCCCAAGATAGGATATATTTCTTTAATTTTATTTTAAAAGTAGATAAATTATATGAATGTGTTCTCATGTAAAAATAAAACAAAATAACAGACATAAATGGAGTAAACAATGAAAACATCCTTTCATCTCTTCTCCCGATGTGGTCTTCTTCCCCAGAGGTAACCCCAGTTAATTTGTTGTGTATCCTTCTAGGCCAGGGCTGTCCAATAGAACTTTCTGTGATGGTAGGAATGTTCTATATCTGGGCTAATATAGTAGCAGCCACTAGCCACCTTTGGTTATTGAGTGCTTAAAGTGTGGCTGGAGTGACTGAGAAACTGAGTTTTTAATTATATTTCATTAATTTCACGAAATATAATTTGAGTTTAAATAGGCACATGTGGCTAATGGCTACCCCATTGGGCAGTACAGTTCTAAACTCTTCCTCCACAGTTACCTATTTCTCTCTCTCTTTAACCATAAATGATATACCATATAACCTGTATACATATTACACATAGTGCTTTGTCACTAGGAAAAGTCCTAAAAATTTTCCTTGTCTGTGTGTATGTATCTTACTGTTTTTAATGGTGCTTATTACTTCATAATATGTGCCTGCCATACTTAGCTAGATGAAAAATAGATATTTCTTGGTGCGGAGCCATGTGCTAGGCGTCCTTTTTCTCCATTCCACTGGCATCTGTCAAAGCTTTGCGGCAGCTGCCTGATCTGAGATTCTGCATAATCACGGACACAGTCCAAGAATCTAGTGATTTACATATGTTGGGCCTAGGGTCAAGTATAAAATCTACTTTTTCTTCCCTTTCTTCGGAAGATGAACATATTCTGATCTCAAATAAAATCATGCCTTAAGAGTTATGTTCAGCAGCTGGTAAATACAAACCTAACAGAATGAGACTGAGGGCTGCGATTTTGTGATGTCTTTTTCTAATTCTGAATTTGCAGTTCTAAAGCTGGTGAGTCCTGAGGCAGAACGCCTGCTTCTTTCTGAAGTCCCGTTCCCATCTCTTTTGCAAATCCTGATGAAAATGCCGTCATATTGCTGTAAAATTCTTTCCTACTGGAAGACGTTCTTGAGATGGTTATGACTTTATTAACTATGGGTAATTCACTTTTCAATTGATCACTGTGCTTCTAGCATGCCTCATCAACGTTTGCTAGTGAACATTTATTGAGCCTGGCAGCCATACTATTATGTATACTCTATCAGTCAAGGCCCTGCTGAGAGACAGACGGCTCACTCTAAGTGGGAAATAGGAAAAACGGTTTAATAAAAGGGACTATTTACAAGGGTGTGGGCAGAGCTTCAGGAAACCTCAAGAGATGGTATGCACCCTCGGCCTGGAAATGTTAGGGGTTGTCACTCCTAGGCATGAAGGGGTCGGGGAGACGGTGGTTACTAGAACTTTGCAGAGCCCTCTATATAAAGAGGGGCCTCTCAATGGAAACTGTGGATTTTGGTAAGAGGACAGAAATAACATACTGCTTCCTAGCAGGGAGGAAGCCAAGGGGAAAGATAGCCTGAGCTCACTCTTGCCCTGCCCTCTGGTGTTTTGCGTACTTCTCATGGACCCCACCCAACGTGAAACAGAAAGGCAGTGGAGCCCATTAGTGCAGTCCATACAGGAAGCCATACAGAGGAGAGTAGAGAAGGGTCTGGAAGAGAGTGGATTCTGGAGAAATAGAAGGAAGATATTACTCATACATTCATCATTTCATTTACTCCTTACAACAGCTTCATGAGGTAGATCATTTAATTATCTCCCTTTTATAGGTGAAGATACTGAAGGTTAGAGAGGTTAAGGAGCAGCAATTTTTAAAAAAGATTGATTTATTTATTTGAGAGAAAGCGGGAGTAAGAGTGCATGAGCAGGGGGGTGGGGGGCAGAGAGAGAGGGAGAAGGAGAGAAGCAGACTCCCTGCTAAGGGCGGAGTGGGGGGAGGGGGACTCCATCCCACCACCCTGAGATCATGACCTGAGCTGACATCAAGAGTGGGCTGCTTAACGTACTGAGCCCCAGGACCAGCAGTTTTTTAAAGATCGTATTTAAAAAATCAAATGGATATTAAATAATGGAGCTAAGATTTGAACTCAGGCCTGTATGAGTGGATTGTCCTATTGCAGTTAAGAAGAGCTTAGCATAGGGGATGTCTGTGTGGCTCAGCTGGTTAAGCGTCTGCCTTCAGCTCAGGTCATGATCCCAGGGTCCTGGGATTGAGCCCCACATCGGGCTCCCTGCTCAGCAGGGAGCCTGCTTCTCCCTCCCTCTGCTTGTGTGCGTGCTCTCTCTCTCTGACAAATAAATAAATAAAATCTCAAAAAAAAAAGAGCTTAGCATAAACAAGCAATTCTGCAGCTGGCTGTCAGCATCAGCAGTACTATGCTACATTCTAATTGGTTGGTTAGCTTGCTGTCTGGTCCACTTGTCAGGCTTCGATGAGCGTTGCTTAAGTACAGGTTCTACTGACCTTTTTTTGCACTCGGATGTTTGCATGGTATATTTTATGTAACATCTAATAGCTTTTTTTTTTAAAGAATTTTTTATTTATTCATTTGAGACAGAGAGATACAGAGAGAGAGAGAGAGAGCATGAGCAGTGGGGAGAGGCAGAGGAAGAGGGGCTCGATCCCAGGATCTGGAGATCATGACATGAGCCGAAGGCAGACGCTTAACCATCTGAGCCACCCAGGCGCCCCATCTAATAGCTTTTTTAATTTTAATTTTAATTTTTATTTTTTTCTAATTTTATTATGTTATGTTAGTCACCATACAATACATCATTGGTTTTTGATGTGGTGATCCATGATCCATTGTCTTCGTATAACACCCAGTGCTCCATGCAGTACGTGCCCTCCTTAATACCCATCACCGGGCTAACCAATCCCCCCTTCCCCCTCCCCTCTCCCCTCTAAAACCCTGTTTGTTTCTCAGAGTCCATAGTCTCTCATGGTTCATCTCTCCCTCCAAGTCCCCCCCCCCAATTTTTCCCTTCCTTCTCCTAATGTCCTCCATGCTATTCCTTATGTTCCACAAATAAGTGAAACCATATGATAATTGACTTTCTCTGCTTGACTTATTTCACTTAGCATAATCTCCTCCAGTCCCATCCATGTTGATGTAAAAGTTGGGTATTCATCCTTTCTGATGGCTGAGTAATATTCCATTGTATATATGGACCACATCTTCTTTATCCATTCATCTGTTGAAGGGCATCTCGGCTCTTTCCACAGTTTGGCTATTGCGGACATTGCTGCTATGAACATTGGGGTGCATATGGCCCTTCTTTTCACTACATCTGTGTCTTTGGGGTAAATACCCAGGAGTGCAATTGCCGGGTCATAGGGTAGCTCTATTTTTAAATTTTTGAGGAACCTCCACACTGTTTTCCAAAGTGGCTATACCAGCTTGCATTCCCACCAACAGTGTAAGAGAGTTCCCCTTTCTCCACAACCTCTCCAACATTTGTTGTTTCTTTCCCTGTCCATTTTTGCCATTCTAACTGGTGTAAGGTGGTATCTCAATGTGGTTTTGATTTGGATTTCCCTGATGGCTAATGATGATGAACATTTTTTCATGTATCTGTTAGCCATTTGTATGTCTTTTTCAGAGAAGTGTCTGTTCATCCCTTCTGCCCACTTTTTGACTTGATTATTTGTTTTTTGGGTGTTGAGTTTGAGAAGTTCTTTATAGATCTTGGATACCAGCCCTTTATCTGTAGTGTCATTTGCAATATCTTCTCCCATTCTGTGGGTTGCCTCTTTGTTTTGTTGACTGTTTCCTTTGCTGTACAGAAGCTTTTTATCTTGATGAAGTCCCAAAAATTCATTTTTGCTTTTGTTTCACTAGCTTTTGGAGATGTATCTTGAAAGAAGTTGCTGTGGGCAATGTCAAAGAGGTTACTGCCTATGTTCTCCTCTAGGATTTTGATGGATTCCTGTCTCACATTGAGGTCTTTCATCCACTTTGAGTTTATCTTTGTGAATGGTGTTAGAGAATGGTCGAGTTTCATTCTTCTGCATGTGGCTGTCCAATTTTCCCAGCACCATTTATTGAAAAGACTGTCTTTTTTCCATTGCTTGTTTTTTCCTGCTTTGTCAAAGATTATTTGACCATAGAGTTGAGGGTCCCTATCTGGGTTCTCTATTCTGTTCCATTGGTCTATATGTCTGTTTTTCTTCCAGTACCATGCTGTCTTGGTGATCACAGCTTTGTAATATAGCTTGAAATCGGGCAACGTGATGCCCCCAGCTTTGTTTTTCTTTTTCAACATTTCCTTGGCGATTCGGGGTCTTTTCTGATTCCATACAAATTTTAGGATTGTTTGTTCCAGCACTTTGAAAAATGTCATTGGAATTTTGATCGGGATGGCATTGAAGGTATAGATTGCTCTGGGTAGCATAGACATTTTAACAATGTTTATTCTTCCGATCCATGAGCGTGGAATATTTTTCCATCTTTTTGTGTCTTCTTCAATTTCTTTCATGAGTGTTTTGTAGTTCCTAGAGTGTAGATCCTTTACCTCTTTGGTTAGGTTTATTCCGAGGTATCTTAGGGTTTTTGGTGCTATTGTAAATGGAATCGTTTCTCTAATTTCTCTTTCTTACAGTTGCGTTGTTAGTGTATAAGAAAGCAACTGATTTCTGTGCATTGATTTTGCATCCTGCCACATTACTGAATTGCTGTATGAGTTCTAGTAATTTGGGGGTGGAGTCTTTTGGGTTTTCCACATAAAGTATCATGTCGTCTGCGAAAAGAGAGAGTTTGACTTCTTCTTTGCCAATTTGAATACCTTTTATTTCTTTTTATTGTCTGATTGCTGTTGCTAGGACTTCTAGCACTAGTACTGTGTTGAACAATAGTGGCGAGAGTGGGCATCCTTGACGTGTTCCTGATCTTAAGGGAAAGGCTCTCAGCCTTTCCCCATTGAGGATGATATTCGCTGTGGGTTTTTCATAGATGGATTTTATGAACTTGAGGAATGTTCCCTCTATCCCTATACTCTGAAGAGTTTTAATCAGGAAAGGATGTATTTTGTCAAATGCTTTTTCTGCATCAATTGAGAGGACCATATGGTTCTTCTCCCTCCTCTTATTAATAGCTTTTTTAAAAAAAAATTATTTATTTTAAGCAATCTCTACACCCAGTATTGGGCTTGAACTCATGACCCCAATATCAAGAGTTGCTTGCTCTTCCGGCTGAGCCAGCCAGGCGCCCCATGTAATGTCTAATAGCTTTTAAGTAAATATTTGACAATGTCTAATTGAACACATTCTGCAAATGAAATGCCCAACATCTAAAGTCTTTCCCTTTAAAAAGCATGGCTGGGGTGCCTGGGTGGCTTAATTGGTTAAGTGGCGGACTCTTGATTTCAGCTCAGGTCATGATCTTAGGGTCCTGGGACCATGCCCTGCATCAGGCTCTGTGCTCAGTGGGGAGTCTGCTTGAGATTCTCTCTCTTCCTCTGCCCCTCCCCCTACTCACCCTCACTCACTCACTCTCTCTCTCTCTCAAATAAATAAATCTTTTTAAAAAAAGCATGATGGGAATATGGCTTTGGTATGATACACTACAGTTGACATTACCAGAACCTATATGATAAATAGGCAACATACTCACATGCAGTGACTGGGTGTTCTGAAACCCTAAGTCAGGTAGAAAGAAGTTTAATTGCAGTAGAGCTCCAAGTCTGTGGTCTAGCAAGGTCCTTGCACATATGAGGTTCAGGGCAGGGGGCCAGGGCTTCTTAACCCTTTAAAATCCTTTGTCTTTGCTGCTAAACATAAAAATTTCATGTGACTCCCCAACCCTGAATTTAGAATATGGCTACATGGGTGGGGGCATAGTCTAGCCTCTGATGATCTCTACCAGTTCAGAGGCTTAATTTCTATGATTTGGATGTTAAAAAGGTAGGGTTTTTTTCCGGGTATGAAATTACTGAAAATTGAATATGCCTTTTCAAACTCCTACCTCCTCCCATTCTAAAAAGGCCACCCTTCACCTTTGAGGATTGCTGTCCCAGAGCTAATTCTGTTCCTTCTTTTCTTATTTTTCTTGTACTTATGCACCCTCCAAACATCTAGCATCATATGAAATACATAGCAGATGTTAGGAAACATTCAACAATGTGATTGGCTGATGTGGGGTCTAAGCTGTGGCTGGCCAGTAACGGTATGTCAGTCATCTGACTTACTACACCACATCTGGGTGAAACATACGGTCCCGTCCTTTGGTTTTTTCAATTAATCGTTTGCACCCCCCCTTCTCTAATTACCAGAAGTCCATTGTCTCCTTTGTGAGGCCCCCGTCCTAATTGTCTAAGAATCCTGAGAGTTTCCTCAGTTCAAAGGGAACCAGAAAGGTAACTGAGTCTGAGGGATGTAACACTGATGTTACTTCGTGCTGCCATTTGGTGTCTCTGTTGAAGACAGGTTCTGTAGAGTCCAGTGGAGACAGCATCTATCTTAGAGTTGGAAAAGCCAATGAGCTAATACATTTAAAGTGCTTAGTGTGTAGATGGTTGCATGGCACTATATAGGCACTCAAAGATTTAGCTATTATGTTACATTATTGAGCCTCAGTTTTATGTCTTACTTAGGGCTTAGACCCAAAGGATCCCTGGAACCATCCCAGGTCTGGCAAATGGTAAGGAAGAGATGGGGGCCTGGGTCCTCAGCAGCCTGGTATAGATAGGTAGGTAGGTAGGTAGGTATGTAGATTTATATATAGCTTGGAGTCCAGGTTGGACTAGTCCCTGCCTCTCCCTGGAGCCTCTGGTTATCTTACTCTTATTTTCCTACAGTTGGTTTGCCCCTTGTAGGTGGAGGAGACAGCATCCGAGTAGCTTCAGATTCCTTGTAAATCAAATGATTTGTTCTGGCTCAGAGAAGGAATTCTGGGGTGTTTGGACTGAAAAAATGTTGGCTGAAGTCACAGGGCTGGTTGTTGGTGGCTGGGCCTTAACCAAGGTCTTCCTGAATGTAGAACTTGACTCTCAACTGAGGGGGTAATCTGCCCCATTTTGGAAGGCAATGTTCTGGCAATGTTCACAACAAGTCTATGGCTCATTAATAATATTTGCATTCTCCCCATTCCAAGCACACTGCCTTGTACATACCAAGAAATAGCCCTTCTCCATGTCAGCTGCTGTTAAATATGATCACATGCTCACAAGGACATACGTGTACACATGCACACATAGCTCATTTATGAACTCTGTCTACCTTCAGTCTCTTTGCTTCTTTCTTTTTCCTACTTCTGGGCCACGATAATTAAGAAAAAATACAGAGTGCATATAAACCTTTTTCTTTACCTTTGAGTAACTATCGTTACTTTACAACTTTCTCTGTCTCTGCTTTACTTACCAGATTTCACACCCTCTAGAATACACCTTTCTTGGAAAATGGCAACACCTTATCTTTTCAATAAACTTTGCACCTAGCACATAAAAGATCTCCAACTAGTAATTTATTTTAGATCATGTGAAAAAGATTCACTGTCCATGTATATTAAAGGTTAATGAATCATTAATCAAAGCTAACCCCATTTGCCAATCCATTTACCTATTTAGGTTGTGTCCTAAAAGTTCACTCATGAGTCAGTTTGCTTTGTTTCTAGGGGAAACTACATTATCTATTATTATATAGTATTATATATTATGATATATAATAATAAATACTAACATAAATAATAATTGCCACAATTGATTACCAGGTACTTTATACACATTATTTCTTTGTTTTACAACAACCCTGTGAGATAGGTACCCATTTTACAGATGAAATTCAACTTCAACTAAGGAACATCTATCCATCCATTCATCCATTTATTTATTTATTTATACAGATTTATTTATTTATTTTTTGGTGGGGAGGGCAGAGGAAGAGGGAGAGAGAATCTCAAGCAGACTCCCCGCTAAGTGGGGAGCCCAATGTGGGGCTCAATCTCACAACCCTGAGATTATGACCTGAGCTGAAATTAAGAGTTGGATACTCAATGGACTGAGCCACCCAGGTGCCCCTTATTTTTTTTTAAGATTTATTTATTTATTTGAGAGAGAGAGAGAGAGAGAGAGAATGAGAGAATGTGAGATGGGGCAGAGGGAGAGAATCTCCAAGCAGACTCCCTGCTAAGCAGGGAACCTGAGGTGGGGCTCGATCCCATGACCCATGAGATCATGACTTGAGCCAAAATCAAGAGCCGACCACCCAGCCTACTGAGCCACCCAGGCGCCCCTTTTAAAATTACACAAAGTCAAACACATTTCTTGTCCTGAAGACAGCATGTGCTAAAGGGGCAAAGACGGGCCACCCATGGCCTCCCTCGCCATTCCTTGTCCCTTTACCAGCCACAGCCTTTGGGCCCCAGGTTGGTGTCTGATTCGATGCCAGCCTATTCTGGTTGTGGCCTGCTTTGAAAAGATGAGCTCCGCCAGTCTGATTCTCCCTTAGGAATTTGAATGGGGAAACATGGGAAGAAGCAGTAAGTTGGCTGGAGCTGGGGCAGAAAGACTGAGAAGTTGATGAGTGAGTGTTAGGAAGGGAGGCCAATTGTCACATGTGAGCTGCTGGGTATAGGGGAGTAGAGGCCCGCAGAGACTGGAGTGTAGTGGATGGGTATAGGGTAAATGGGAGTGGGACAGAAAGAGTCATGTGCAGAAAGCAGCCAGGTGCTCCGCACGCTGGAGCCAGACTCTGCACCTTTCCTACTTGCCCCCACCCCCACAATTTCTATGCTGGGAGAGACTTAAAATAATCCTTCGTCTCTTGAGCTTCATGTCTTGAAGGACAGTTGGTTCTTTTCAGCCCTTCTGACCGAAATTAGAACACACAGCCCGTAAATACTGGTAAGGGGATTTGAACCACAGTCTGTGGGAACAGTCTCTGTTCCTCTCACTGCACCCCTTGGCTACATTACAAATGCTGCTCTGGCCCACCATGGCCCACGAGGTCACCTTACTGGATCTGAAAAAGAACCAACAATGGACCCGTTTCCTGAACCCATGTCCCCAGTCTTGGTTTACTTTTGGAGCCCTGAACAGGAAGGTGGGGGTTAAGAAAGTCGCAGGCAACTGGAAAGTCTCCAAACAAGTCTGGGGCAGGACTCCAGCTTCCAGGGCGGAAGGTACTACAATGGGCAGGGGGGTGGGGGTGGGGCAAGGACGGCTTCTTGGCAGTGCAGAAGGGCCCCTGGCTCTTCCCCGACTGGAACTGCTCTTCCCCCTACTTGCTAGCTCCGGTTCTAAGACCGCACCTGACATACAGTCGAATGAGTGAATGAATGATTGATGAATGAGTGAGTGACTAAATGACTGGCAGAAGTGGGTCATGGCCCCTCTTCAAACGTGTGCATCATTCTTCAGTCGTCTTCCCCAGTTAAGGAACACCTGTGTCTGTGTCTGAGCAACAATTCATGCAGCACTAGGAGTACTGTGGACAGCTTTAACAGTACCGGAGCTGATGGAGTGATGCCCACGATAATGCCAGAGTTCCGAGACGACACATGGACAACCCTGGACTGCACTTGCCCTGTTTACAAAAACACCGCTCCCTTTGTCTTCCTCTGGAGAGAGTGAGGTTTTCATTTTAAGAGGCTGACTAAAGGCTGCGGAGCCACTTCCTGGGCAGGCTTCCAAGTGACTACATCTCTCTCCCAGCGCTCCCCAGAGCCCCAGCCCAGGCTGCCTGGGGCGGGGCCTCCAGCTGGCCGTGGCCGTGGCCGTGGCCGTGGCCGTGGCAGTTGGAGCTACCGCAGGAGCATTTATCTGCAGCCCGCCAGAAAGGCTGGGCCCTTAGGTCCTCCCGGGGCACGGATAATGGCTTTGGCCCTTGCGCTGAAGTGACGTCCGAGTTTGTGATTGGCCAGGCTGGTGTGTGTGAAATACGGGTGATGTCTGCCACACTTCTGAGTATGGCATTTCTTCCCGCCGAGTACCCCGGGCTGTGGGTAAGTCTAAAGCTTTGCGGTCTGCCCTGGGTGGTTGTGAAATGTTCAAAGCCGAGCACTGTGACTTTCCAAGGGCATGACTTAGCATATTTTGTGATCCTGTGGGGCCTCAGTTGCCTTTTCTGTGAAAGAGAGATGGTATTCTCCTATATTATGGAAGGATAGGAGAATGTAGCCATCCTAGGCTGTTGCAGGACCAAGAAGAGAGAACCTATAGAGAGTACCTCCTCTGGTACCTGGCATATAGTAGAGAGTGCGGCACTCTCATGATTTCTGAGCATCAGTCAAAAAAAAAAAAAAAGGTTTCAGTGACAAAGTCCCTGTTTTTATCTCTAATGGTATAATATTTCTCTGAAAGACTCAGTGGCTATATTCTGCTTCTGCACCAAAGAAACAAGGCTTCAGGGGAAGATAGTGCCAAAGGAAAGTTTGTCAGACTATATTCCCTTTCTCTTTTTCCCTTCTAGACCCTGACTGCACCTGCCCCATTTGCCGATGAAACCAGCTGCCAGTGCCAAGCACCCCATGAAAAATTGACCATTGCTCAGGCCCGCTTAGGAACACCAGGTGAGGCTGTACTTCTTGTTCTCCGAGTGGGCCCTGTCCTGACGTTTAAAGTAGCAGAGGGGCACCTGGGTGGCTCAGTCGGTTAAGTGTCTGCCTTTGGCTCGGGTCATGATCCCAGGGTTCTGGGATCGAGTCCCACGTCGGGCTCCCTGCTCAGCGGGGAGCCTGCTTCTCCCTCTCCCACTCCCCCTGTTTGTGTTCCTTCTCTCTCTATGTCTCTCTCTGTCAAATAAATAAATAAAATCTTAAAAAATAAATAAAGTAGCAGAGTAGGCCCATCATTACTTGAGCACTTTCAATCGGAGAGTTGAATTTAGAGATTTATAGCACAGTGCAAGAAGGATAAACACCTACACTGAGAAACTGGACCAACCAAAGTAAGCAGGTAAAAGAGCAGGAAATGGAGCCCCAGCCCTGCCATCTCCTAGCTCTACAACTTTGTGCAAGTCAGGAGAATGATCTGAATCTGTTTCTTTTTGTGTCAGTACAAACATTGATACCTGCCTGCTTCACAAGGTTTCAGGGGTGACAAGATTTGGTTCAAAACACCAAAGCAGTTTTTAAACTGTGAAGGCTTATACAAGCCTAGGCTATTATAATTATTATCATTTTTAATGCCTTTTAAAAACGTTTCTCCGATGCGGCACCTGGGTGGCTCAGTTGGTTAAGCGACTGCCTTTGGCTCAGGTCATGATCCTGGAGTCCCGGGATCGGGTCCCGCATCAGGCTCCCTGCTCAGCAGGGAGTCTGCTCCTCTCTCTGACCCTCCCCCCTCTCATGTGCTCTCTCTCCCTCTCTCTCATTCTCTTTCTCAAATAGATAAATAAAACCTTTAAAAAAAAAACAAACAAAAAACGGTTCTCCGAGGGTGCCTTAAATAGCCTGGGCTCTACGCTAGACGTTTGTTGATTCATTAACTCCTTTATACCAGAGATGCCTAGAGATTGAAAAAGACCTATGAAGGACCATCCCAAGAGCTCAGGCATACCTCGTTTCGTTGCACTTCGCTTGAGTGTGCTTCGCAGATGCTGCGGGGTTTTTTTGTTTTGTTTGTTTGTTTGTTTTTACAGATTGAAGGTTTGTGGTAACCCTGTGTCGGACGAGTCATTGGGCGCTATTTTTCCAACAGTATTCGCTCATTTTGTGTCTCTGTCACACTTTGGTCATTCTTGCAAGCATTCAAACTTTTTCATTATTCTATTTGTTAGGGTGATCTGTGATAAGTGATTATGACTTGCTGAAACCTCAGATGACAGCATTTTTTACTATCAGGTGTTATTTTTAATTAAGGCATATACATAGAGGTTTTTTTTAGATATAATGCTATTGCATGCTTAATATACTACAGTATAGTGTAAACATAACTTTTTTTTTTAAGTAATCTCTACACCCATCTCGGGACTTGAACTTACACCCCTGAGATCAAGAGTCACACGCTCTACCAATTGAGCCAGTCAGGTGCCCCTAAACATAACTTTTACATGCACTGGGAAACCAAAAAATTCACTTGACTAGTTTTATCATGGTATTTGCTTTATTGCAGAGGTCTGAAAATGAACCTGCAATATCTCCAAGGTACACCTCTAATTAAAGAGACAACCCGATATGAAATAAAACCCCCAAATAATATGCATGTGTGTGCTTAGGGGTTCAACCTTGCAACACAGATAACTGTAAGTTTTAAGAAGGGCAGATTCATTGGGCCTGGAACAGTCAGGAAAGACCTTGTAGCCAACCTGAGCTGCTTGTTTTGGGAGAAGTGAGATTGGGACTAGGTGGGCAGTCAACAGAAGGGTGTCCCAGGCCAGTGGAAGTGGAAGAGTGAAGGCACAGAGATAGCTGTGTAGGAGTCAATGAGGGACATTCCGGGTGATGTGGCTGGAGTGAAAACTAAGACTAGTTGAGCAGCTGAGCTTTGAGACACTGAAGATGGCATGACTTGGTTTCCACTCACCATGGCAAAAAGCAAACATCCCTGGCTTAAGAGAATCCGTGGGACAAAGGACAATTTGCTTAATAATAATGGGTATTTATTAAGTGCTTACTATTGCTAAGTTCTTTAGATGTACCATGTCCTTTCACTCTACAACTCTGTGGTTAGTACTTTATTTCCCAGAGGAGAGAATGAAGGCTTTCGAGAAGCCATGAATCTCGCAAGGTAAGTGAGTGAGCCGCTGCCAGCGGTCCTCACACTGGAGGTGCATCAGAATCACCTGGAGGGCTCATCAAACTAGATGGTTGGGCCTCACCCCCAGAGTTTCTGATTCAGTCCAAATGGGGTGGGACCTAATCATCTGCTGCTGCAGGGGGACCCACTTGAGCCCCACGGGTAGGTGGTCAAGCTGGGGTTTGACATCAAACCCATTTGTGTTCACGCTTGGGCTCTCGATCATGACTCTCTGTTTCCTTTTGAAGAATATCTTCAAGGGAGTGAGATGAGGAAGCGAGGGCGAGCAAAGTTAATAATCAGCTTTGAGAAAGGCAAGAAGAGGCTTGGGGAAGTAGCTCTTAGCCGCTAAACCAGTTGTTCCCACACTTAAGTGTGCAACAAATCACCTGGTGCCTTGTTAAAGAAGCAGATATCCTGGGGTACCTGGGTGGCTCGGTTGGTCAAGCGTCTGCCTTCGGCTCAGGTCATGATCCCAGGGTCCTGGGATTGGGCCCCGTGTCGGGCTCCCTGCTCAGCGGGGAATCTGCTTCTCCCTCTCCCTCTGCCCACCCCCCCCCCCCCCCCCCCACTGATGCTCGCTCACTTGCTCTCTCAAATAAATAAATAAAACATCTTTTAAAAAAAAGAAAAGCAGATTTCCTGCTCTCTCTCCCTTACCCCTGAATCTGGGATGGGGCCCAAGCATCTGTGTTTTGAGCTAACAGCCAGGTGATTGTGAACTTGGTGGTTTACGGACCATACACTGAGAAATGCTGACCCCAGCAATAAATCCAAAAGCCACAATGGAATTCCAGGTGATTATGAAAGAACTAATTTAACCTAAAGTGAAAGACTGAGCTTCAGGCCACCGAAGAAGAGGCCCCTACTTTGCCCGGGAAAGGGAGGTAGAACTTCCCGTACGTCTGCTACGTGCTGCGTGCTGTACTCTATCTCGTTTGGTCTTTGCGTCTGGTCTCTTACCCATCTGACAGCAAAAACTGGGAGATGGGTAATCTTGTGTCCTTTCTTGAGGACTTGGAGAATGGAAAAGTAACTTGTCAAATGTCCTAGCTGACTGGGTAGAGCTAGGATTTGCCCCCAAGTCCCTTTTACCTCAAATCTCTGCACGGGCCATAGCGGACCGCGGAGCGCAGTGAGAACACAGGCTTTGAACTGGAGGGTGGCAGGTGAACGAGACAGACAAGACATACAGACAGTGGCTGTGATCTTCCGTAGCGGCAGGGCTGTCTGCCTCACTCACTGCTGTTTCACCAGCACCTAGAGACCTTCTTGTCAAATCCTGTGTGCTCAGTAAATACTTCGTGAGTGACTGAGTGAATGAATGGAAGTTTGGGACAAGAGGAGGAGCTTGCCCTCCGGAATAAAATCAGAGAGTTGGGTGTGATGCTCTGAGCTGGCGTCAAGCTGATGGGGTTAGATTGGGTGCTGGTCTGTTGTCTGACCACCAAGCGCTTTAAACGCCAAGAACCAAGTTAGGATAAGGTGGTGGTACATTTTGAAACAGCTGTGTCGTGGGCTCTGTGGAACATGGGTCTCTGCAGGAGTGAGATGAAGCAGAGGTGAACTCTTCGTACTAGAAGAGAAAGTCTCCTGTGGTCTCAGGTGATGACCCTTGGAAGTTATCCAAGAGAGTTTGTGATGTTGATGGGCACCTGGCTGGCAGAGGGGGGGAGGGCCCCATTTTTGTTAGAAACTCCTTTATTTAGAATGTCTAGCACCCATATTAAAATGTGACAAGATGTCAGTTCTTTGATTAGTAGAAGGCACGTGATAGTCTTAGACCACACTCTGATAACCATTGTTTTATTACAGTAGTGGTCCTCTTTGCTGCTTCGAATCCTCTGCCTTGTTCAAGTAGCCATCACCTGCCAGGTGTGTGATGGAGCAGCTCTGGGGTGGGGGTGGGGCTGGGAATGGTGCATCCCTTAACGAGTTCCCTGCTGATGCTGCCTGTCCTGGAACCTCACTGCCAGAAACACTGACGAAGAGTAACTGTTGGTAATGGTTGGAGGGAGTGACAGGGAGATTATCCAAATATAATTGTTGGGGCATTGTGCTGTTAGTAGAAAACAAGAAAAACATCATTGCTTTTTTGGAACGTTTGGTAATTTTCAAGACTACTAAGCAATTACCTTTTTGTGGTGCTGTCTTGAGCATTCCATCAAAAAGACAAACAGACCCACATTTGGGGTTTATAATGTACTTCAAGATTATAGTTATAAGTGAAGTCTTTATCTCCTTCACTGGCCCTATTTTATGACTTAGTACAATTGCCTACAATATGTTGCACAATTGTCAGTCTGCCCAAAGAGGGGCTGGCATATAAATTCTAAAAGAGGTAATGACAAACTCTGCTCATCGCTCTTAGCTCCTGTATGTTCTCTGTGAGCCACAAGAGAAGGAACACAGTAGAACAATTGGAATTGGCACCTTTGGTCTGAGCTCAATTAGTCCAGCTGTGGAACTATGAACCTGCAAGGTTTCATATCTATCAGAGACCGAGAATCACTCCTCTGTCTTCAGATAAAGGAGAAGTCCAAGTGATTGTTTCATAGGTCCCTTTTCATCACAGCTGCTTTTTATCTTAAAAGGAAATTCAGTTCTAATTGCCTGTTTTCTTTCTCAAAGGGGGATTTATGTTGTTCCATTTCCATGGTGTGTAGAGTTTGCCAAATTCATTTTTTTAAGAACTACCTCAATGAATTTTGCCTTGTTTGTGTGCACCTGTACTATAATTTTCCTTAAATATACCCTTTTTTGAAAAGAGTTACTTATTTATTTTAGAGAGAGCAAGTGAGAGAGCACGAGCAGGAGGGGCAGAGGGAGAAAGAATCCGAGCACACTTGGCACTGAGCGCGGAGCCTGACACAGGGCTTGATCCCACGCCACGACCCTGAGATCAGGACCTGAGCCGAAACCAAGAGTCAGATGCTTAACCAACTGTGCCACCCAGGCACCCCTAAATATACTTTTTTAAAATTTAAATTTAAGTATTTAAAAAGTTAACACCAATCACTATCAGTAAAAGCTGGCTATAAGTAGAAGGAAATTATCAAGTTTATATAAAGCTATTGTAAACTTGATAAAATATGTAATTATTAGATTTTTAAAGGCTAATTTTTGTGCCACCATTTTTGTACATCAATTGTACACAAAAACAATACTAGTGACTGTAATTAGTGGGTGTTTAGTACTAATCCTGCTCTTTTTAAAAAGAATTCATATTGGAATGTAGTTTTCTAGAAGGCGCCATGAGTTAGAAGAAAGGGCAGTGAAGTTTGGCTCATACTCACATTTCGTCACAGCTTCGTTGTACGATATTGGGTAAGCTGCTTAACTAGGCTGAGCTTCCATTGCCCCTCTATGAAATAAGGATAGTAAGTCCATTCTCTCCCACACACATTAGAATTGATGCAAAGATTGAGTGAAAGATAGGTGCTTGGTAAATCATATGGACTTTTAAAGCACTGTTTAAATGTAGGTTAAAAGCCATAATCAAAAATGAATAGTCATCCATTTGTTGTTGCCTGAGTCTGAAGGAATACCAAGAAAAGCCATAACGCAGCCCACAAAAATGTGAGTTCAGGTATAATGCAGTTGGTGATTGCCTTCTGTCTGACCATATAGTAGGTGGATGTTCAACTTTTTCTAACTGCCCAACTGCCTTGCAGTGTGATCGTACCATTTTACATTCCCACTGGCATTGTTCGAGAGTTCCAGTTGCTCTCTACCCTCGCCAAGAATTGGTAGGGTCAATATATTTTTAAATTCTTAGCTGTTCTAAGGGTATGAAGTAGTCTATTATTCTAGCTTTAATTTCTATTTCCCTGATAACTAATGATATTAAAGATCTTTTCATGAGCTTATTTGCCATTCATATATTTATTTTCTTTGGTGAAGTGTCTGTTCAAATTTCTTGCCCTTTTTTAAAATGAGGTATTTCTTATTGATTTTTGACAGTTCTTTTGTATTCTAGATACAAGGCTTAGATCAGATATATATTTTGCAAATATTTTCTCCCTGTCTGACTTGCCTTTGTATTTTTGTAAAAATGTCTTTTGAAGATGTGAGTTTGAAGTAAGGTCCAATTTATTTTTATTATTTTTTGGCTTTATAATGTGTCCTTTTGGGGCCTATTCAAGAAATTTTTTTAAAGATTTTATTTATTTGAGAGAGAGAGAGAGAGCTAGAGAGTGAGCATGAGTGGGGGGAGGAAGAGCAGAAGGAGAGGGAGAAGCAGACTCCCCGCTGAGCAGGGAGCCTGACATGACAAGGGGCTCGATCCCAGGACCCTGAGGTTATGACCCGAGCCGAAGTCAGAGGCTTAACAGACTGAGCCACCCAGGTGCCCCCTATTCAAGAAATTTTTGCCAAACCCACAGTCACTAAAATTCTCTCCCCATTTCTTGTAGAAGTTTCACAACTTTAGTCCATACATTTAGATCTATGATACATTTTGAGTTAATTTTCATATATGGTGTGAGATGTGAGGCAAGCATAGCTCCCTCACCATTTCATTTGTTTATAAGTGCTGAATAACTTAGAAAAATTTGGAGTGTAAGATCCAGGAAGTTAAAAAAAAGTCAGATTTCCCCACAATACTATACCATGGTCATTATTTGTATCCATGAGTCTTTTTTTTCTTTAAGATTTTATTTATTTTTTTGACAGAGAGAGACACAGCGAGAGAGGGAACACAAGCAGGGGGAGTGGGAGAGGGAGAAGCAGGCTTCTCGCTGAGCAGGGAGCCTGATGCGGGGCTCGATCCCAGGACCCCGGGATCATGACCTGAACCGAAGGCAGACGCCTAACGACTGAGCCACCCAGGCGCCCCTGTATCCATGATTCTTAAGCAAATATTCAGCATCATTTTGGTGTTATGTGTAGTTCATTATATGGAAATTATTTGGAACATAGCAATCGACATGTGCTATACATATAGGCATTTTACCAGAACATCACATTTATCTGATAGACCTCACTCTGTCCATTCAGGATAAACAGCAATGTATTTGAAATACTTCTGAGAATTTATAATTGTCTGTGGGCAGAAAATTTATAATGCCATTGTATTCATTTTCTATGCTGCATAACATACTGCCGCAGAATTAGTGGCTTAAAACAATGCAGATTTATTACGTCATAATTTATGTGGGCCGGGAGCCTGGCTAAGCGGAGTCCTCTGCTCAGGATCCCGCAAGGTTGCGTTTAAGGTGTCACCCAGGACTCATCTCTCACCTGGAGGCTTGATGGTGAGAGACCTGTTTCCAAGCTCACTCAGGTTGTTTCCTTGCAGCTCTAAGACCAAAGATCTAGCTTTTTGCTGGTTGTCAGCCAGAGGCCACTGTCAGCCCCTAGGAGATACCTGTAGTTCCTTGCCACGTGGCCCTATCACAACACGATAGCTTCCTTCAAAGCCACCGAGAGAGAAAGAGTGAGTCTGCTAGCAATATGGAATCTTACATAGTGGAACGTAATCATGGGAGTGCCATCCATCCTCTTTGCCATACTCAACTGGTTAGAAACAAGTCACAGGTCCCACTCGCATTTCATTTTTTTAAAAGATTTTATTTATTTATTTGACAATGAGAGCGAGCACAAGCAGGGGGAGTGGCAGTTGGAGGGAGAGGGAGAAGCAGGCTCCCTGCTAAGCAGGGAGCCGGATGCGGGGTTCCATCCCAGGACCCTGGGATCATGACCCGAGCCGAAGGCAGTTGCTTAACCAACTGAGCCACCCAGGCGCCCACCCCACTCACATTTCAAAGGGAGGAGTTGGCACCAAGGCGTGAACACCAGGTGGCAGGGATCCCTGGGAGGACCCTTAAGGTCTCTCCACCATGGCCATGATGTAGTTGGGTTCCCACTCGGGATCATTGCCAGACCTCCAGCTTCACCAGCCAGTGGTTCCCAACATAGATGCTCTGGAGAATGCCCAAATGCTTAAAAAGATGTCTGGAAAAATCTGAAACAAAAGAATAAAAGAAATAAACATACAAACTAAAAAAAAGCCACACTCTTAAAAACTTTATTGTAGAGAATTTCATACATACACAAAGGTAGAACAATATAATGAACCTTCATGTGTTTGTCATCTATAGCTATCAACCACCACCCCATGCCAGTCTTACCCCATGCACGCCCCCATCCACTGCCCCCTCTTGAATTATTTGAAACAAAGCCCTGGGCTTCCTATCATTCCATCCATAAATATTTCTGTATAAATGTCTTAAAAAACCAGTTTTTAAAAACATAACCATTACACCATTTTTTCACCTAAAAATTAACAGTAATTCTTTAATATCACCAAATATCCAGTGTTCCAATTTCTGATTATCTTATGTCCTCATTCACTGATAGTTAGTTTGAACCCAAATCCAAATAATATCTATACATTCAAGATGTTGATAAGTCTTCAGTTATTTATTTAAAGATTTTATTTATTTATTTGACAGAGAGGGAACACAAGCAGGGGGAGTGGGAGAGGGAGAAGCAGGCTTCCTGTGGAGCAGGGAGCCCGATGTGGGGCTCAATCCCAGGACCCTGGGATCATGACCTGAGCTGCTTAATGACTGAGCCACCCAGGCGCCCCTTGAATAAGTCTTTTAAATCTCTCATCTGCAGACCCACTTCCATTCCATCTTTCTTTGTCTTTTTTTTTTTTTTTCTTGAAGCACTCATTTGTTAAGATTGGTTTTTAGTTTGGGGTGTTGTTCTTTTTTTTTTTTTTTTGGTCCCGTTTCCCAGTCTGGAAATTGCTGACACACTACAATTTTAAAAAGTGAGCTTATTGCAAAATCAACTCCACAAATACTCTTCAAAGATTTACTAAATGGTCTTTTTCTTGGTAATTAAGTCATCTTTCTTTACTTTTCTTTCCTCCCTGCTTCCTGAATTCATTTATCTTGATCACCTCTGAATCAATAACAAAAAGTTTTGCAAAACTGCCATCTGCTTTCCCCTGGGATTTATATCTTAAAAAAATTTTCCTCAATTGAATTCAAATTGAATAAGAGCATTGAAACCAAGGATCCCTCATTAGACAGTTTGTTATTTCAAAGCATTTTCTATTTACCATGCCTTATTTAGAATCCAGTATAATCCTGTGAAGGCAATTCTGTTTGTTCAGAATGGTGTATAATTGGGAATAACTGCAATTCCCTGACATAAAGTCTCTTGAGTTCTTTTTTATTAGAGAAATTTAATTTATTAGAAACATTGTACCATCTGAATCTATTAATGTAACATTCCTTTTAATTTATATTCCAAATTAATGAGGTTATACTACATCAAGAAGTAATCACAATTTTAAATCTGTTTTAAAAATCATTCACCAGAAGTTTGCATTGATTTCTTTTTTAAATTTATTTTTATAACATCATTATAATACATGCATGTACTGGAAAAAGTCAGTAGGACTCTTAGGCTTATTAGAAAAAAAACCCAGTGACTCAACAATCCCTTTCCCTACCTGCCCTCACCCCAATTCTTGTTTCCTATAGACACTCACCATTTGATGATCTTAACTTTCCAAAATGTTGTGCACATCTCTCATCCACTGTCATTGCCATTCTTGTTTCCTCTGCCCTGGGGGATTATACCTTTTAATTTATTTTTTTTTGGGCGGGGGGATATACCTTTTTAATTCTTTACCTGTAATTCTTGTAGTATTTGGGAGGAAGTGGAAATAAATGCATATATGTTCAGTTTGCCGTATTTAGCTTTTAGTTTGCCATATTTTCACTTTCTGGTTCCTTCGTCGATAGCCCAGAATGGTGTAAAAGTTGGCACCCAAGCCCTCTACCCCCAATGTCTCCGTGTTGTTGGAGGAGGTGGGTCTTTGGGCTGTCTGAGCCAAGTGTCATCCTGTAGTTTCTAGTGCGTCTCCCGGCCTCCAGGGGGCTGTGGCGAGCCTATCCCTCTCTGTCATGGAATGGCACTTCCCAGAGCACCATATGGCCCCGTGAGAATGTCTCGTGAGGCCTCTTCTCTCTTGACCCTTGTCCCTCAGAGGGACTGTAGTGTTGGTCGCTGACCTGCAACACTGAGGGCCACCCCCACATGTCACCTGACTCTTCTGTCTTTGGGGCACGTGTCCCCCCCCCCCCATCTCTTACGACGCCAAAGAGGTCAGAGAGTGAGCTTCGTGCAGTGGCGCGCCGGAGGGAAGTAAGCCCAGGTTGGCAGCATCCGCCCGTTCCGGTGGTGCACGTCCCGCCCCGGCGGCTTCCGGGCTTCCGGTGGCCTGGAGCTGGGAGGAAAGGCGCGCGCCCGTCTCTCGGAGCTGCACGAGCACACTCCCGCACGCCGCTGCCTTGGGGAGCGGGTCTCCGGGGCCTCCGTTCAGGACTGCCCGAGTCAAGAACGAAGTCGTTTTTCCTCTTCATTAAGCGCCTCGCTTACTCCTGCCTCGATAGCCCCGCTGGGCTGACTCTGCCAACCCTTGGCTGGCGCCTGGGCTGTCTGAATCTGCCGGCTCAGACACCCCAGACTCGACTCTGGGTTCAGAGAACTCCGGGCCGCCCTGTGTTTGTCTCTCCTGTTGGCTTAAAATGTGTGTTCTGGGTCGCTCTTACGCTCTTAGTTCTCTGTTTTTACTCCACTTTGCTAGCCTCCGAAGAGCCTCTTTGTAAAAGTCACTGTGTGCCCTAATAGACTGGTGGTACCCAGACATGGTGTTTTATCCAGGTAAACCTCCTCACGCTGGTGTCCTGATGACAGAAGCATCAGGTCACAGGGCTGCCTTCTTCTGCGGTTGTGTTGATGACACTTTGTTTCTTCCACAGTTGACAGGCCTGTCAGAGTCTACGCGGATGGAATATTTGACCTCTTCCATTCTGGTCATGCAAGGGCACTTATGCAAGCAAAAACACTGTTTCCCAACAGCTACTTGTTGGTTGGAGGTAAGAATTGCATTTTCTCTTTGTCTAGAAAATTCCTTTATAAGGTGCCTCCTGAAAAGGATCCCTTTCAGAGTTCCATTATTAAAATCTCACTGGTTATTACTCCCACTTCAACCGATACTGGCTCACTTGTTGGCTGTCTGAAATTTAACGTGACGTTTAAAAAGCCATAGGGGAAATCACCTCATGGGGTTAGACACCACTGAGTCCCCGAGAGAGACAGACTAATAATACCAAGTGCAACCGCTTCATGTTTCCCATTAATGCCTTTCTTCTTGTGATCGAGGCATGATCAAATTTATGTTTCTAAAATTTTCTGGAAGGTTAGGAGAAAAACAATGTTATTTTGATTTCAAATCCTAGAGAGCTGAGGGGCTTAAGGATGATTAAGGGTAAACAAGGTCACTGTCTGTTTGCTTTGTGTGGCCCACAGCACTTCGGATGCTGCTGTGCTAAGTGTCCTGGCTGACGATAACCTAGTTAACGGGGCTTATGTACTGTGTGTTAAAGAAATGGAGATTTAGATACCTGCGTAATTTTGGTTCACAGTGAAGGAAATGGCTTACTTCATAAGCTTGTGGAAGAAGGGTGGTTGGATGTGGATGGAAATTTTCCTCCTCCAGAAGGCCTACTACCCATTTCAGTTTGGGTAAAGGGGATAGTGCCTGCCTCGCGACACCTGCATCTCTCCTCTGTAGCTTCTGGAAGCACCATATCCTTTCATGGTGATCAGTTTTTGTGCCATTAGCTGAACTAGGCACTGTCAACCCTGAAACCCCTCCTGTGAGGAAAAAGGTGCTGTTAAGAGACCATGTCTCTGTGTTTTTGTTTTTGTTTTTTTTTAAGATTTTATTTATTTGACAGAGAGAGACACAGCGAGAGCGGGAACACAAGCAGGGGGAGTGGGAGAGGGAGAAGCAGGCTTCCCGCGGAGCAGGGAGCCCGATGCGGGGCTTGATCCCAGGACCCCGGGATCATGACCTGAGCCGAAGGCAGATGCTTAACGACTGAGCCACCCAGGCGCCCCCATGTCTCTGTTTTTAAAGTATTTTGTTACCTTCTGCAAGTTTAAGACTATGTTTTGGATATTTGAGAAGCATCTTTCTACAGATTTTACTGAGGATGGTGACCACGTGGTTATTGAATGGAGTTCTTTCCAGAAGGAAGAGATGATAAAAGGCAATAAGTACTGGACAAGTCATGCAGAGGGCACCCAAGGCAGGCAGAGAGCCCATCTGTTGTTCATTTCTGTTTATCTCGAGTGGAAAACCATTTCTGAAAGGAGCCCTACCACCTGGAGTGTGGTCCTGAGCTGCTGAGGCCCTGGGGAGACCTCTGCAGTGTTTTGGTGACCCAAGCTGGGAGGTGGTTTGATGTGGGTCACGCTTAGTGGGAACGCTAGCCAGAGCTGTGGGTGATCACGTTAAGGGTGATACCAGGGGCATGGTAGCAGAGCTCACTTACCGTGAGGGGCATCGCTGTAGCAAACACGTTTGGATAAAATTGTGGACAAGTACAGTCTTCCTTTGAGCTGTGTAGCAGTTGCCTTCCTCTAAAATGCAGCATCTATCCCAGCTATTCCAGAAATGCTTTGTGATGAGAAGAAAAACAAAGTTAGTTTCTAGACTCAAATGATTTAAAACAGTAGTGCAGGGTCATTCAGAAATCCTGCGTGTTGTGTCAAAAATCTCCCACGAAGCTGCCCCACACCTTGCAAGATGTTTAGCATCATTGGCACCTTTCCCACTAAATGCCAGTAGCTGCCTCCAATCATCGTGGCAACTAAAGATGCCCCACCAATTTCCTGAAATGCTTCCTAGGGGATGATGAGGCCCCTGCTGATAACCATTGTCTTAGACTAGGAGTCTTCAAACTTTGTTCCCCACATCCCTAAAACAATTTTGAAAAACCAAATACCTTTTTGCAGTTTTTTTAAGTTGACATCTAAAATTTTCTATTCTAAGTTTATTTTTTTTTTTTTTTTAAGATTTTATTTATTTATTTGGGAGAGAGAGAGACAGAGTTTGTGAGAGAGAGCACAAGCGGGGAGGAGAGGGAGTAGCAGGTTCCCCCCTGAGCAGGGAGCCCGATGCGGGGCTTGATCCCAAGACCCTGGGATCATGACCCGAGCCTAAGGCAGATGCTTAACCGACTGAGCCACCCAGGTGCCCCTTCTATTCTAAGTTTAAATAGTTGTGAAAGACATAATTTCTTTAATATTGTAAGTATTGACATTTTCAAACCTCAACAAATTTTTTTTTAAAGATTTTATTTATTTATCTGTCAGAGAGACAGAGTGAGACAGAGAGAGGGACAGAGAGCGCACAAACGGGGAGTGGGAGAGGGAGAAGCAGACTCCCCGCTGAGCAAGGAGCCCGATATAGGGCTCGATCCCAGGACCCTGGAACATGACCTGAGCTGAAGGCAGACGCTTAATGAACTGAGCCACCCAGGCGTCCCCTCAATAAACATTTTTTTAGGGAAGTTTTATGTTCACAGCAAAATTGAGCAGAAAATACAGAGAATTCCCATATGCCCAAATATGCATAGCCTCCCTCGTCATCAACATCCCAGACCAGACTGATACATTGGTTACAGTCCAATGTAACCTACACCGACGCATCATCATCACCCAGAGTCCACAGCTGATGTTAGACTTTTCTCTTAGTGTGGCACATTCTATGGGTTTTGGCAAATGTATAACGACATGTATCCACTATTGTCATGTTATACAAAATTAGTTTCACTGCCTTAAAAATTCTCTGTGCTCTGCCTATTCATCCATCTCTCCTCCCAGCCCATGGCAACCACTTATCTTCTTACCATCTCTATAGTTTTTTCCCAGAATGTTATATAATTGGAATTTTACAGTAGGTACCTTTTTCAGATTGGCTTTTTTCACTCAGTGATACATATTTAAGGTTCCTCCATGTCTCTTCACGGCTTGCTAGTTCACTTGTTAGTGCTGAATAATAAAATAATACCCCATTGTCTGAATGTACCACAGTTCGTCCATTTACTTCCTGAAGGACACCTGGGTTGCTCCCAAGTTTTGGCAATTATGAATAAAGCTGCTATAAACATCCGTATGCAAGTTTTTATGTGGACATACGTTTTCAACTCCTTTGGGTAAATACCAACCAAGGAGCATGATTGCTGGATTGTATGTTAAGTTTTGGGGCTCCTGGGTGGTTCAGTTGGTTGAGCGTCTGACTCTTGGTTTCAGCTCAGGTCATGATCCCAGGGTCGTGGGATGGAGCCCCAAGTTGGGCTCCGTGATCAGTGCAGGGTCTGCTTGAGGCTCTCCCCCTCTCCCTCCCACTTGCACGTGTGCACACTCTCTCTCTTTCTCTAAAATAAACAAACAAAATCTTTAAAAAAAAGAGTATGTTAAGCTTTGTACGAAACTGCCAAACTGTTCCAAAGTGGCTGCCCCACCTTGCATTTCCTGCAGCAGTGCGTGAGAGTTACCGTTGCTCCGTACCCTCACCAGCATTCGGTGCTGTCAGTGTTTTGCATTGTGGCCATTGTAATAGGTCTATAGGTGTATTTCATTGTCTTAGTTTTCAATTCCCTGGTGACATAAGATATTGAACATCTTTTCATATGCTTACTTGCCATCTGTATATCTTCTTTGGTGAGGTGTGTGTTCAGATCTTTTGTCAATTTTTAAATCTGGTTGTTCATTTTCTTACCATTGGGTTTTAAGTGTTCCTTGTACAGTTTGGGTAACAGTCCTTTATCTCTTCTTTTTCAATTATTTTTTCCCAGTCTGTGGGAATGTCATTCCAGTCTTTCACAGGGCCACAGTTCCTAATTTTAACTAAGTCCAGTTTAGTACTTGTGTCTTCGATGGTCCGTGTCTTTTGTGTTGTATCTAAAAATCACTGCCGTACCCAAAGTCATCTAGGTTTTCTGCTAGGAGTTTTAGACTTCTGTGTTTTATATTTAAATCTGTGATCTCTTTTGAGTTAATTTTTGTGAATAGTATAAGATTTGTGTCTAGAGTATTTTTTTTGCATGTGGATGTCCGGTTTTTTAACATCATTTGTTGAATACACGATTTCTGCTGTATTGTTTTGCCTTTGCTCCTTTGACTATGTTTATGTGGGTCTATTTCTAGGCTCTCTTTTCTGTTCCATTGATCTGTTTGTTCATTCTCTCACCAGTTCTATACCTTCTTGATTACTTTAGCTTTATAGTAAGTACTGAAGTTGGTTAGTGTGAGCCTTCAAATTGTGTTCTACTTCCCCAGTATTGATGTGGCTGTTCTGGGTCTTTTGTCTCTCCATATAAACTTTAGAATCAATTTGTCAAGTTGTCGCCACAAAGTAAGTTGCTGTTATTTTGATTGGGATTGCGTTGAATCTGTAGATGCATTGACATCTTGACAATACTGAGTCTTCCTATTCATGAACATAGAATATTTCTCCATTTATTTTGTTCTTTGATATCTTTCATCAGAGTTTTGTAGGTTCTTCATATAGATCTTGCACATATTTTGTTAGATTTATACCTAAGTACTTCATTTTGGGGAGGGGAGGGGCTAATGTAAACAGTAATACATTCTTAATTTCAAAACTTGTTCATTGCTTGTATGTAGGAAGGTGATTGACTTTTATATATCAAACTTGTATCCTGCAACCTTGCTGTAGTTGCTTATTAGTTCTAGGGAATTTTTTTGGTAAATTCTTTCACATTTTCTACATAGGTCGTCATGTCATCTGTGAGCAAAAATGGTTCTATTTCTTCCTTCCCAGTCTGTATACTTTTTATTTCCTTTTCTTGGCTTACTGCACTAGCTAGGACTTCCAGTACAATGTTGAAAAGCAGTGGGAAGAGGGATGGCATTGCCTTGTTCCTGATATTAGTGGGAAAACTTAAACTTTCTCTCTTAAAAGTGTGATGTTAGCTGTAGATTTTTTGTAGATAGTGTTTATCAAGTTGAGGAAGTTCCTCTCTATTCCATTTTCTGAGAGTATTTATCATGAAGGAGTATTGGATTTTATCAAATGCCTTTTCTGCATCTATTGATAAGATCTTGTGGTTTTCCTCTTTAGCTTGGTGATGTGATGGATTACATTAATTGATTTTCAAATGTTGAACCAGCCTTGCATACCTGAGATAAATCCCACTTGGTCATGGTATATAATTCTTTTTATATATTGATGGATCTGAGGTATTAATACCTTGTTGAACAGTTTTGCATCCATTTTCATGAGACAACTTGGTCTGAGTTTTTTTTCCTTACAATGTCTTCTTTTGATTTTGGTATTAGGGAAATGCTGGCCTCATAGAATGAGTTAGGAGGTATTCCTTCTGCTTCTGTCTTCTGGAAGAGATTGTAAAGAATTGGTATAGTTTATTCCTTACATGTTTGGTAGAATTTACCAGTGAACTCATCTGGGCCTGGTGTTTTCTCTTTTAGAAGGTTATTAGATATTGATTCAATTTCTATTCAGATTGTCTATTTTTTCTAGTGTAAGTTTTGACAGCTTGTGTCTTTCAAGGAATTTGTCCATTTTGTGTAGGTTACCAAATTATGGAGTTGCTCTTAATATTCCTTTATTATTCTTTTAATGTTCATGAGATCGGCAATAATGTCCCCTCTTGAATATCCTATTTTAATAATTTGAGTATTTTCTCTTTTTTCTTAACTAGAGGCTTATAAATTTCATTGATCTTTTGAAAGAACCAGCTTTTCTCTATTGATTCCTGTTTTCAATTTCATTAGTTTCTGTTCTGATTTTTAGTATTTCTTCTGCTTACCTCTGGATTTAATTTGCTCTTCTTTTTCTAGTTTCCTAAGGTGGAAGCTTAGATTATTGACTTCAGATATTTAGACTTTTTAGACTTTGTTTTTTCCCCCAGTTATACATTTAATGCTACATATCTCCCTCTAAACTGTTTTCCCTGCATTCCACACATTTTGATAAGCTGTGTTTTCATTTTCATTTACCTCAAAATATTTAAATATTTCTGTTGATGGGGCACCTGGGTGGCTCAGTTGTTAAGCATCTGCCTTCGGCTCAGGTCATGATCCCAGTGTCCTGGGATCGAGCCCCACATCAAGGTCCCTGCTCAGTGGGAAGCCTGCTTCTCCCTCTCCTACTCCCCCTGCTTGTGTTCCCTCTCTCGCTGTGTCTCTCTCTGTCAAATAAATAAATAAAATCTTTAAAAAAAAGTAAATAAATATTTCTGTTGAGATTTATTTTTTTTACCCATGTGTTATTTAGAAGTACGTTACTTAATCTCCAAGTATTTTGGGATTTTCCAGCTATCTTTCTCTTTTTGATTCCTAGTTTAATTCCATTGTGGTCTGAGAACAGACATTGTATGATTTCTATTCTTTTAAATGTGTTATGGTGTGTTTTATGGCCCAGAATGTTGTCTGTCTTGGTGAATGCTTCATGTGAGCTTGAGAAAGCTGTATATTCTGCCGTGGTTGGATGAACTAGTCAGTAGATGTCAATTATATCTGGCTGATTGATGGTGCTGTTGAGTTAAACTATGTCATTGTTCATTTTCTGTCTGCTAGGTCTATCTGTTTCTGATAGAGGGGTGTTAAAGCTTCCACCTCTTATAGTGGATTCATCTATTTCTCCTTGCAGTTCCAACAGTTTTTGCCTCATATATTTTGACTCTGTTTTTTGGCACATCCACATTAAGGATTGCTATGTCTTCGTGGAGTATTGACCCTTTTATCATTATGTAATGCCCCTTTCTTCTTGATAACTTCCCTTGTTCTGGAGTCTACACTGTCTGAAATTAATGTGCCTACTTCCATGTTCTTGATCCTTTTTAATGTATATATGTTTTCATATTTAAAGTGGGTTTTTTGTAGACAATATACAGTTGGGTCTTGTTTTTTGATCACAATCTCTGTCTTATAATTGATAAATGTAGACCATATGTGTTCCAAGTGATTATTGATATAGTTGGTTTAATATATCCTTTATTTTTCCCTGTTTTCTATTTGCTGCCTTTGTGTTTTGTTCCTACTTGTATCTTCCACACTTTTTCTGCCTTTTGTAGTTTTAATTTAGCATTTTATATGATTCCATTTTCTCTCCTTTCTTAGCATATCAATTATACTTCTTTTTTCACTTTTTTAGTGGTTGCCCTAGAGTTTATAATATACATTCTAAACTAATCCAAGTCCACTTTCAAACAACACTATACTGTTGGTACAAGTACCTTGTAAAAACAAAACATTTCTTTTTTTTTTTTAGGTTTTTTTTTAAAGATTTTATTTATTTATTTGACAGAGACACAGTGAGAGAGGGAACACAAGCAGGGGGTAGTGGGAGAGGGAGAAACGGGTTTCCCATGGAGCAGGGAGCCTGATGCAGGGCTCGATCCCAGGACCCTGGGATCATGACCTGAGCCGAAGGCAGATGCTTAACCAACTGAGCCGCCCAGGTGCCCCAAAACAAAATATTTCTTATTCCTCCCTCCCATCCCTTGTATCATTGCAGTCATTCATTCATAATTGAATATATTATTGCTGTTACTATTTTGAACAAATTGTTCATCTGTTAAATGAATTAAGAATAAGAGAAATAAAATGTTTTGTCTTATTCATTCTTGAATCCTTCTCCTTTCTTTATGTAAATTTGAATTTCTGACCCATCATTTTCCTTCTCCCTAAAGAACTTTTTTTTTTTTTAAAGAAGAAATTTTAAAAACATTTCTTGCAAGGCAGGTCTACTGGAATGAAATTCCTTCATTTTTTTTTTTGTTGGGGGCGGTCTTTATTTCTTCTTCTCTTTTGAAGTTTGATTTTACAGGGTACAGAATTCTAGGTTGGTGGGGTTTTTTTCTCTCAATACTAAATATTTCACTCCATTCTCTTCTTGCTCCCATTGTTTCTGTGGAGACATCCATTGTATTTTTATCCTTGTTCCTCCATAGGTAAGCTGCTTTTATCCTCTGGATTCCCTTGAGATTTTTTTCCTCTGGGATTTTTCCTGTTGAGTGTTCTCTAACATTTAAATGAGAGGAGTGGGATTTTATGATTTGTGGACGAATGTTTATTGCTAGAATGAGATAGGGTTTAACATTGATTTTATTCCTCTTCTTCCTTATTATAGATTTCAGTGCTGAAGTATTTTGTTTACACAAATATTTAGATGGGAATGGAAGAAGTTTGTTATAGTGATGCCACTCAAACTTTGAACTCCTTAGTTATTTGCCATGTATCACAAAAATAATTTATTATTGTCAACAAAATAATTTTAATGGTCTGTCAAGTGACAATTTATTAAAGTCCTCTTTCCAATTTGATGCAAGGAATGGATTAGAAATGACCTGACCTGCAAGATTTGTTTCCAAGCTGTGAGAATCATTTGTTTTCTTTCTTTCTGGGAAGTAGAACAAAAAGGCTTTACCAAGACTTACCAAATGATTCCTAATTATAACCCTTACTCTTTTACTTGAAAGCAACTTGCTTAACCAGATATACTTAGAAAGGGTTGGGGAGGTGAAAATATTGGTAATTTCATTATACCTTTGTCAATCCAATAATTTTTGATAAAATGGTTTTATTGTTTTCTTAAAAGTTAAAAAAAAAACAACAAACACCTGGAAACCTTGGGGCTGCAGGTTTTGCTTATTAAATCTGCAGAAAACACCTAACCTAATTGGCAAAGGTAGTCCTTACTGTCAAACCTGCTAAAAAACCTGGAGAAAAGGTCTTTTAAATTCAAATATGTTAATGTGTTTCAGGAAGCCTTATAAAAACCACTGAGAAATACATTATAGAATGCATTGTATGAAATAGAATCAGTCAAGATTAAAATTATGTAGCTCTAATATAATAAGTTGTAAGCAAGACAATAAATCGTTATAATTAATTTATAGTAATGCAATGTAATTTATAGGTAAAATAGTACCATATTTATAAGGAGAGGCATATGATAAAAGACATGTTATTTCTTCTCTAAATATTAGCGTGTGTGTGTGTGTGTTAAACTCTGGCATTTGGCTTTTGGGGAAAATTAAATAAAATCGAATGTAAAAATCAGAAATGACTTACTTATCTTTATTAGATACCATGGGTATACTTCCCTTATGTATTTAAGAATAGAAAAGGGAATATACTACTAAAAAATAATTTGGCAGTATGTATTTTGTGCTAGGAGGAGATAGAAAATAATACACATTTTAGAAGAGGAAATAGGTAAGGATTATCTATAAATGGAGTAAGTTTTATAATGTGATCTGATAGAATATATTTTAACTTCCTTTTAAAATAATGCATATGAAATCTTTAAAAAAAGCCTGTAAATGTTTTATCCATGTGCTTGTTCCAACGTATTTTGAGAAAATTGATAATTCTAAAAAATATTCCAGTTCCATTTCTAAGATGCAGTGGTATCAGCCTATACAGCTTTGCCTTATTGAGATGATTTTGAAGTGAAAAGCTGGGAAAAATGCTTACTCTTAACTAAAAAAGAAAAGGCATTTCTAGAATTCAATATGAGTATTGAGAATAGCTGGAAAAATGCTTACCCTTAACTACATGAAAAAGCCATTTTTAGCATTCAATATTTCTTTCCATTGCTCCTTTTGCTTTGGATTCCTGGGCCTTATCCCTCAAGATCCTTGTGTTCTTTGACAATAGTTAGGAGAATGAAAAGGCACAGTTGTTAGGCAACAATTTGCATTATTCCCCACTCTACCATAATTAGTTTCCAACACCTGGCTTTACCTATAACAGGAATCTTTGTAAGACAGGAAGCTTTTACAGATCCATGGTGTTTGCAGTAGTCATTAAGCAAGATTTCCCTTTGGTTTGGCCTGAAGCCTTAACTCCCTGCCCCTTGCAATGTAGCACAGTAAGATCTGGATGGTGTCTTTCTTTTGGGTAGTGGGGTAAAGGTGGTTTTGGACACAGAGGCTTTCTTTGGGACCATTAATTTTAGGAAAGAGTACCTTTGCAAATTGAGGATCTGGAAATTGAGTTCTTTAAAGCTTCTTGTGTTTGGATATCTCTTAAAAAGTCTTGGTGTATCCCCAGGAGTATGTGTGCCCTAGTTCGAAGACCATTACCTTTAGACTATCTTTTTTGAGTATCTCAAGCCACTTTTAATGGCAGACGATTCTATACTGAGGAAAGTTAGGGAGTCCTTTACAAAACGGTGTTCTTTGATTTTGGTGGAAAGATGGTCTCTTGCAATGATGTGTGTAGTTAGCAGATAAAATGTTTATGGTGAATTGAAAGAACCCGCTGTATTAATGGCGGGGCCCCGTACGTCTACAGGTAGGTTTGCTGTAGGAGTTTCCCTGGGTGGAGCAAGGGCTTCGCTCGTGAAACCACTCTGGTCAGGGCAAGTGCACAGAAAGCTGCTTGGCATAACACTTGGTATTTGGTAGAAATGATTGATTGAAAGACCAGAAACTGTGATAAGTGGAAGTACTACGGTCTGCTTCTCAACCTTGGGCAAAAACTGACACAAAATGCCATGGTCATGTACTATGATTATAATATCTGCATTTCTAATTTTTAAGCATTACGGCCAGTAATAATTTGAAAACTCATTTATGTAAGCTTACCTCGTTGGCATTATTTTGGTGAATTGAAACTACCAATTGTAAAGCCCCTTTTTCTTTTTAATTTAAAAGCTAATGTCATTTAACAAGAAACAACAGGTGTTGGTGAGGCTGTGGAGAAAGGGGAACCCTCTTACACTGTTGGTGGGAGGGTAAACTGGCACACCCACTCTGGAAAACAGTATGGAGGTGCCTCAGAAAGTTAAACATGGAGCTATCCTATGATCCGACAATTGCACTACTGGGTTTTTACTCAAAGAATCCAAAAATACTAATTCAGAGGGATACATGCACCCTGATGTTTATAGCAGCATTATCTACAATAGCCTAATTATGGAAACAGCCCAAGTGTCCATCAACTGATGAATGGATAAAGATGTGGTATACACACACACACACACACACACACACACACACACACGATGGAATATTAACGCAGCCATCAAAAAGAATGAAATCTTGCCACTTATAACAATGTGGATGGAACTAGAGTGTATTATGCTAAGTGAAATAAGTCAGTCAGAGGAAGACAAATACCATATGATTTCACTCATATGTGGAATTTAAGAAATAAAACAAATGAGCAAAGGGGGGAAAAAAGAGAAAGAGGCAAACCAAGAAACAGACTCTTAACTCTAGAAGACAATCTAATGGTTACCAGAGGGGAGGTGTGGGGGGAGATGGGTGAAACAGGTGATGGGGATTAAGGAGGGCACTTGTGATGAGCACCTGGTGTTGTATGGAAGTGTTGAATCACTATATTGTACACCTGAAACTAGTATTACACTGTGTTAACTAACTGAAATTTGAATAAAAACTTAAATAATATAAGAAGTTAATATCATTTAAAAACAAGTCAAGAAATTGAAATTTATATCAGAGTTTTTCCCTAAAATATTTCTTTTTTTTAAAATTTTATTACGTTATGTTAATCACCATACATTACATCATTAGTTTTTGATGTAGTGTTCCATGATTCATTGTTTGCGTATAACACCCAGTGCTCCATGCAATACGTGCCCTCTTTAATACCCATCACCAGGCTAACCCATCCCCCCACCCCCTCCCCTCTAAGATCCTCAGTTTGTTTCTCAGAGTCCATAGTCTCTCATGGTTTGTCTCCCCCTCCGATTACCCCCCCCTTCATTTTTCCCTTCCTACTTTTTTTTTTAACATATAATGTATTATTTGTTTCAGAGGTACAGGTCTGTGATTCATCAGTCTTACACAATTCAAAGTGCTCACCATAGCACATACCCTCCCCAACGTCCATCACCCAGCCACCCCATCCCTCCCACCCCCCACCACTCCAGCAACCCTCAGTTTGTTTCCTGAGATTAAGAGTCTCTTACGGTTTCTCTCCCTCTTTGGTTTCATCTTGTTTCATTTTTTCCTCCCTTCCCCTATGATCCTCTGTCTTGTTTCTCAAATTCCTCATATCAGTGAGATCATATGATACTTGTCTTTCTCTGACTGACTTATTTTGCTTAGCATAATACCCTCTAGTTCCATCCACATCATTGCAAAAGGCAAGATTTCGCTTTTTTGATGGCTGCATAATATTCCATTGTATATATATACCACACCTTCTTTATCCATTCATCTGTTGATGGACATCTTGGCTCTTTCCATAGTTTGGCTATTGTAGACATTGCTGCTATAAACATTGGGTTGCACATACCCCTTCGGATCACTACATTTGTATCTTTGGGGTAAATACCCAGTAGTGCAATTGCTGGGTTGTAGGGTAGCTCTATTTTCAACTTTTTGAGGAACCTCCATACTGTTTTCCAGAGTGGCTGCACCAGCTTGCATTCCCACCAACCGTGTAGGAGGGTTCCTCTTTCTCTGCATCCTCACCAACATCTGTCCTTTCCTGACTTGTTAATTTTAGCTATTCTGACTGGTGTGAGGTGGTATCTCATTAAGGTTTTGATTTGGATTTCCCTGATGCCAAGTGATATTGAACACTTTTTCATGTGTCTGGTGGCTACTTGGATGTCTTCTTTGCAGAAATGTCTGTTCATGTCTTCTACCCATTTCTTGATTGGATTCTTTGTTCTTTGGGTGTTGAGTTTGATAAGTTCTTTATAGATTTTGGATACTAGCCCTTTATCTGATACGTCATTTGCAAATATCTTCTACCATTCTGTCAGTTGTCTTTTGGTTTTGTTGACTGTTTCCTTTGCCGTGCAGAAGCTTTTTATCTTGATCAAGTCCCAATAGTTCATTTTTGCCCTTGCTTCCCTTGCCTTTGGCGATGTTTCTAGGAAGAAGTTGCTGCAGCTGAGGTCGAAGAGGTTGCTGCCTGTGTTCTCCTCAAGGATTTTGATGGATTCCTGTCTTACATTTAGGTCTTTCATCCATTTTGAATCTATTTTTTGTGTGTGGTGTATGGAAATGGTCCAGTTTCATTCTTCTGCATGTGACTGTCCAATTTTCCCAACACCATTTGTTGAAGAGACTGTATTTTTTTTAAAAGATTTTATTTATTTATTTGAGAAAGAGAATGAGAGAGAGAGAGAGAGAGAGCACATGAGAGGGGGGAGGGTCAGAGGGAGAAGCAGACTCCCTGCTGAGCAGGGAGCCCGATGTGGGACTCGATCCTGGGACTCCAGGATCATGACCTGAGCCAAAGGCAGTCGCTCAACCAACTGAGCCACCCAGGCGCCCAGAAGAGACTGCACTTTTTCCATAGGACATTCTTTCCTGCTTTATCAAAGATTAGTTGACCATAGAGTTGAGGGTCCATTTCTGGGCTTTCTATTCTGTTCCATTGATCTATGTGTCTGTTTTTGTGCCAGTTACCATACTGTCTTGATAATTACAGCTTTGTAATAGAGCTTGAAGTCCGAAATTGATGCCACCAGCTTTGCTTTTCTTTTTCAACATTCCTCTGGCTATTTGGGGTCTTTTCTGGTTCCACAAAAATTTTGGGATTATTTGTTCCATTTCTTTGAAAAAGTTGATGGTATTTTGATAGGGATTGCATTAAATGTGTAGATTGCTCTAGGTAGCATAGACATTTTCACAATATTTGTTCTTCCAATCCATGAGCATGGAACGTTTTTCCATTTCTTTGTGTCTTCCTCAATTTCTTTCATGAGTATTCTATAGTTTTCTGAGTACAGATTCTTTGCCTCTTTGGTTAGATTTATTCCTAGGTATCTTATGGTTTTGGGTGCAATTGTAAATGGGATCGACTCCTTAATTTCTCTTTCTTCTATCTTGTTGTTGGTGTATAGAAATGCCGCTGATTTCTGTGAATTGATTTTATATCCTGCCACTTTACTGAATTCCTGTATGAGTTCTAGCAGTTTTGGGGTGGAGTCTTTTGGGTTTTCCACATAAAGTATCATATCATCTGCAAAGAGTGAGAATTTGAATTCTTTGCTGATTCGGATGCCTTTTATTTCTTTTTGTTGTCTGATTGCTGAGGCTAGGACTTCTAGTACTGTGTTGGATAGCAGTGGTGATAGTGGACATCCCTGCCATATTCCTGACCTTAGGGGAAAAGCTCTCAGTTTTTCCCCATTGAGAATGGTATTTGCTGTGGGTTTTTCATAGATAGCTTTTACGATATTGAGGTATGTACCGTCTATCCCTACCCTCTAAAGAGTTTTAATCAAGAAAGGGTGCTGTACTTTGTCAAATGCTTTTTCTGCATCTATTGAGAGGAGCATATGGTTCTTGTTCTTTCTTTTATTAATGTATTGTATCACATTGATTGATTTGTGGATGTTGAACCAAACTTCCAGCCCAGGAATAAATCCCACTTGGTCGTGGTGAATAATCCTTTTAATATACTGTAGGATCCTATTGGCTAGTATTTTGGTGAGAATTTTTGCATCCATGTTCATCAGGGATATTGGTCTGTAATTCTCCTTTTTGATGGGGTCTTTGTCTGGTTTTGGGATCAAAGTAATGCTGGCCTCATAAAATGAGTTTGGAAGTTTTCCTTTCATTTCATTTTCTGGAACAGTTTCAGAAGAATAGGTATTAATTCTTCTTTAAATGTTTGGTAGAATTCCTCTGGGAAGCCATCTGGCCCTGGGCTCTTGTTTGTTGGGAGATTTTTGATGACTGCTTCAATTTCCTTACTGGTTATGGGTCTGTTCGGGTTTTCTATTTCTTTCTGGTTCAGTTTTGGTAGTTTATACTTCTCTAGGAATGCATCCATTTCTTCCAGATTGTCTAATTTGGAGACATAGAGTTGCTCATAATATGTTCTTATAATTGTTTGTATTTCTTTGGTGTTGGTTGTGATCGCTCCTCTTTCATTCATGATTCTATTTATTTGGGTTGTTTCTCTTTTCTTTTTGATAAGTCTGGCCAGGGGTTTATCAATCGTAATTCTTTTAAAGAACCAGCTCCTAGTTTTATTGATCTGTTCTACTGTTCTTTTGGTTTCTATTTCATTGATTTCTGCTCTGATCTTTATTATTTCTCTTCTCCTGCTGGCTTTAGGCTTTATTTGCTGTTGTTTCTCCAGCTCCTTTAGGAGTAGTGTTAGGTTGTGTATTTGAGACCTTTCTTGTTTCTTGAGAAAGGCTTGTATTGCTATATACTTCCCTCCTAGGACTGCCTTTGCTGCATCCCAAAGATTTTTTTAAATTTTTTATTGTTATGTTAATCACCATACATTACATCATTAGTTTTAGATGTAGTGTTCCATGATTCATTGTTTGTGCACAACACCCAGTGCTCCATGCAGAATGTGCCCTCTTTAATATCCATCACCAGGCTAACCCATCCTCCCACCCCCTCCCCTCTAGAACCCTCAGTTTGTTTTTCAGAGTCCATCATCTCTCATGGTTCATCCCCCCCTCCAATTTCCCCCCTTCATTCTTCCCCTCCTGCTATCTTCTTCTCTTTTTTTTTTTTTTAACATATATTGCATTATTTGTTTCAGAGGTACAGATCTGAGATTCAACAGTCTTGCACAATTCACAGCGCTTACCAGAGCACATACCCTCCCCACTGTCTATCACCCAGTCACCCCATCCCTCCCACCCCACCCCCCACTCCAGCAACCCTCAGTTTGTTTCCTGAGATTAAGAATTCCTCATATCAGTGAGGTCATATGATACATGTCTTTCCCTGTTTGACTTATTTCGCTCAGCATAATACCCTCCAGTTCCATCCACATCGTTGCAAATGGCAAGATCTCATTCCTTTTGATGGCTGCATAATATTCCATTGTATGTATATACCACACCTTCTTTATCCATTCATCTGTCGATGGACATCTTGGCTCTTTCCACAGTTTGGCTCTTGTGGACATTGCTGCTATAAACGTCAGGGTGCACGTATCCCTTCAGATCCCTACATTTGTATCTTTGGGGTAAGTACCCAGTAGTGCAATTGCTGGGTCGTAGGGTAGCTCTATTTTCAACTTTTTGAGGAACCTCCATACTGTTTTCCAGAGTGGCTGCACCAGTTTGCATTCCCACCAACCGTGTAGGAGGGTTCCCCTTTCTCCGCATCCCCGCCAACATCTGTCATTTCCTGACTTGTTAATTTTAGCCATTCTGACTGGTGTGAGGTGGTATCTCATTGAGGTTTTGATTTGGATTTCCCTGATGCCAAGCGATGTTGAGCACTTTTTCATGTATCTGTTGGCCATTTGGCATCCCAAAGATTTTGAAGTTGTGTTTTCATTTTCATTTGTTTCCATTAATTTTTATAATTCTTCTTTAATCTCCTGGTTGACCCATTCATTCTTTAGTAGGATGCTCTTTAGTCTCCTGTATTTGAGTTCTTTCCAACTTTCCTCTTGTGATTGAGCTCTAGTTTCAAAGCACTGTGGTCTGAAAATACGCAGGGAATGATCCCAATGTTTTGGTACCAGTTGAGACCTGATTTGTGACCTAGGATGTGATCTATTCTGGAGAATGTTCCATGAGCACTAGAGAAGAATTCTGTTGCTTTGGGATGGAATGTTCTGAATATATATGTGAAGTCCATTTGGTCCAGTGTGTCATTTAAAGCCTTTATTTCCTTGTTGATCTTTTGCTTTGATGATCTGTCCATTTCTGTGAGGGGGGTGTTAAAGTCCCCTACTATTATTGTATTGTTGTCTGTGTGTTTCTTTGATTTTTTTATTAATTGACTTATATAATTGGCTGCTCCCACGTTAGGGGCATAGATATTTACAATTGTTAGATCTTCTTGTAGGATAGACCCTTTAAGTAGGATGTAGTGTCCTTCCTCATCTCTTATTACAGTCTTTGGTTTAAAATCTAATTTGTCTGATATAAGGATTGCCACCCCAGCTTTCTTTTGATGTCCATTAGCATGGTAAATGGTTTTCCAGCCCCTCACTTTCAATCTGGAGGTATCTTTGGGTCTAAAATGAGTCTCTTGCAGGCAGCATATTGATGGGTCTTGTTTTTTTATCCAATCTGATACCTGCGTCTTTTGATTGGGGCATTTAGCCCATTTACATTCAGGGTCACTATTGAAAGATATGAATTTAGTACCATTGTATTGCCTGTAAGGTGACTGTTACTATATATTGTCTCTATTCCTTTCTGGTCTATGTTACTTTTAGGCTCTGTCTTTGCTTAGAGGACCCCTTTCAATATTTCTTGTAGGGCTGGTTTGGTGTTTGCAAATTCTTTTAGTTTTTGTTTGTCCTGGAAGCTTTTTATCTCTCCTTCTATTTTCAATGACAGCCTAGTTGGATATAGTATTCTTGGCTGCATATTTTTCTCATTTAGTGCCCTGAATCTATCATGCCAGTCCTTTCTGGCCTGCCAGGTCTCTGTGGATAGGTCTGCTGCCAACCTAATGTTTCTACCATTGTAGGTTAAAGACTTCTTGTCCCGAGCTGCTTTCGGTATTTTCTCTTTGTCTCTGAGACTGGTAAGTTTTACTCTAATATGTCGGGGTGTTGACCTCTTTTTATTGATTTTGAGGGGGGTTCTCTGTGCCTCCTGGCTTTTGATGTCTCTTTCCTTCCCCAAATTAGGGAAGTTCTCTGCTATAATTTTCTCCAATATACCTTCTGCCCCTCTCTCTCTTTCTTCTTCTTCTGGGATCCCAATTATTCTAATATTGTTTTGTCTTATGGTATCACTTATCTCTCGCATTCTGCCCTCGTGATCCAGTAGTTGTTTATCTCTCTTTTTCTCAGCTTCTTTATTCTCCATCATTTGGTCTGCTATATCACTAATTTTCTCCTCTGCCTCATTTATCCTAGCAGAGCCTCCATTTTTTATTGCACCTCATGAATAGCCTTTTTGATTTCGACTTGGTTAGATTTTAGTTCTTTTATTTCTCCAGAGAGGGATTCTCTAGTATCTTCCATGCTTTTTTCAAGCCCAGTTAGTATCTCCCTAAAATATTTTTTAAGGCTGTGAGTCACCAAATACCTATTTCTACCTCATAGGAGGGGAATAAAAAATAACAACAATAAATGTAATACTACTCTTACTATAATGGACATAAATAGTACTCCATAAACTTGACATAAATATTACTCCTTTAAGCTCTCTTGCACTTTACTTGAAATTAAATATTCCACTGGGACTCCATTTTGCCTGACTGGTGGGACATTGAGTCTCAGTCCTTGTTAGGCTGTCTTCACCTCTGCAGAGTCCAACGAGATTCCAAAATGTTTATGGAAACAAGAGGGGGTTTTCCAGTCTTGAGCCCAGCCCCACTGAGCCTGTGCAAGGTGAGGCACCTGCCGTCTGTGCTCACATGGAACCCCCGGCCCAGGGTACCATGTCATCATCCCTCGTGGGGTCTGCCACTGACCCTTCTGCTTATGGGATCCTCAGATCTTTGGCCTCTTCCTCATTTGGAGGACTCTTCTCTCTCTTTGTCTCTTTCCTTACAGAACTTCTCTAATGAGTTCTGGCTTGGAGGAAGCAGCAGCCAGGGAGGAGGCTGTGTACCAGCAACTTGAATTTCACAGCTTCTAGGGGGGAGTTTGTTCCAAGAGACTGAGCACCTGCTTGGAGTGGGGGCAGGAAAAAGACGGAGCTCAAAACACAAATGAATATCCCCAGTGCTGGTTTTATACTACTATTTATAAATGGCAAATGTTACTGAGCATTACTCTTTACTCAGATGATCACATTCAATTATCAAAATTTTGCCATGTTTTAAAGACAGATGACTGAGTCTTAAGAGACAGAGTAATTTTCCCAGTTTTAAGTAGCAGAGCAGGGATTAGAACCCAAGTCTGTTTGGTTCCAAAGTTCATCCCTTATATTACATTTTCTCTCCTGCAGAGGACTGGTACTATTTCATTTTGAGCACAGGGAGCTGCCAGGATGGGGTAGCTACAGTGTGAGCTCCCAGATGACTCAGTGAATTCATCCATGGAACACCATTGCTCAGAGTTCTCCATCTGGTTGTCAGAGTGCATTTGCCAAGACTCCAGAACAACAGTACTGCTTTGGGCATAATTAATGTTTGGACAATAACCGGTCAGCATGTTCAGCTGCTTCTTGAGGTCACTCCTGGGATATGAAAATAGGACCCCGGATTGGCATAAACAGGATGTTTGTTTTCTTTGTGCTCTGTCAGGGGGCCATTATTTCGGTCATCTAGAAGTTACACCAAATTGCTCAGGTGCAGGTTCAAAAGGGGAGAGGATATGGCCAGCCTAGTTTTGTGTTGTTTAAAATAGAAAATTGATGGATCTGAAATCCATTTCTGCTCAGTATGACTCTTGAAGTAGTGTTTTAATAAAGTCCTAACAGAACATTTAAAAAGTCTTAGATCAATTTTTAAATTGTATATCTTGACCCATAAATAATTCCTATTTATGGAGTCTAAAGCCAATACAATCCGTGAATCAGTACAGAACATAGTAATTATGGCCCTACTACCTGCCCCCCCCCCCGCCCCTAAGCTGGAGTGATGGGTGATTCAGAAACAGGCTGGGCTCTTGGCTCAAGATGTTCATAATATGCTCCAGGGGCTTTTGAATGTTGTACATATCAGAATTATCCCTGACGCTTGTCGGAAATAGAGCTGCCTAGGCCCTACTCCAGACTCACGGTCTTAATTCATTTGGTCTGCTACAACAAGACACCCTGGGCTGGCTGGCTTAAAAACTGCACAAGTTTACTTCTCACAGTTCGGGAGACTGGAGACTCCAAGATAAGGCCCTAACATGGTGTCCTGCTGAGGGCCCTCGTCTTGTTACAGAGCTGTTCCTTTCTCGCTGTTTTCTCATGTGGTGGAAGGTTCTAGGGAGCTCTGTGCAGGCTCTTAATAAGACACTAATCCCATTCATAAGGGTTCCAACCTCAAGACCTAAGCACCTCCCAAAGGCCTACCTCCTAAATATCATTACCTTTGGGATTTAAGATTTTAACAAATGAATTTAGGGGGACACACTCAGACCATAGCACCCACGGAATCAAACTCTTGGGCAGTGAGACCCAGGTATCTTTATATTTAGCAAGCTCCTTAGGTGACTCTGATATTCCTTAAACTTTTTGAGCCAGCCACGTGGTTGATGGTGTTTGGGTAACATAAACTACTACAATGTTGTCTTTATTGTATTCTATCCTATACAGGTCTATACAACATCTCAGGAAGTATGTATAGGAGATGTATAGGCATATACATGTGTATCTAGAGACATACTAGTCTCTTAATTATATATATGTTGTTGAAATGTGCCTACAGATAAATATTATTGTAAATCATAGTAAACATTAACTGAGCATCTGTATGTTTTAGGCACTGTTCATTCATTCAATAAATACTTGTTAAGAGCCCTCTATGGGCCATCAGAAAATCAAACAAAAGTCCCTGTCTTCAGGGAGCATATATTTTTGTGGAAGGACATCAGCAGTAAAATTCAATAAGACAGTTACATGATGAGGAGTGCCATGGCAAGAAGTAAAATGGGAAAGGGATGGCAACCACCAGGGATGGGGGCCAAATGGCAATTTCAATAGGATGGCTGGGAAGCCTCGAGGGAGGAGAGGAAGTGAGCTCTGTGGATATTTGGAGCACAACTGTTCCAGGTTTGGGGAATAGGAGGTGCTAAGTCCTGACCTGAGCAGGAGCATTCTTGGTGGCTTCAGGAAACGGCATGAAGGCCAAGGGCTGGGATGCAAGGAGGCGCTATCCGAGAGGCCAAGGGTGGGCTGAGGCGTGGGTCTTGTGGGGGCCTGTGGGCCAGTGGAATTGTTTCACTTTTACTCTGAGGGAGACAGGAAGGGTTCTGAGCCCAAGAACGACAATCAGACAGGTTTTAAGGGGATGATTCTGGCCAATAGAGGTTGCTGGGGGCGGGCAAGGCAGGAACAAGAGCCGAGTTAGGAGGCCACGGCAGTAATCCGTGGGGGGAGAAGGTGGGCGGGCTGGTGAGCAGTGGAGGTGGTGAGTACACCGTGGCTTGCAGGGGCGCTGAAGGCCGGGGGGGGGGGGGGGGGCGGCAGGTCTGCGGATAGTTTGGAGGTGGAGTGAGTGAGGGCTGCCCCAGGAGGTTTTCCAATGACGCTGGCTGTAGCCATTGGCTGTGCTCACTCTGTGGCTAGATTTGGTTCTGGATGTGGGTCATCCTTCGGTTCCAAGAAAATAATTGTATTTTTGTTTTTAAAACATATGTTGAACACTTAAATTTTGTAAATTTTATTGTGTGTACATAAAACCTCTTATGGAGCAGTCAGGGCAGTCTGGCTGTAGTCCGACCTTCACCAGGATATTGGAGTCATGTAGGAAAGCTGCCTTTCCTGAAAACAAATATATTCTGGACAGAATAATGAATAATATTTCTTGTTCAGTTTATTTCAAAGCACTCTTATGTAAATCCTCTAAAAATTCTTTCTAAGGTTGATAGTGGATGATATTAACCCCCATTTGGAGATTCAGGAACCTGAGATCTAGGAAGGATAAGACATGTTACAGGGATGAATTCTGCTAGATCAGATCTTTTATTTTATGACTTCCTCCTCTTGATTGTGTGGTCTGATGTGTAGTGACTGGACCTCAATCCGGGGAACAGAAGTGTGTGTGTGTGTGCGTGTGCGTGCGCGCGCGTGCGTGCACGTGCTCACACACACGGATGCACGTGTGCATATGCCCATGCACACATGCATGCAAAGGAATCACACTTGGGTTACTAAGTACAATGATCCAGCAAGGGAATTGGAACTGATTGTTCAAACCTTCTAAAATTCAGGCCTCCTGCTGCTTTTCTTTTTCTCTCTTCCCTCTCTCTCTGGTCATTTGGCCATTTTTTTTTTCCGAATAGTAATTTTTACTGAATGGTGGGATAGAAAAATAAAAGATACAGAAGTCACATTAGGTAGTGTGGAGAATAATTTTAATAAAAGTTGCAGCAGAGAATGAAGTCAAAATTAGCACTAAAATGGAATTCTCGATTGCTGATGGATTTCAACTTGCTTTGCTTTCCTGATGCTTTGTTCCTGTAAAAAAAACAAGTTTGATTACATCATGTACCAAGTAAGGCTGAGCTCCTTTTGTTTTGCTGAACAAGCCCTGATGTCCCAGGATGGCTGCGAGCAGGGCCTGGGCCAGGTAGCAGCCTTTCATGTCTATGTCTGTTTCAGTTTGCAGTGATGACCTCACCCACAAATTCAAAGGTTTCACTGTGATGAACGAAGCAGAGAGATATGAAGCTCTCAGACACTGTCGCTATGTGGATGAAGTCATTAGAGATGCTCCGTGGACACTCACTCCAGAGTTTCTGGAAAAACACAAGGTACTTACTTTTCCATGTTCTCTAAGTAGAAGAATTAGAGTCTAGTTCTACAGCCTACATGCAGAAAGCCCAGAGGCTTCTACTCTCTGAAAGAGGTGACTTCAGGAACTGTCATGTGGTGTCACTTGATACAGCACCTGTCTTCTGCCTAGGCCTGGGGACTGATATCCTCTCACTTCCTCACTGTGGGTGCTAGAGCTAGGCCACCCACATCCAAGTGTGCCTCTATCCCTTCCTACCTGTGGGACCTTGAGCAAGATATTGAACCCACTTACCTAAATTATAAACTCAGGTGATGTTAGTACTTCTCCCATGGGGGGCTGTTTTGAGAATCTAATGAGATCATGTAAGTAAAACCCTTTGAACACTGTCTGGCCCATAGCCAGAGCTCCAAAATGTCATTGTCATTACCACCACCATCATCATTATTGATGCTTGTATATTCACAGGCATCCTTTTTCAAGGAACAAATGAATATGCATTATATCCAGAAGGGCACAAGTCAGCCTTTAAGGAAAGAACTTTATATCTGTGATTTTGTGACCCTGAGACTCCTACTGATACAAGATTTTTATTAGTTGAAAACACAAGAAATTCTTTTGATCTGCATGAAATTATGTGCTTTGTGTCTCCCTACCAGCTCCACATTAGGAGCTATTCTTTCCTTTTATAAGCCGTACCAAAAAAAAAAAAACAACAAAAAAAACCCCCACAAGATGAAGCTGTTCTAAGAGTTTTCTTTTCTATTTTTAAATTCCCGATGCAGAAGAGAAGAGAGAACACTGATAAATGTGCATGGGTAATAGCAGAGGAGATAATCTCCCAGCAAGAATAAAAAGCAGAAGGAGAAACTACAATATGATTTACTTCCAGCAATCACTAACACATTTTTACTGAACATCTATTGTATATTCAACTCGTGCCAGGCATGATGGGGGTACTGACGATGGTAGCGGTGGCCGCCGTTTATTATTCACCATGTGCCGGGCACTGTGCTGAGGGCTTTGCTCCTACATGAATCGCATTCAATCTCACGGCCACCCTGAGACTTTGTCGTCGTCGTCGTTGTTGTTATATACTGGAGAGGAGGAAGAACTAAGTTTGAGTACTAATGATTAAATAATAACATTGAGTGTTTACTGTGCACCGGTTATCATTTTTAGCACTTTTCCATCACAACATCATTTAATCCAGTGATTCTCAACTGGGCTTGAATTTGCCCTCAAGGGACATTTGGCAGTGTCTGGAAACTTTTGGTTGTCGCAGCTAGAGGGGTGCTACTGGCATCTAGCGGGTAAAGGCCAGGGCACCCCCCCAAGAACAATCCACCTCAAGGTGTCACAAGTGCCAAGGTTCAGAAATACTAATTTAAGGATTAAATTTATGACTTCTCTAGCTAGTAAGCGGTGGGGCAGGCAGATGGGACTCCTGCTGTAAACTACCTCTCCAGGTGGAGTCAAGCCTCGTCACAAAGGGCTGCAAAAGCCAGGCAGCAAGTTTAGATTTGATGGAGTAGGAGGCAGGGAGCTAGGGGAGATCAGCAGGAAGGATGACACGGAAGAAACCCGGTTAAGAAGGACCTGCCCCCCACGTGACAGAGGGGTGGTTTGGAAAGGAGACAGGCTGCAGTGAGGAAGGTCAGGTACAAGTTGGAAGCAGTAGTCCAGGTCACCGGGCCCTGGGTTTCCTGTAGCAGCCGCGGAGAGGACCTGCTGGGCACGCGTGCGTGCAGGGACGTTCCCATGTGCACGCGCACACTCACACAGCCCAGGGGGCCTTGGGACCTTTGTGCCTGGAGACTAAAGGAAGTAGGGAAAGAAGGCCAATTCCAAGGTGTTTGGGGCCTAGGTACACCGGGAAAGTGGAGGTGCCTCTGGGAGGGGACACCAGTTTTCAGGCTGAATTAAATATCGAAAAGGTTGATTTTAAAATGATGCCAAAGGGTGACTTGGGGCAAATCTGACAAGTTTTCTAGTTTCGGCAGCCTTCTGTCCCAACGGAAACAGTAGTATGGGCCCCTCTTGCCTAGCAAGGTGGTTAGGGAGATCAAATAAGAAAAAAGTTGTGAATTCATTTTTACCACAGAAAACCTGGCTTAAGTGTGAGGGCCTGTTGCCATCAGTGGGACAGGAAATGGAGGTTTGGCTTCCTCATCATAGCAAGGCTGATTAAAATCTGAAGCATGAATGAATTCTCTAAGGAGAAAGTTTAAAGGCAGAAGGACAGAAGGCCTAGAAAGCCTACTGTCAGAGGAAAGAGAGGGACCAGTGAAGGAGACCAACCAATCTAGTTCCCTTTATCTCCCGGAAATGGAGACAGTTGGCAGTACCTTTCAGTCAAGGATTCAAATGCACATTATAAACTGCTTATTTCAGCTGCTTTATTACGACTACTTTATTCCAAAAGGCATTTGCACACTGGGATGTCTGGGTAGCTCAGTTGGTTAAGCGTCTGCCTTCGGCTCAGGTCATGATCCCAGGGTCCTGAGATGGAGTCTCACATCAGGCTCCTTGCTCAGTGGGGAGCCTGCTTCTCCGTCTGCATTCTCTGTCTCTCTGATAAATAAAATCTTTTTTAAAAAAGAGGTTTTTTTTTAAAAAAGGCATATGCACATCCATCCCACTGGTGACATCACTCTTCTCTCTCTCCAACAGATTGACTTTGTGGCCCATGATGACATTCCCTACTCTTCTGCTGGTTCTGATGATGTTTACAAGCATATAAAGGAAGCAGGTGAGTTTCCCCTGTGCTCACCTGTCCACTGCATTATGACCATCAGGTTTAATAAGAGACCTCTGCCCTAGTCTTGTAGCATATACATGGAAGGCACTGGAATTTCAGACGTCTGCCACATAGCCTTTACAAGCTTCTGTTGACATGTGCTAAGGCTCAGTCATAGGAAAGACACCACTTAGGTATTTATAGAAGAGTTAACTCGAGCACCAAAGTACTCTGCCATACCACAGGTATACTAACTTCTAGTGTGTGGCTCAATTTTAGGGCTCATCAGACTAAAATCATAGGACGCTATTATTTAAAGGGCAATCATTTTCCTCATTCACATTTAGGTCCTCAGAATGAAATTATGTTATACTTCCAAGAAAGTTCCTTCCAGAAGCCAGATAACTGGGTAATTAACAATCTGGACTCCTTGTCTCCAAAGTCAGTCCTGCCATCTGTCATCCTGTCACATGATAGTTACAGCCTCAGGTACCACATGCAGAAGCAAAAAAAAAAAGAAAAAAGGGTAAATATTTGGGAAATCAGGTAAAATATTTCCTTCCCCAAACTGTTAAGCACTGTCATGGAGGGCAGATGTGGTGCCTGAGCTTTGGAAGTTGTCCCAGCTGTCACTAAGCATTTCTTTGAAGGTCAAAGACTAGTCTGCCCCAGGGAGTTACTGGGGGGCTGGAGAGAGGCGGGTTTCCTTCCATTGCAGACTCCCTGCGGTTCATTCCTTTGCCAAGTTCTCTGTTCCTATTCCTTTGCCGCTGAGGACTTGAGGGAAATCACTGTTGGGCATCGTAACAGATCTGTGGTTTCCAGCCTCAGGGGGATTCTTGATGTTCCTTGACAACATTTACCTTCCTGCCTTGATGTACCCCTAACTCCTTGCGCCCTTGCCCCCTCCCCTGCATCCTGAGGAAAAGGGGTAGGTTTTCTGTCCCAGGCTGCCTTCTTTTTTTTTTTTTTTAAAGATTTTATTTATTTATTTGGCAGAGAGATAGAGCTCAAGTAGGTAGAGTGACAGGCAGAGGCAGAGGGAGAAGCAGATTCCCCGCTGAGCAGGGAGCCCGATGTGGGACTCGATCCCAGGACCCTAAGATCATGACCTGAGCCGAAGGCAGATGCTTAACTGACTGAGCCACCCAGGCGCCCCCCTGGCTGACTTCTTTACCTGAATCCACCTCCTCCCTTCCTTGAAGCCTGTCTGCTTTATTCTTGCTCTCTCTGTGTGCAAGGTTCTCACTCTCCAGCAGTTTCTTGTCAGCTTACTATTGTTTGAGAGTCTACAAAAACAAAACAAAATCCTTCTTCTGCCCTCCCTCTCCCTTCTCCAGTCCCATCCTTGTTGCGTCATCCCTTGCCAGCACCTCGCAGGCTCACCTCCCTGTCATTCCTCACCTATCTGTGCTCTGACTTTTGTCCCATCCTCCCTCCGTTCCCTGATGACCTTCAGACCACCCAGTCCGGTGGCCTCTTTGCTGTCCTCCTCTGGACAGAACAACCCTGCTGACCACTCTCCTCTCCTATGTGCTTTTGTCTTCTACTTTCTGGGACACTTCTGGGACCTTCTCTTTCCCTTCGGTCTCTCTCACCACTCCTGGGTTTTGTGATTAGGTCTTTGTCCCTTGGCCCTGCACAGCCTCTCAGTCTTGTTAGCCTGGTCTCTGCATCGCCTTGCTCAGGCCCTAAACTCCAGACACATGGAGTCCATCCTGGTGCCCAGACGCACCCCCACTTAGCGTCTTGGCTCCAGCTCTTCTCTGGGCTGGACATGCCCTTCCTCTGAGCTTCCACGCCTATTCCATGCCCAGTTGAGGAGCTAGCCCTTGACATGCCCTCTCTCCCGGGGGCATAATTCAGCACTACCCTCCCCCAACCCTCCTCAGATACTCTTTGCAAATGGATCTTATTTTCAGCTCCCTTTTGATGGCATCCTGATAGTGTGTGTGGTGTGTGTGTGTGTGTGTGTGTGTGTGTGTGTGTATCCCTAGCTAGAATGAACTGCCATGGTCTCTGCCATGTCTCATCCATCTTCACATCCCCAGCATAGTCCTGGTGCATGTGTAGAGCTCATTCAGTGCTGGCTAAGCAAGAGGGTGCTTTTAATGGAGTATGATGGGGAGTCAGCTTAGGATGGAGGTCTTTTGTCTGCAAAGGCTCTTCCCACTCTGCAGGGAGTAGAGCTGCTTACCTAGATAATTTGGGCACACACTCTGTCTTGTAGAGTTTTTCAAATTACTTAGATTAAGGGGCGGTTTGGGGGTAATTATATCAACCTTTGCATCTAATCTGTTTGCTTTTCATTGGTATCATGGCCCCTGAGTCCTTCACCAGTTGTTGGCTACCTGCACTAAATTACTCCAAGTCACCATAGCCTCAAAAATTCTCAGGGAAAGATAGAAGCGTTTGCCATTTGACTTGTTTCAAAAGTGGCTGTGATCTGAATGAAAGATCTTTAAAATTATATCTGTGAATTTGCATTTCTCTCACTTTATCTTACAAAAGGCAAGAGAATATAAATCACAAATTATAGGTGCTTTGGGGGCAGATGTATAATGGGAAAATAGTCTCTGCTATACACTCACTACCCAACACTTGTTATTTTCCTGAGCTGAGGTTTTCAATGTCACAGGGTTTCCTGTAATCACCTAAGAATTAAAATAGTCATTGCTAGGATTTTTTAAATACTCAGCCTCCCCAGCTTCTGTCCATTTGGATTATTTAAAAAGACAGATGGGGCAAAGGTAATTACTTCTATCTTCTTATAGGGTTACGTGGTTTTCCTGACCCTAAAAATGGAGGTATCCAAGATGGAGGGAGGCGGCATAGTAGCCTGAATGCCTTAGGCTCTCCATCCACCCTCCTTCATCAGACTACCTTCCATAAACCTCCCATAAGCCTACTGCTGCCTGAGAATCTTGGGCAAGGAAGAGTTTCAGGAAAGGATGGGCTGGAATTGGTATTTTAGCTGGAAGGTAGGTGCACAAGTAGATTTTTAATGGCTTGGTTGGTTTTCTGCTGTTTTGTTTTCTATCATACGCCTCTTCGATAGGCACTGTAGATGCATCCATGCATACCTTCCTCCAGTCATTAAACCATTACCTGGCACGTGCAGACACTCTAGTCTTGTGAGTTACCATCGGCTTTACTGAGAGAGCTCAAGAAGGCGAATATACCCATCGTACCGGAGCTGCCCCCATCAGAGTCGTCTTCTCCTGTTCCTGGGACCACTGGAAACCGCCCCCCCACAACATGTTGGTCCCACCATCCCTCCCCTTCAACCTGCTGCCACCACAGCCTTTTCCCAGGACTTATGGACCTTTAGACTCTTAAGGGAGGATCACAAACCCAGGCTCCTAGGCCCTCCGTGGCATCACTGCCAGCTCCTGGTAGAACTGGTACTTGAACATACCCCATGATGGGGGAGCTCCTACCTCCCAAGGTGGCACATTTCCATCTTTGGATGGTGTTGCCCCTCACTGGTGAACCCGTGAGTTACCTGAGTGTGTTCAACAAGCCAGGAACTGTTGGAGGGAAGATGGGATGCAACTGTGAATAAGACATAGCCCTCACCCAGTGGAGAGAGCAGAGACAGACATAAGTAGTTACATCACAATATATTTTTAAAGATTTTATTTATTTATTTGACAGAGAGAGAGAGATAGCGAGAGAGGGAACACAAGCAGGGGGAGTGGGAGAGGGAGAAGCAGGCTTCCAGGTGAGCAGGGAGCCCGATGCGGGGCTTGATCCCAGGACCCCGGGATCAGGACCTGAGCCGAAGGCAGACCTTAACGACTGAGCCACCCAGGCGCCCCGTTACCTCACAGTATTGTAAGCCTCTGGAGGGGTATGTTCTATAGGCTGGGGAGGCCTGTCCAAAGGTGGGAGTGTATGAAGAAGTACAGCGTGTTTGGAGAAAACCAACGTTCATCTAGTATAGGGTGTGGAGAGGTGAGAGCAGAGATGGAGATTGGCAGAATGGGGCCGTTTAGACTGAAGTCTCTATGTCACATGAAGCCAGATGCCACTCAGCGTCCGGGAAGTGCCATGAGCAGGTCTCTTGTGGGGGAAGGGTCAACTGGGTAGGCAGCCAGGAGTCGTTTCTGTAGCCGAACTGACTTAGGAGCCCCCATTTCCATAGATGACAGGAAAAACCACGCCTGAAGTTTACAGTAATTCAGACCCTTCTAGGTTTGCCCTGGGACTATGTAGAGTCAACTCTTAGCCTTTTTCTCCTGGGGTGATCTACAATTCTGGGGCCTCTGTATTGGCCCGGCATGGGGTGGGGGACTGGTTCTTGCTGATCTTTCGTTGTGTGATATCAAACCTGCTCTGCCCTCATCTGTGGCTTTCAGGCCCCCGTCATAGCCTCCTGATGCTTCTCGACACCTCCCTCCCCACCTCCGCTCTGGCCCCCTCTTGCCACAGCCTCTGCTGCGAGATCCCTTCCCTCTGCTACCGGCGTCCCACCCGGCGGTCATGCTGACTCCAAATCTCCGCTACCTCCAGTGTTCCCCCAGAGGGCCCCTGAGAACTTTAAAAATGTCCTCCATAATCTACTGGAGGGCTGTCGGGGGAGCCATGTCAGCCCTGGAGGTAAACAGGGTATGAGCCCCTGTGCTCTGCCCCTCCCCATTTTAGAGAGAGAGAGAGAGAGAGAGAGAGAGAGAGAATCTTAAGCAGGCTCCATGCCCAGTGCGGAGCCTGATGCGGGGCTCAGTCCCACAACCCTGAGATCATGACCTGAGCTGAAATCAAGAGTCGGACGCTTAACCGACTGAGCCCCCCAGGCACCCCCCTCTGTGCTCTGGGCTGTCTAATGGGATCTCTTACCTGTCCCTGCCCCTGGGGTGTGACTCTGAGTCTGGGCAAAGGATAGGTCCTGCTCACATTCTCTCACTTCTGCTGTGCCCCTCCTTATTCCTCTCTGGATTCTTTCCCCTCAGTGCAAGGAGGGGTTTTTCTTCCGCCTGGAGGGCAGGAAGCTGCCACTTGGGTAATTTCATGTTTTCCCCACTCCAAGGCTTACAGGAAAATATTCTATACTCTGAGTCCACTCAGCCTCTGGTTCTTCATAATTAAAGGGACACTTCTGGGATTTAGAAAACCCTTTTCGGGGGCACCTGGGTGGCTCAGTTGTTAAGCGGCTGCCTTCAGCTCAGGTCATGATCCCAGGGTCCTGGGATCGAGCCCCGCATCGGGCTCCCTGCTCCACGGGAAGCCTGCTTCTCCCTCTCCCACTCCCCCTGCTTGTGTTCCCTCTCTCGTGTCTCTCTCTCTCAAATAAATAAATAAAATTAAAAAAAAAAAAAAAAAAGAAAACCCTTTTCGTAGTCCTCAAAGTGTGGCTCTTTGAAGTGAAAGCCTTAGCTTTGATAACTATTCTTTCTGAAATGAGCCTTCAAAAGAGCCAGTTTGAGAAGTCAAAAGCTGAATGTAGTGTCCTGTATTCTCAGCTACATTTATTTTTCCCTGAGGTGATGGAGGTCTCCACGTCAGTGGGAATGGGGCCTCAGGACAGACATCATCCCCAGAAATGAGAACGACATTGGATAATATTTCAGAAAATTATTTTGTTATCTATAATATACTTAGCCTCCCCGATGGTGTTTTTGTTGGTTCAAACCCCTTCGGGGCAGCTGGGGAAGCTCCATGCTACCCCTAGCAGGGCTGGTGGTCAGGTCTATACCATGTTCTCAGAAAGGCCTCCTTCCCTCAGTGGTCAGGAGCATTGGGTGAGAATGGAAGGCCTGACATTCTCAGATCCCAATCTTGTTTGTAAGGAGTTCCAAGAAAGGAAACTCCACACTTGGAAACCTTCAGACTTGGAAGGCTGCTGAGGAACATGGCAGGAGTAGGAGGGGAGAAGGAAGGGAGATGGCTTATGGCATGGAGTGATGGTTACCTTTCTAAGTCTTTGTAAGATCTGAGCTGTGAGCCGGCTGTTCCTTCCCTAAAATTGCCATGAAGGACCTGGTATAGACCAGTGCTTGTCAAATGTAAATGTGACTGTGGATCCCTACATGATCTTGCTTTCCTTCTCTTTCCCTTCCTCTCCCCTCCCTTCCCCTCCTGTACAGTTAACGTGCAGTTAGTTTATTAGTTTCAGGTGTACAATATAGTGATTCAACAGTTCTATACATGACTCAGTGCTCATCATTATAAGTGTACTCTTAATCCCCTTCACCTATTTCCCCCATCCCTCACTACCTCCCCTCTGGTAACTATCTAATTGTTCTCTATAGTTAAGTCTATTTCTTGGTTTGTCTTTTTTTCTTTGTTCATTTGTTTGTTAAATTCCACATATGAATGAAATCATATGGTATTTGTCTTTCTCTGACTTATTTCACCTGGCATAATACCCTCTAGATCCTTCCATGTTGTTGCAAATGGCAAGATTTCATTCTTTTTTATAGCTGAGTAATATTCCATTGTACATATATACCACATCTTCATCCGTTCATCTATCAGTGGACACTTGGGCTGCTTCTATATCTTGGCTATTGTAAACAATGCTGCAATAAACATCGGGGTGCATATATCTTTCTTAATTTTTTGTATTCTTTGGGTAAACACCCAGTAATACTATTACTGGATCCTCTGGTAATTCTATTTTTAATATTTTGAGGAACCTCCATAGTCTTTTCCACAGTGGCTGTACCAGTTTGCTTTCATACCAAGAGTATACGAGGGTTCCTTTTTCTTCACATCCTCACCTCAACACCTGCTGTTTTTTCTGTCTTCGATTGTATCCATTCTGACCGGGTGAGCTGATATCTCAGTGTAGTTTTGATTTGCATTTCCCTCATGACAAGTGATATTGAACATCTTTTCATGTGTCTTTCGGTCATCTGTATGTCATCTTCATGTCTTCTGCCCATTTTTCATTGGATTGTTTTTTGGTGTTGAGTTGTATAAGTGCTTTATGTATTTTGGATACTAACCCCTTATGGGATATGTCATTTGCATATATCTGCTCGCATTCAGTAGGTTGTCTGTCTTTTTGTTTTGTTGGTTGTTTCCTTCATGGTCAGAAGCTTTTTATTTTGATGTAGTCCCAATAGTTTATTTTTGCTTTTGTGTTCCTTGTCTTAGGAGACATACTGCAGGATCTTTTTAAATGCAGATTTGGGTTCATTAGGTCTGGTGGGACCTAAGATCCCCATTTCTTTTTTTTTTTTTAATATTTTATTTATTTATTTGACAGAGAGAGAGCGAGCGAGAGAGGGAACACAAGCAGGGGGAGCAGGGGGCAGAGGGAGAGGGAGAAGCAGGCTCCCTGCTGAGCAAGGAGCCCGATATGGGACTTGATCCCAGGACCCTGGGACCATGACCTGAGCCGAAGGCAGACGCTTAACCGACTGAGCCACCCAGGCGCCCCTAAGATCCCCATTCCTAGCTCCTGGGTTGGTAGGTACCGCAAGTCCGCAGAGCTCACTTAGAGTAGCAAGAATCTAGACCAGGTATCTGGTTCACCCAGGGTGAATGGAATCAGCGTTTCCTGGGGGGACAGTTTCTCAGCTACCTTGTCGAGTAAAAACATGCATTCGGTGGTGGTTTTATTTCTGGGCGAGTAGCCTCTAGTGAGCTAAGAAAAAGTTGCTTTCCCGATTTTAAGGTATAGGAACAGGTCCAATATTTTCCTAACTCAAAGCGATCCAGCACCCTATTGTTGCATAACAAATTACTCCCACAGTTAGTGGCTTAAAAGAGCCACTTTATTTTGCTCGTGTTTTTGTAGGGCGGGATTTCAGCAAAGGCTTGGCTGGGTGGTTCTTGCTAGGGGGTCTCTCAAATGGCTGTACTCAGCTGTTGACTGGGGCTGCCATCATCTGAAGCCCCAGTTGGGCTGGGGTTCCCAAATGGTGCCCTTGCATCTGGCTTGCAATGCGAGCTCCGCGGGGGCTGGGGGGGTGGAGAGACGACACTGCAGCGCCTACCCGTGGCCTCTCCGTGTTGCGTGGGGTTCTGAAAGCGTGGAAGCTGCGTTACAAGGGTGTGCGTCCTGGGAGGAGGCATTTGTAGAGTTAGCAATCTTGACAGAAGCCTCAAGGCTTTTTGCGCCCTAGCCTTGGAAGTGCCGCAGTGTCGCTAATACCACATTCTCTTTGTTACGAGCAAGTCATCCCAGGGGACGGGGATTGTACCTGTCTTCAATCGGCCCCGACTCGCATCTTCAGATTGAACAGTCCGGTGGTATTCTCCTTGCCCCGGCAGCACAAGCGGAAGACCACGTGTGACTCTTCATCCACGCAGGTCCCTTGATCTGCTCTGCTGATGGCTCAGCAAGGGACAGCCATGGCAGAGAAGGCCAGGGCATTCATCCTGAGAGAAAGATGCTCAGAAATGGCCTAAGCACACGCACTGGGCTTTTGCACTCTAATTCAGGTCTCTTTTAAGAGTCAAAAGTCACTTTAAATGAAGCCAGAGATATCGAGGGCATGAATCAAACTTCACAGCGTGCTCTGCTTTGCTTGTCAGAAGTACATGTCCAAACCGTCCAGCAGAGCTGTACGAAAGGACGGTGCGCAAATGAAGTAGACTGTCAGGTCCACGGTCCTCATCCTCCTGCCAATAGGGCCTACTACCACCGAGAGGCTCCTTCATTAACATGTGTTTGGCTGTGGCTTAAAATAGCTCCAGAAGCAAACACTGCAATTCGGAAAAGCATGACAAAAAGGTTCTCTGAGCTCGCTCATTACTGAATATTTTTAGCAGAGCACTAATTAGGACTTGGAGGAAGCCGGGTGCCTCATTATGTCAGCAGAGGGCTCGGCTTCTTTCAGAGACCTACCTCCCCACCAGCCAAAGCAAGCTTGTCCCCGCCCGCAACTTCCAGTCACTCAGCCCCGGAGGCCTCACTCTGCGGCTTCACAGAAAGGTTGAGCTCATGTCACCAGTGCCTAAGTGACTTGCTGAAATCTGCTAGTAGCTGGAGGATCTTCTGGACATTTCACCAGGCAGCGGGGGTGTGGGAAAAGTACCTGCCTGCTGAAAGGTGGGACACAGTGCTCACTAGAAAGCTCCCTGCTGCCCCCACCGAGGTGAGGATGTTGTCTCAGCCCCCCAGCTTGGGACCACTCAGCGTTCCCCGACTCACCAGAGCCCCCTGCCCAGCTGGCTCGGTTGGGTGCGGTCTAGGTACAGGTGTTGGGATGTTCGCGCCCTCTGCCTGCGCTTTGGTCTTCTGTGTTCGAGTCCATATTCTCAGAAGGTGATAGGAGTAGTTTCGGACCTAGTGGTAAAGGCCAGCTCTGAGCCACAGAACATTCGAAAGCGGATGCTTTGTCTCACACACGGGCGGTGGCAACCTGCTGCTGCTCCATGTGCGGCAGACACCGGGGGCCCGCTCAGGGCGCCACCCCAGAGGGGCCGCCACACGGACAAGCCCATCGAGGACTAACGAATGACAACTGGATTGGGAAAGGCACTTAGAGTCAATAGTCCTCTTACAGTGCCCGCTTGCCACCCGGGGCCGAGAATCTAGAGGAGAATAATGCAGGAGCAGTTCCTTCCCTCATGCAGCTTATTGTCAAGTGGGGAAGGCAGGTACTGAAGAAGCTGTTTTATAAAGACCTTGGAATAGTTGAAGGAAAAGAGCAGTGGACCATGGGAGGGAATAAGAAGCCAGAAGAACCGGCCCAGGGGTTGAGAGATTTCTTTGAGGAAGTGACACTAAAGGTGAAACCCAATGAATGACCAAGAGTTAGCCAGGTAGAGAGTGTGTTTGTGGCAGAGGGAGGGGAGGGGGCCTGCCCTCTCAGGACGCTGAAGTCCAGTGTGGTGGGTCTCAGGCAGGCTCAGTTTGTTGCCCAGCTCCAGAGAATCCAATGAGAATGGGGCCCCTTACAGTGGTGGAGCCCAGGGGCCTTGGCTTAGGCAGTGAGGTTGGGGAGCAGGTCTGCGATGAGACTGGAGAGTGTGCAGGGAAGGGGTGAAGCAAACCGCTGCAGAGCCCAGGTACGGATTTGGATCTGAATCCTGAGGACCGTAGAAAGCCAGTGAAAGATGTTGGGCAGCCCTCTGATTTCTGTTTTGAAAGACTGCTCTGTGGCTCCTGCTATGTGTAGACAGGGTTGAGGGAACAAAAATCAACATGGCCGGAGACTGGTTTTGAGGCTCTTGATATAATCCTTGAACTAGATGGTGTTAGATGGCTTTAGGTGGAGGATGGAGAAAAGCGGGTGAATCGGGGAGCTTTTTAGGAAGTAGACTGGTGAGTGGAAGGAGATTGATTGGACATGGGGAGTGAGGGAGAAGGAAGTGGCACAGATGAGCCCAAGGTCATCTTGTCTGGTCGCCTCATTTCTCAGTTTTGGACACTGAGGTTAAGTAACTTCTGAGGTGTGAGTCTTGCCCAAGTCTCCAAACTGAGAACCCAGCACCCTTGTCCCTAGGCCCTGTCTCTCATGCCGTCCCACCCCTGATATCTCTGAGTGGCCATAATCATACTGGGTAGAAATACCTCAGTTGCCAACGTGTCGTTTCAGTTGACGACAAGTGTAAGTATTAACCACATTCTTGCCTTGATAACACCTGTGACCTCTTTATAGCCCCATATCGGTGCACCCAAATGCAGCTTTGAGGACGTTAAGGAAGGTCTATTAGAACTTGGCATCCTTGGTGCTTATTTTTACTCAGTCTCACGTGTTCTAGATGAAAGGGTCCTGAGTGATGAAACCACCATCCAGAGTAGACTTTTGTGAGGGAGATAAAATCATCTAGCATCCCAAGGGCATGTCTTCAAATGGGAGATGACAAAATAGTACCTTTTGCGTCTTTTCCTCAACCGCATGTGAAGTAGACTTCCATAGGGAAGCAGAGGACTTGCCTGCCACGCTGGTGACTCTCTAGTCACTTATTCATTTAATTTGCATGATTATCGAGCCCCTTCCATGTGCCAGAAAAAGGCACTGAGCTGAGGGCTGGCCGTCGAGGCACGATCTCTACTTTGAAAATGGTCCCTTTTGACAAGGAGACAGGTATTTAAAATGCGTTTGTTAATGGAAGACACGTTTGTGTCCTCGAGGTTGTGGCTTCTGCTTGGTGATGTCGGGAAGGACTTGCCAGAGACAACACCTTGAAGCTGGGCCCTGCAGGAGGAGGGGAAGGCTGCAGCTGGTGTGGGCGGGGAAGGGGGATCCGAGGCAGGAAAGAAGGCCGTGGCCCGAACGAATGCCAGGAGCGCCCAGGGCCCAGGGCCAGGGCGGCGGGCAGGCAGGAAGCGCACGGAGCTGAGCCCGGCACAGCCAGCTGGCGCCACATGCAGAAGCCGCACTCACACACCCGGGAGCCGCCACTCTGTCCTGGAAACGAGAGCTCTTGCGGAAAATGGGGCAGCTGAGACCATCTCACTTTTTTTTTCTCTTTATCTTCTCTTTACTCTTTGAACAGGAATGTTTGTTCCAACTCAGAGAACGGAAGGCATCTCAACATCAGACATCATCACCAGAATCGTCCGTGACTATGATGTTTATGCCCGACGCAACCTCCAGAGAGGGTACACAGCCAAGGAGCTAAATGTCAGCTTTATAAATGTAAGTGTGCCCCCCTCCCCCCCCCGTGTCGTCCGACGACCACCACACACGCCAGCACTGCTGCCATTTGTTGAGTGCTTGCTGTATGCCTCACAGTGTTCTTTTGTTTGTTTTAATTTAAATTCCAGCGCCACGCAGTCCACATAACAACCCGGTGATGTATTATCCCCATTTTACAGATGGAGAAACCAGTGTCCAAAGGGCTAACATAAGTCAACCAAAGCCTATGGTAGTGAGCTCCACGTTTTATAAAGGAGCTGCCTCCCTTCCTCTTGCTCCAACCTCCGTCTTGGAGAGTTCGCAGACTTAACTGAAGGGTGTTTGGGAGATCTGCTGTCCTGAAAGGCAAGCATCGTCGTCTGCTCAAAGGGAAGGCAGGCAGGCAGAGGCAATGAAAAGCTAAACCCAGAGAAAATGAGTTTAAAATTTTTTTCATTTTATTAAGGCCTTACAGATGCTCATTAGAAACCTTAATAGCCATTTCTTTTTATTGTCCAGAGAAATTACAGCTGCTTAAATAAAGCCTAAAGTCTTTGGCTTCCTTCTGCATTTGTGCCGTATTGTTCCCACAGACCTGCTGTTAGTTTAATAATAGAGCAACTGTTAAAACAATCTTTAAAACAAGCAAAACAGGCTGTTACAAAGCTAAAAGGGCAGTCCACCTCTAGTCCACCAGCTAGAGGTGATGTTAGTGCGTCTGGACAACTGTATTTGCCTGGACCCCGAGGAGGTGACAAAGTTGATTAAAACAGGAACCCTTCATCCATACGGAATTTCAATCCCCCCCAGTAGGTTTTCAAAGAGTGATTTTTCTACAAAACTAGATGCTTATGATTATGTGCAGCTATAACTATCCAGCAGCTTAACCACACCGATCCTCGGTGCCTTCTAGATGATGAGGGGCTTATTAATTGTCCACCAGTGGTTATTCCGTGGCTTCACACAAGTCGGGCAACAAAACAGAAAATGTTGGGTTCAAGTGGCACCAGAACAAGTGGCTGAAAAGAATTCCATCAAAGTGATTATTTGGTATCTTATAGAGAATAAAGCCCTGGTTATTTCAATAATTTAAACTGTCTGTTCTTTTAAATTGAATCCAGTCAGCCATCCAAGCATGTTATACCATTTCCAAAAGTTATCGCTCGTTCTCTTCTAACGGCCTTTAGCTAAGCCGCTTAGCTCAAGAAACCGTGTAGTCAACCTGGATGTGCTCGCTGCCTTTCTGTGCCAACAGGCTGGCTGCCACTCACAGAGAGGGTCAAATGTGCTGGATGGGCACATCGATGAAGCACAGAGCCTCAGAGGAGGCAGGAACTTGCCAGTGGCCAGTCACCCAGTCCAAGTCCCGCCGCTTAGACACGAGTGACACTGTGCTCAGAGGGGGCCTGGCCGAGGCCCCTCAGGCAGAGTGGAGGGGGCGGCTGGTCGCTCTGGCCTGGGCTGGCCCTGACAGCGGCGCGTTACCCGGAGCTCACACCCCACCCTGAGGCTGCAGTCCAGTTTGGAAGGTCTGAATGCCCCAGTTTTGCAATATTTCAGGTGTCTTAAAAAAATTCTGAGATAGGAACTTCAGTCCCGTGTAGCAAAGAAAAAACCTTATTGCCCTGTGAGGAGAAAATATATCATGACTTCATGGAGGGGAAGACCCTCCATCTCACGTAATTTTCGTGGTTTGATAGCACTCTCATCAGGTAACACGAGGAAAGGCTTACGCTGCTTCATCATAATCAAACAGCCAACACACACTGCACTTTTAAAATGCCAGGCTTTGTGCCAGGCACTTCACGTGCACAATCTGACCTAATTGTTACGGCAACTTGATGGGGTAGGGATGATAATTATCCCCATTTTACAGAGGAAGAAACTGAGGTTTAGAGGTGGCCCGTGACTTGCCCAACATACAAGGCCTTTCAGGCACACGGGAACAGCATTGCTGCATAAGGGCTATAAGGAGGACAAAAATCTCAGTCCAGAGAAGCTATCAGGACAAAATCTGTCTTCATCACCAAGGAAATGGATGCAGTTCAGTTAGCTTAATGGAAAATATCATTACAATGAAACTTACAGTGTCACACATGGCTTTTAAGGCCCAGCCAGTGGCTGATTTCAACCAGTACTGGCTTTAACAATGTCCCAGTAAAACCGAGAACTCGGGTGGCTTCTGAATGACCATTCTATGGACAACTCATACTTTTGTCTACATCCCAGGAGAATTGGGGGGGGGGGTTGTCCAATAGCTACCTGTAATAAACAGTAAATATGTATTTTTGGTTCTTCTATAAGTGACTTCAACTCTGATGTTTACAAGAAAGAGAATATTAAAATCACTTGTATTTCATTTTACATATCCAAGTAGACTCATGACAAATGGACTTTTCTTACAAGAGATGTGCCTTCCCGTCAATCTAGCCCTTGGAAATAGCAATATCCTGACTCTTCAGGTTAAGAACAAACACAAGTTGAATATAAAGTGACCATTAGTGTGAATGACTGGTCTCTCTCATGCCCTCTGGGATAAATCTCTTTTTTCTCTCTTCATTTTTGACCAGGAAAAGAAGTACCGCTTCCAAAACCAGGTAGACAAGATGAAGGAAAAGGTCAAGAATGTGGAGGAAAGGTCAAAGGAATTTGTCAACAGAGTGGAAGAAAAGAGTCATGATCTAATTCAGAAGTGGGAAGAGAAGTCAAGGGAATTCATTGGCAACTTCCTAGAGCTGTTTGGGCCTGACGGCGCATGGGTATGTAATTATTTCACTTGGCCCTGCAGTGATGGGCATTTTTGCTCTCCATTTTCATGGATCCACTCAAGGGTGTCCCTTATCTCAGTCCAACATGGGCATCAGCCTGAGTAGCTTCAAGTCCATGTCATTTATTTAGTTTTGGCTTTATCCCTCAATAAGGCACCCAATAGCACCCAAAGCCAGTTCTGCTGTTTCTATTTCTTGTCCATACCCTGAAGCCATTTGGTAATTGTTGAATGTCTGTTACTGCGGAGGTTGGTTCTTTAGCTCATCATAGTCTTTCAGTTGGAAATGAGGCAAAGCTTGCGGGTGAGAGTCAAGTGGGTCAGTGGTGTCATGGTATTTGTGTTGTGAGATAAAGCTAATGGGCTCTTGGATCTACTAGGGGAGAAGAGGGCAAAAGAAACCCAGCTGCCTTGGTCAGCTTTTTGGTCAGGTCCATTGCATGTGAGAGAGAGAGAAAGAAGAGGTAGGATTTTGCCCTGCATCTGTGGCTGTCATGCCCCGATTTTCCCGTTTTTCCATGGTATATAGGTGTTGGGATAAAGTGCGCAAGTCTTAGGGAACTGAGACCATGATCTAAATCTTAAAACAGAGAAAGTGTAGAGGGTCTCATCTAAATTCTGTAGACAATTCTGAGTGGAAGCTATGAAAAGAGAAAAGAAATTTCTGGAAACCACCTCGTACTCCATTGGTATTTCTATTGTGCATGTACTTCGAGAGTAAAGAAGCAGTATTGTCAAAGCATTAATGAGGGTTCTATCAAAGAGATCTTTTAAAGCTAGCCTTCCTTTTTAAAACCAAACGAAGCGATTCCATTTGATTTCCTTGATTTTAAGTAGCCTAGATTTTCTATTATGACATGAGAAATCTCTAACAAAATCCACTTCGGCTTAATTATTTTATTGATGGGTTGTCACTGCTGCCTCTGCTCATTTGAGCTGGTTCATTATAGGATTATCTAAAAGTAAAACACTCAATTAGTAATAGAAAAAGAACAATGTTTGAGAAGTTGGAAGAGATGCTTTGCTTCAAGTCTAGTGGCTTCTAAATGATTATAGAGGTGGGTGTTGTAGGCCAATCAGGTCCTACTGGCTGAGTCTGAGAGGGGTAGAGGGTTTGCAAGGGGCTGCTTGAGCTTTCAATGACTTTTAGAAAGAGCTAGCGATAGTGGAGGAGCCAAGTGCTGGGTTCCTTTTCACTCTCCATGTGGGCCTGTTCAAGTTTTCGGCTCAAATCAGTTTAATTCATGGGCCATTTATTCATGTGCTTGTATATGCACAGTGCTAGGAAGAACGTGAAGAGAAGGTGCAGAACTTGGTCTCTGGGATTCCATGGCATCTATAACAAAGTGTAGAATTTCCCATTAGTTTAGTGTGTACTTTAATAGTTCACATTTTCACAACCTATGTTCAGGGGCTGGACAAACAGCTAGTGGTTTGTTTTTTTTTTTAAATGAAACCATGTGGGTATTCACTTCCTTATAGGGATTCAGAAATGTGTCTCTGCGGAGAAATGTGTCTCTGGTATTGCAACTCAAGGGGGTGGATATTTTCTCCACTTGGAGTGAGCATAGGCAGGGAAGAAAGAGAATGTCTAGGATTTATAGATTTTAGTTGTTTCAGGCTCCCAGTGAAGGTGAAATAGTAGCTGGAATTGTTCTAGAGGAGTCTGGTGACAGCTAGCTGCAGTGATTTTTAAGAAATGAAACCCAGCTTCGAGTCTGGAGGTTTTTCTTTTTAAAACTTGCTATTAGTGTCAAAACTGTTATTAACATTAATTTACCATATCAGCCAGACTTAGACATTGCTTTTTTTCTGTTGACATTAAAAGTACAGGAATAGTTACAAGGATGTTAAACGCCAAGAGAAGTAATTTGCTTTTCATGAATATGCTATTATTATAATAATTCTTTATTTGTGGATTTGGGACTAGAACTCATTTCTTAAAATAGAGGATCTGCATTACCTGCAAATACAGTACTGTTACAAATAACCCCAACTTGGAGAAGTACAAAATAGAAAGATTTAAAGTACAGAACTTGGTATGACAGAATTGGTATGCGGCTCTGTATGTAGCTTTTTATAGTGGGTAGTCCATAAATGTGTCTGGCTTGAATAGATGCATGGGTGCGGGAGAGAGACCTATTCACAGAACCTTCTAGCGTCTGCAATGATGAGGTTTAATCCTCTGAATTTAGCTCTATATCATATATTTAGTTTGATACAGATATATACCCTTAGCCTTTTATTGCTTATGGTGCTTGGTACAACTTGAGCTTTGGATCAAATTCAGTTGGCAGAATGGGTTTGCTGGGCCTTCCACAACATTCTAAAATTTCTTTCCAGGAGGGCATGCCTTCTAGTTTGCCATGTGCACACCACTGCCCACTGTGACTCCCTGCCACCTCCTCCAGCCTGACCTTTCTGCTGCCAACCTGGACGCAGCAGTTGTGTTTGCTCCATACAGTAGAGTCTTACTTTCTCCCCAAGGGACCTCATGCTTGCTGTGAAGAACTGTGATCAAAAATCCACATCCTTCCATTCCAGCAGAGTGCAAAGTGGTGGTGATGACCATGTTGTTACAGTTTAGAAGTTGTATAGCAGGTTAAAACTTTTCCAAAGCCTTTTTATATCTACTCTACCCATTTCAACCAAACAATAAAAGGACTATTGTAGCTGTGTTCTAGATAAAGTAACAAAGGCCTAGGAAAACTATGAAACTTTCGGAGTTTGGAGGTACTGGGATGGAGCCTGGGCCCAAGCCTCTCTCTCCTGACCAGCATTGTATCACCCACCATAGGACTGTCCCTTGGAGGCAGTCACTTTCCCTCACCCCGCTTGGGTTAGGGTACAGCAGTGTGGAGAAACAGATGTACCCAAACTGCTCTAAGGCTATGTGACAAAGCCCATTGCCAAAATGCCACTTCAGGCCGGCTCATCTAGATTCGGGAGAGGTAGTGTCAGCTTTCCTCTTAAGCAGAAATCATGGTGTCCCTGGTGATATTATCTATTGGCGAGTAACAAATTACCCCCAAATTAGTGACTTAAAAACAACAAATATTACTTCACACAGTTTCTGCAAGTCAGGAAGCAGCTTAGCTGGGTGGTTATCATTCAGGGTCTGTCATGATGTTGCAGTCGAGAGGTCAGCTGGGGCTGGAGGATCCTCTTCCACATCTTGTGACTGGGAACGAGGTACCCCAATTCCTCCCCACGTTGGGCCTTTGCACAGGCTGCCCGAGTGTCTTCATGACAAAGAAGCTGGCTTCCCCCTGAATAAGTGATAGAGTATTCAAGAGAAAAGCTATAGTCTTTTAAGACTAATATCTGAAGTGACAATCCCTTTATGCCATATTGTAGTGGTCACACAGACAACTGGTGTATATTGTGGGAAGATACCACACGAGGTTGTGAATAAATCCAGGAGGTGGGGCCTTGGGGGGGGGTGCATCATTGCTATAAGAGAGGATATAGAGAGGATATATTCCCAGGTATTCAGCCTGATGGGGGGATTATCAGAGCTTAAAAGGTTGTATTCATCTTCCCACCTATAGCTTTACTTATTTAACTACTTGATCCATTTTTTGTGTGTGTGTGTGTGTGTGCTTGATTCTTGTGACTAGTCTTCACTCACACTCAGAAGACAGCCTGTAACCCAACCACAGCTTCCAAGGGAAGCCTTCCCCACAGAGACTTAGTATTACCTCTCTTTGTCTTTCAGAGACAAACCCTCCAGACTATCCTCAAGGGAGGGGCTTTAGAGGAGCTGAATTCTGAAGCTCTGTTGCCATGTTGGAGGCGATGCTATTCATTTCCAAGGGCTTCAGGTTCATGGAGCCAGGATCAGGGGATGCTAAATCAGCTTTTGGGGTGGAAACTTGGTTATTTTTGTTCGAAGTGTCAGACACATTCCTTTTAAACATTGTGCCCTAGCCACATAGGCTACATTTTAAAAACATTTAGTATCATTTTTAATGATCTGCCACTGTAGTCCTTAATTGACTTTGAACCATAGACTTGTTTCCCGTTTGAAATGAAAATGCATTTATTGTGTTTTACAACATGAACATAGACCTTTTCCTGGAGCACCAAGAGAGAATAACCTTGGTTCAGGTCCAAGTTTTTAGTTCATCCTGGACCACAAACACCCCCGGCCCCAATCCAATCAGTCGGGTGGATCCGTATGCAAACCAAACAGGCATTTGCATCTAATACAGGAGATACCGCTTTTAAAAAAGCTTGATGATGTGTTAGTTTTTCAAAAGTAACAGATTTACATGATGTGAGGTCCACTACTAATTTTTTCAAACTGTGATAAAATGTACCTAACAAAATTAGCATTTTAGCCATTTTAAGTGTACCATTCAGTGGCGTTAAATATATTCATAGTTGTGCAACCATCACCACTATCCATTTCCAGAACTTCTGCATCATCCCATATTGCAATTCTGTACTTATTATATAATCTGCCCCCCCCCCCAGTCCCTGGGAATCCCCCTTCTAACTTTCTGTCTCTATGAGCTTGACTACTTACTCTAGTGGAGTCCTACAGTATTTGTCCTTTTATCTGGCTAATTTCATTTAACATGATGTCTTCAAGGTTGAACCAATGTTGTAGCATGTATCAGAATTTCATTCCTCTTTAAAGCTGAATAATACCTCTTTGTGAAAGAATTTTATTTGCTTATCTTAAATCACTGGCCTGAGAGGCAGGCATCTAAATGAACACACAGCTTAGGAGCCTGCTGGGCTAGTCTCTAGGGACAGAGGCTGGCAGATGCCATCTTTCACTTTCCCTTTACCTCACTCCAGCTTACTGGCATTTCCCAGAAAGGAGCTTGTACCCTCCTTTGGTACCCCCATCTTGTAGCCACCGAGGGGACACCTCGAGATCTCCTGGATCTGGTAGCCAGTGCGACTTCCGCTCCAGGGACCCTTAAGACTGACCAACTGAGAAAGTATTCTCAACCATCTACCACCCCCAGGGCATAGCAAGAGATTAGAGACCCATCTTTCTATGAAATAAATCTTTTAGCTTATCTTCATAGCTGTAGCCGGAGGGGCAGGCTTCTAATTAAACATCCATCTAAAGGCTGACCATAATTCTCTCCAGAGACTTTGAAGGACTGGTGCTCACTTCACTCTCTTTATTCCACCCACCAGAGCACCAGTAGCTCCTGGAGAGGAGATTGCACATGTGTCTGGTGTCCTGGTCTTTGGGGCTGCCAGCCTACGGACACTCCTTGAGCTCCTACCTCTCCGAGGGCTAGCCACCACCTCCAGGCACTGCCCAGACAGTAGGCTGAGATAGACCCCCAGTCTTTCTAGGAAAGAGCCCTATTCATTTATCCAAGAGCTGGGGCCTAAGCAAGGCTTTTGGTTTGGCACAGATCTAGGGACCTAATAAGGACCGGCACCATTGGTCATCATCTTTGCATTCACCCTCTGTCTTGCTCCAGGTCACCAATAGCTACTAGAAAGGAACTTGTACACGGGTGAGGTGTCCCGATTTTTAACAACCTCCATGGACGAGCACCTCTAGATGACTGGACTCTGGTGCTCAGCAGGACTTAGCTTGCAGTCCTGCAGGAGTGTATACAGAGGCGTGCCTCATTCTATTGCGCTCTACTTTATATTATTTGCAGATACTGTGTTTTCTACAAATTGAAGGATTGAGGCAACCATGCACTGAGCTCATCTATTGGCACCATTTTTCCAACAGCATTTGCTTATTTTGTGTCTGTGTCACATGTTGGTAATTCATGCAGTATTTCTTATATTTGTTACAGTGACCAGTGGTCTTTGATGTTACTATTGTAATTGTGTTGGGACACCATGAATCGTGCACAGATTATACGGCGACCTTAATTGATAAATGTCTGTGTTCTGACTGCTCCAGTGACCAGTTTTTTCCTCATCTCTCTCCCCTTCCTTGGGCTACTTATTCTCTGAGACACAACAATACTGAAATGAGGCCAGCTGATAACCTTACAGTGGCCTCTCAGTTTTTAAGCAAAAGGAAGAGTCACGGGTCTCTCACTTTAGATCTAAGGCTAGAAATGCTTAAGTTTAGTGAGGAAGGTATGTTGAAAGCTCGGCCACTCGTACCAGTTTTCCAAGTTGTGAATACAAAGGAAAAGTTCTTGAAGGAAATTTAAAGTGCTACTCAAGGAAGCGGAACACCCTTCTTGCTGATACGCAGAAAGTTTTAGTGGTCTGGATAGAAGACCGGACAACCAGCCATCACATCCCCTTAGGCCAAAGCCTAATCCGAAGCAAGGCCCTACCTCTCTTCTGTTCTGTGAAGGCTGAGAGAGGTGAGGAGGCTGCAGGAGAGAAAATCTGAAGCCATCACAGGTTGGTTCATGAGGTTTAAGGAAAGAAAACTAACATAAAAGTATAAAGTGAAGCAGCAAGTGCTGATGCAGAAGCTGCAGCCAGTTATTCTGAAGCTCTAGCTCTGGAAATGCATGAAGGCGGCTACACTAAACAGATACGCAACGTAGACGAAACAGCCATTATTAGAAGAGGCTACCTAGGACTTTCATAGCTAGAGAGGGGAGTTTAAATTCTAGCTTCAAAGCTTTAAAATAGAGGCTGAGTCTCTGGTTAGGGGCTAACCTAGCTGAGGACTTTAAGTTAAAGCCACGGCTCATTTTCCATTTCAAAAATCCTTGAGCCCTTAAGAATTATGCTACATCGACTCTGCTTGTGCTCTATAAATGGAACACAGCATGGATGACAGCACATCTGTTTACTACATGGTTTACTGAATATTGTAAGCCCACAGAAAAAAAGATCGCTTTAAAAATACTACTGCACATTGACAATGTACCTGGTCACCCAAGGGCTCTGGTGGAGATGTGAAATGAGATTAATGTTGCTTTCCTGCCTGCTCACACAACATCCCTTCTTCAGCCCATGGATCAAGAAATCACTTTGACTTTCAAGCCTTATGATTTAAGAAACCCATTTTGTAAGGCTATAGCTGCCAGAGCTAGTGATTCTCCTGATGGAGCCGGGCAAAGTCAATTGAAAACCTTCTGGAAAGGATTTAACATCTTAGTTGCCATTAAGGACATTTGTGATTCATTGGAAGAAGTAAAGATATCAACATTCATAGGAGTTTGGAAAAAGTGGATTCTAACCATCACAGATGATCTTGAGGAGTTTTGGATGCCAGGGGAGGAAGAGACTACAGATGTGGTGGAAAGAGCAAGAGAATAATTAGAAATAGAGCCTGGAGATGGGAATGAACTGCTACAGTCTCCTGACAAAACTTTAAGAAGCAACTCCTCATCTGTTATGGATGAGCAAAGAAAGCAGTTTCTTGAGATGGAATCTACTCCTGGTGAAGATGCTGTGAAGACTGCTGAAGTGACGACAAACCATTGAGAATATTACATCAACTTAGTTGAGCCAACAGTAGCGGGGTTTGAGAGGATTGACTCCAATTTGGGAAGAAGTTCTACTGTGGATAAAATGCTGTCAGACAGCATCGCATGCTATAGAGAAATGGTTGCTGAAAGGACAGTTGAGATGGGACTTCATTGCCGTCTTAAGAAATCGCCGCAGCCACCCCAGCCTTCCACCACCATCCTGATCAGTCAGCAGCCATCAACACTGAGGCAAGACCCTCCACCAAGAAGGAGATCATGACTTGCTGAAAGCTCAGAAAATGGAGAGCCTATTTTAACAACAAAGTATTTTTAAATTAAGACTTCTATACTGTTTTTTTAGACATAATGCAATTTCAAATTTAATAAACTACAGTATAGTGTACACGTAACTTTTGCATGCACGAGGAAACCAAAAAATTCTTTTGGCTTGCTTCATTGTTCACTTTATTGTGGTGATCTGGAACTGAACCCACATTATCGCTGAAATACGCCTATATTTGCATATTTTAAAAGCTGTTGCCTGAGGGTCTGGCTTCCAATCAGCTGAATCTAGGTGCTCACTGAGATCCTCCCTTTAGGGACACTGACAGGCCTTGGTACACCCTCCACTACTGGGATCCACTAAAAATAAAATACACTACTTGGACAATCACAAAGGTTTGAGAAAGAACCCAAGAGCTGTGGGAAGGCTGAAGTTTCATCTCTGACATGAGGTTACTCCTTCCGCACGGGTGGAGGTGGCTGTTATATCTAATGCACAGAAACCAACACAGAGTATCAAGGAAACTTGAGGAATATGCTCAAAATTAAAAAAAAAAAAAAAAAAAAAAACCCCAAAAAAATAAAAAAAAAAAAAAAAAAAAAAACCTCAGAGAAAGTCCTTAATGAGACAGAGATAACTGATTTACTTAATAAAGAGTTCAAAGTATGGCCATAAAGATACTCACTGAACTTGGGAGAAGAATGGGTGAACACAGAACTTGAACAAAGAGAAAGAAAATATAATCAAGTATCAAACGTGCTGAGCAAACTGGACAGCTAATGGACGCAAAAGAATGAAATTGGACCACCTTCTAATACTATACATAAAAATGAACTCAAAATGGATTAAAGACTTCAATGTGAGACTTGATACCATAAAAGTCCTTGAAGAGAACATAGCAGTCATTTCTTTGACATTAGCCATGACATCATGGGACATCAAAATTAAAAGCTTTTGCATGGAAAAAGAGACCATCAACAAAACAAAAGGGCAACCTACTGAATTGAAGTAGATATTTGGAAAGGATATGTAAAAAATGTATACAACTTACCACCAAAAAAAAACAGTCCATATAAAAAAATTAGATGACCTGAACATTTTTCCAAAGAAAAATACATGTGGCCAACAGACACATGAAAAAATATTCAACCTCACTCACCATCAAGAAACTGCAAATCAGAGCCACAATGACCTATCATCAATGTCAGAATGGCATTTATCAAAACCACAAGAAATAACAAGTGTTGGCTAGGATGTGGAGAAAAGGGAACACTTGTACATTGTTGGTGGGAATGTAAATTGGTACAGCCACTATGGAAAACAGTGTGGAGGTTCCTCAAAAAATTAAAAACAGCAATACTACTATACAACCCAGTAATTCCATGTCTGAGTATTTAACCAAAGAAAACAAAAACACTTATGTGAAATGTTATGCACCCCTATGTTTATTGCAGCATTTATAGTCAAGAAATGGATCCAACCTAAGTGTTCATTGATACACAAATGGATAACTATGTGCTGTGTGTAAAGATATGTATACACACAAATATGTACACACACACAATGGAATATTACTCAGCCATAAAGAATGAAATCTTGCCCTTTGCATCAACATGGATGGACCTAGAGAATATTATGCTAAATGAAATAAGTCAGACAAAAAAGACAAATACTATATGATTTCACTTTTATGTGGAATCTAAAAATCAAAATAAAAAAACCCTCATACATACAGGTGGTTGCTGGGAGCAGGGTGGATGAATTATGTGACAGGGATAAAGAGGTACAAACTTCCAGTTATAAATTAGGTGACAGGGATAAAAAGTACAGTATAGAGAATATAGTCAATAATATTGCAATAACTTTGCATGGTGGCAGATGGTGCCTACACTTATGGTGAGCATTTCATAATGCATATACTGGTGAATCACTGTGCTGTACACCTGAAATAAAATATTGTATGTCAACTATACTTAAAGAAACTGAAGACAAATAAATGGAGAGCTACCTCTTGCTCATGGATTAGAAGAATATTGTTAAAATAGCCATACCTCCCAAAGCAATCTATAGATTCAATGCAATCCTTATCAAAATTCAATGGCATTTCTTTTTTACAGAAAGAGAACCAACAATCCTAAAGCTTGTATGGAACCATAAAAGACCCCAAATGGCCAAAGCAATCTTGAGAAAGAACAACAAGGCTGAAGGCATCATGCTCCCTGATTTCAACTATATTACAAAGCTATAGTAACCAAAATAGTATGGCATTGGTATTTAATACAGATCTAGATCAATGGAACAGAGTAAAGAGTCCAGAAATAAACCCACACCTACATGGTTAATTCAATTACTACAATGGAGCTGAGAATATACAATGGGGAAAAGACAGTCTGTTCAGTAAATGGTGCTGGGAAAACTAGGTAGCCACATGCAGAAAGAATGAAACTGGACCACTATCTTACTTGAATATAAGGCTTGAAACCATAAAACTCCTAGGAGAAAACAAAACTCCAAGGAGCTCTTATAAGCTCCTTGACATCTGTCTTGCCGGTTAGGTTTAGTTTGACACCTAAAGCAAAGGCACCAAATGCAAAAATAAATAAGTGGGACTACACCAAACTAAAAAGCTTCTGCACGTAGGAAACCATTAACAAAATGAAAAGGTATATGCTACTGAATGGGAGCAAATATTTGCAAATCATGTGATAAGGGGTTAATCAAAATAAGATGTCATATAACTCAACAGTACAAAAAGAATCTGATTTAAAAATGGGCACGGGATCTGAAAAGACATATTTCCAAAGACGACATACAGATGGCCAACAGGACCTGAAAATATGTTCAACATCACTAATTACTAGGGAAATGCAAATCAAGACCACAAGCAGCTAGCACCTCACACCTTTTAGAATGGCTATTATCAAAGCAACAAATTAACAAGTGATCAGGATATGGAGAAAAGGGAACACTTGTACATTGTTAGTGGGAATGTAAATTGGTACAGCCACTATGGAGACTCCTCAGAAAGTTAAAAATAGAACTACCATATGGTCCAGCAAATACACTTCTGGATATTTATCTGAAGGATATGAAAACACTAATTTGAAAAGATCTATATATCACCATATTCACTGCAGCATTATTTACAATATCCAAAACATGGAAGCAACCTAAGTATCCATCAATGTATAAATGGATAATGAAAATGTATATAGGCACCATGGAATATTATTCAGAAAAGAAGGAAATCTTGCCATTTGCAACAAATTGTTGGACCATGAGGGCATTATGCTAATTAGAGAAAGACAAATACTGTGTGATCTCATTTATTTGTGGAATCTAAAACAAACAAGCAAAAAAAACCCAGTGCTCGTCAATACAGAGAACAAATTGGTGGTTGTCAGAGGCAGGGGGTGGGTGCAGGCAAAATGGGTTAAGGGGGTCAAAACGTACAAACTTGGGCAACCCTCTCAGGTCCCCTCCCTCTTCGGGAGCTTTGTACTATCACTCAATAAAACTTTCTTTGCTGCCCACCAAAAAAAAAAAGGTACAAACTTAACAATTATAAAATACATCATGGGCATGTAGTGTACAGCATGGTGACTACGGTTAATAATCCTCTATTAAGTATTGGAAAATTGCTAAGGGAGTAGCTCTTAAAAGTTCTCATCACAAGAAAAAAAATGTAACTATATATGGTGATGGATGCTAACTAGACTAACTGTGGTGATCATTTCACAATATGTACAAATAGTGAATCATCCTGTTGTACCCCTGAAACTAATATCTGTTATACCTCAATAAAAAAATAAACATGAGCATAGACACCCCCTTGCCCCCTTATTTACTGCTATATCCTCAGGGCTTATATTTATGGCTGAACCATAAATAGTGTGCTGTCAGTAAATGTTTATTGAAGGAATGAGTGGTCAACTTTCAGATTCTCCATGCCAAGAAAACCCTCCATAATATTTTATGATACACAAAATGTTTTTTTTTCCAACACCCATCTTGGAAATACTCTACTCCATGCAAGTTGAGAAAAAATAATCTACATCAGATTGTGTGTATACATACACATATACATATATACATGTACACACACACATATATATGTATATATATAATGGGATATTATTTATATATACATTTTATTGATTCATGCATTAATGGACATTTGGACTGTTTCCATCTTTTGGCTATTATGAATAATGGTGCTATCAACATTGCTATACAAATATCTGTTTAATTTCCTGCTTTCATTTCTTTTGGTTATATACCCAGAAGTTGAATTTCTAAATAATATGGTAATTCTATTTTTAAATGTTTTTAGAAACTTACACACTGTTTTTCACACTGACTGCACCATTTTACATTCCAGTGCAATGCACAAGGGTTCTGATTTCTCCACATTCTCTCCAGCGCTTGTTACACCGTGTGTGTGTGTAAAGAGAATATTTATATATAATATATAAATATTATATTATATAAATAATATATATATATAATCATCCTAATATAGCATGCTAATGTTTAAGACTGTTTTGATTTTACAAAACGTAAAATTCAGTTTGTGGATCTGAATTAATTTCCTACTTGAAGCTTTTTGACAGTTGGTTTCAAAAATTTGTCTTCCAACAAATGCACAAGTAAATGAGTCAACAGAAAAGCTTCTTACTATTAAAGTGGCTAATTACAGAGAGTTGGGCAGGAGCAGGACTCACCTCCTAGCTGAGTGCCTTGGCCAAGTTCCTTTCCCTCAGCTAGCTTGTAGGGTTGTTGAGTAGATGAAATTGTCACACTCTAAAGCCCTTTAACAACACCTAGGCATATGTCAGGCATTGTTTGTAAGGGTTAGTTTTTGTTGTTTATTGATTTGGCTGAAACAAACGCTCTCTTTGAATTCCACAGTGCTTACCAGAAGTCCAAACCAGACGTAACTAGGATATTTTTCATTTCTTTTTGTGGCAGTTAAGCTGGAATCTCTCTGAAATCCTGAAACCTTGGAAGGCATTTGTCAGGACATTTACTGTCTCAGTAGATGTGAAGAACTTCTTAAAAAGGAGAAGTTTGTAGGAAGAGAAATAGAAAATTAGTTTTAATGGGACAGGAGTAAATGGGATTATTTTCTTGGGAGAACACTTTATCAATGAAAGTATCTTAATACAGTTACAGGTGTAATTTAAATACCTTTTCTTTATGAAAATGCCATGCCATGGTCTTATTTTTGTATTCCTAAAGTGCTTTTCTTACCAGGAAGCTCATTACAAACTGTCTCCTGACCTGATCCAATTTAACTCCTTTGCAGAAGAATCATGCTTCATAATGCACCAGAAACAGATCACAGAGCTTCCAAACTGAGACCTAGAGTTGTTTTGCACGGATATCACATTATATGAAGTGTGACACCATTGTTTATCATCAAGGATTCAAATTATTGCATTACCTTAGGCATAATATTCTCAGTTATGAGCTTGAGTCAAACTACAGTAGACAAGCTGTAGATTACTTACAAAGTGAGCTTCTAATGGAAATGCTGACAATCCATTAACAGCGAGAGCTAATGGCTGCCACTATAAGTATACTTAAATATTATAGTAATAAAAATACTTATTTTCAAAGGACTTCTAGAAGCTCAAGGATTCTTTTAATGTTGCTATTAATAATAGGCCACCCTATCCTTTTGGCATTTGATTTTGTCTCATAAATGGGCTTCCTCTAAGGTAATGATGTTGTACTACTGCACTTTTTTTCTGTTAGATTTTGAGGGGGTTGGATGTCTTTTGGTAGAATTATCAATGCCTTTAATGGAAAGTGAATAATTGGTAGGTTCTTAGAATTGTGGAATTTTAAATCTGCAAATGTTCTTAGTGATCAGCAAGTCTTCTCAATTATATATGCTAGAGGAAACTTGAGATCCTAAAAAGTAATGGACTAGAGCTTATAAAGGTTGGGGGAGGGATTGATGAAGTGCCTGAGGCCCTACCGTTCTGTGTCATTAACGCAGGGCCTGTTGCCTCCTCTCCTTGCCTCAGTCATCTGTCTTCCTTATGGTGATAAAAGTAATGCGTGTTCATTACAGAACTGTTAGAAAGTAAGGAAAATGGGACGCCTGGTGGCTCAGTTGGTTAAGCGTCTGCCTTCGGCTCAGGTCATAATCCCAGGGTTCTGGGATCGAGCCCCGTATTGGGCTCCTTGCTCCGTGGGAAGCCTGCTTCTCTCTCTGCCTGCCGTTCCCCCACTTGTGCACGTACTCTCTCTCTCTGACAAATAAATAATAAATAAATAAATCTTTAAAAGAAAGAAAGAAAAGAAAACGAGAACAGACTAAAATTCACCTGCAGTGCAACTGCACAGATTAGTCACTGGGATCTCGCGCCCATCTTTTCACCATCTGCATTTGTATGTTTCCTTTTACAAAATGGGATCACGCAGAATATACGGCTCCCAAATCATTTTTACCGTGCAGTAGCTCACAAACATTCTCACACTATTATATTCTTTAAGGACTGGATTTTCATCAGCTGCCTAATGTATCACCTCAGAGTTGTGCAAGATTTCTCTCATCTATTTCAGGGGTTTGCAGTTTTGTCTGTGATGACCCTGCAATGAATATCCGTGTACCCAATGAGTATTTATTTACGGCTCAGATTATCTCCTCAGGAAACAAAAGTTTTTACACCTATTGCCCAGTTACTCCTCAGAAAGGCACCATTATTTTACCCTGCCACCAGCAGTAACAGGAGTGTGGTTTTTTCCTGAGCCCACCAGCACTGGCCATTACAAATTAAAAAAAAAATCTGGGGAGATTAAGCTCATCAAGATGGTGACATAAGTCATTCCTGACTTTGCTCCCCCTCACAAGAAGAACTAACAACTATTCATAGATAAGACGCCACTGAGAGAATCCTGGAACATGGGGGTGAGGCTATGTGCTGACCTTATTGCCTCTAAGCCAGGCCAGCCCAGCATTACACAGAGGGCTTTGCTGAGCCTCCAGTTTTTATAGTGGGAGAAGAGAGTCCAGGGTGGACATCCAGTTCCCCCAGCCTTGTAGGTCACTGCTTGGGAGCCCCCACTCTGGTCTCATTCTATAGGAATTGCAAGGCAATCTGCGGGCATCGGCCACTGAGAATCTGAAGGGGAGGGGCTTCCAACAACCAGTGTGGATGTTGGCAGACTGAGTTCCTACCTGCAGCACCCAAGCGGTGGTAGTCCTGGCTCGTGCTTTTGCTTATCTGCAGAGCCAAGACAGTGGCACAACTGGCCCAGGGAACTGAGCAGGGCACAAGTCTGCCTGATTCTGGCCCTCAAACAAAGAGATTCTTCTGGCCCTGGAGCCCGGTCTGCCTCTGTGCAGGAAGGGTTGCTCAGTCATAGCCCTCTGTCCCCTACTGCTGAGTGAGGCTCTCAACCCTGCCCGACCAGAAAGGCTGGCAAGAACACCTGGGAAGCTACAGAGTCCAGCAGCACTTGAGCCAAGAGTATGGCAGGAAGAGCTGATTGCCTGCAAAGCCAGGGATAGGTGGTGAGGGTTCACTGACTCCACCCAGGCATTGGAACTAATTCATAGCCTACCCACTACTGAGTGCAGCTCCTGACCAGCCCCCGCCCCCGACCAGAAGGCCTGATCTGGAAAAACCAGGAGCCTATTTGGAGCTGGCCCTCCTGTCCCACGCAGGCAAGGGAGCTAAGTCATAGCCCCATCCACTGCTGAGTAAAGCTCTCAGCACCGCCCAAAGAGAAAGCTTGGCTGTAAGACTGGGAAAGCTGCAAAGCCCAGCAACATTCAAGCACAGAGTCCAACAGGCAGAGCTGATAGTCTGCAGAGCAAAGCCAATGACTCCATTCGGGCAGGAAACTTGTGGCATAGGTTGGCTTGAGTCAAGACCATAAACCTAAAGCCTTTCTGGCCTTGGAGCTACTTCTCTTGCTGTGCCTGGATACATAAACTAATTCATAGCCCTGCCCACTGAATACAACTTTTGGCCTGCCTGACCAAGGAACCTAACTAGAACACACAGAAAACTATGTATCCCAACCAACAGACCTACTTATAGTGGCAGTTGAACAGAGATCACTGTCCATGATGCTCTTCATCTGCAGAACAAAACAAGGTGACCCATTCTAGCCAGAGAATTCAGTACACAGCCTTGCCTGATTTAGGTCCTGAAACAATGAGCCTTGTAGGCCCATTTTCCTGCCCCAAGAAGGCAGAGAAGCTAATTCATAGCTCCATCTGCTAAGTATAGTATGGAGTCCTGCCAGTCCAGTAAGCCTGACCAGAGAACCCAGGCAATTGGTACAGTCTCATTTGTTAAGGAACCAAACGAGCAGTCTTATCCAACCATTCTCAGAGAGTGGCACCCCTAACCCCGACCTCAGAGCTCAACCAGGGGCCTCACCCAGAAATTGACCCTGATAGCAAAACTCCACCTGCCCAAGGACATTACCAACTGACACATCCAGAAACCCACACTGAGGGGACTGGCAAAGAGCAATCTCTGTCAAAGCAAACCCATAAAGTCTGGAAGAGGAGACTGCTTACTCAAATGCACAGAGACCAATGTAAAGAATCAAGGATCATGAAAAAAATCTATTAACATGACACCAAAAAAAGAAACTACTAAAGCTCTAATAACTGACCTTAAAGAAATGGCTATCTATGAACAGTCAGATTTCAGAATAATCCTTTTTAAAGTTTAGTCAACTGCAATAAGACATAGAAAACTAAAAATTAGGAAAATGATGTATAAACAAAACAAGAAGTTCAACACAGAAATAGAAACTATCAAAAAAACTGTAGAGCTGAAAAATACAATGACTGAACTAAAAAATTCAACAGAGCTTCAAAAGGAGACTCAGGGCTCCTGGTTGGCTCGTCGGTAGAGGGTGCAACTCTTGATCTTGGGGTTGTGAGTCTGAGCCCCATGTTGGGTGTAGAGATTACTTAAAAATATTATCTTAGGGGCACCTGGGTGGCTCAGTCATTAAGCATCTGCCTTCGGCTCAGGTCATGATCCCAGGGTCCTGCTGGGCTCCCTGCTCAGTGGGAAGCCTGCTTCTCCCTCTCCCACTCCTCCTGCGTGTGTTCCCTCTCTTGCTGTCTCTCTCTCTCTGTCAAATAAATAAAATCTTTAAAAATAATAATAATATCTTAAAAGACTCAGCTATGCAGAAAAAACAGTGACCTAGAAGAGATGACTTTTGAAATAATCCAGTTAGAGGAACAACAACAACAAAAAAGGATGAAGTGAACAAAACATACACGACATAAGGACACAATCAAGACAAACAATATTTACATTAAGGGAATTTCAAAAGGAAAAGAGAATGAGGAGGGAATGGGTACAGAAAGTAAATTTAAAGCAGTAATGGCTTAAAACATCCCAATCCATGAGGTACAAAAGATCCCAAATAAGATGAACCCCAATAGGGCTACACTGATACAGACTGTGATTAAATTGTCAAAAGTCAAAGAAAAAATTTGGAAAACAGCAAGAGAAAAAAGGTAAATTACATACAAGGGAACCATCATGAGACTATCAGTGGACTTCTCAACAAAATTGGCTTGGGCCCAGAGAGAATGGGATGGTATGTCTAAAATATTGAAAGAAAAAAATGTCAACCAAGAATTCTGTACCTGGCAAAGCTATCTTTTAGAAATGAAGAAATAAAGGCTTCCCCCCCAAAACAAAGCTGAGTTCACCACCACCAGACCTGCCTTATAAGAAATGCTAAAAGGGGGTCTTTGAGTAAAAGGACATTAATGAACATCATAAAACATAAGGTAGTGTAAAACTTACTGGTAATGGTAAATATATAGTCAAAATAAGAATCTGTAATGTAGTGGTGGTGTGTAATCCACTTACAACTCTATTTTAAAAGTTAGGGGGGAGAGGAAAAGATGGCGGAGAATAGGGGACCCTATTCCAACTGGTCCCCGGAATTGAGCTGGATATCTACCAGACCACTCTGAACACCCATGAAATCAGTCTGAGATGTAAGAAGATAGATCTGGATCTCTACAAACAGAATATCACAGGCGGTTGGTTTTGAGATATGAAGCGGGGAGCTGTGATTCTGCAGGCAGATATCCGAAGATAAATGGCAGGGGGAGGGAGCCGTGGGGATCCTACACCACCAGGGAGCGATAGCCTCCCGCGCTGGGGACAGGGCACAGACTCGCAGACCAGTAGTGATGGGGAAAGGACTCTAGGGCAGCCCCCGGGGCGGAAACCCGGAGCAGCGGGGTCGCGCACGCAAACTGGGAGCGGCTGGCGGTTTTAGAAGCACAAAGGGCAGAGACGTGCCCCGACCTGGAGGCAGGACTGGGAGCGCTGCGGAGGGGCGCACAACCCGGGATGCTGCAGTTTATAGCATCACGGACAGAAACGGAAACGGTGTGGCCTGGAGAGCTCACTGAAGAACAGACTGTGATCTCTCTGCTCTGAGGCAGAGGGTTGGAAACTATCTCTTCTGCTCTGACTCTCAGAAGAGATGCGGAAAGCTGCCAGAGAACAAAAGCCCCCCAAAAACAGTTTTCACTGAGCCCATCCCCCACCACAGGGGGCAGGGCAACTCTGCTCAAACAGGGTTGCCTGAGTAATGGTGCGGCAGGCCCCTCCCCCGGAAGACAGGCTGGGGGAACAAGAGGCCGACAACCCTAAGGTCCCTATAAAACACGTGCATCTTGCTTGGGTTCTGGTCAATAATTTGGACTCTGTACATACCCTCAACCACCCCTCAACAGAATGACTAGGAGGAGGAACCCCCCAAAATAGGAAAGACTCAGAGACTGTGACTTCTGCCACAGATTTACAAATGGATACAGATATAACCAAGATGTCGGAGATGGAATTCAGGGTAGCAATTGTGAAGACAATAGCTAGAATGGAGAAATCGATTGATGGCAACATAGAGTCTCTAAGGGCAGAAATGAAAGCTGAACTGGCAGAACTTAAAAATGCTATAAATGAGATCCAATCTAATCTAGATATTTTAACAGTTAGGGTAAGCAAGCCAGAAGAACGAATTAGTGATCTAGAACACCACTTAATAGACAAAAAGGAAAAAGAGGCGGCCAGGGAAAAACAACTCAAAATCCATGAAAATACAATCAGAGAAATAAGTGACACCATGAAACTTTCCAATGTCAGAATTACTGGAATCCCTGAGGGGGTGGAGAGAGAGAGAGAGGACTAGAAGATATATTTGAGCAAATTGTAGCTGAGAACTTCCCTAATCTGGGGAATGAGACAAACATTCATGTTCTAGAGGCAGAGAGAACCCTTCCCAAGATCAAGGAAAACAGGCCAATGCCCCGGCATGTAATAGTAAAACTCGCAAATCTTAGAACCAAGGAAACCATCTTAAGGGCAGTTAGGGGGAAGGGATTCCTTACGTACAGAGGGAGGAACATCAGAATAACGTCAGACCTATCCACAGAGACCTGGCAAGCCAGAAAGGCCTGGCAAGACATATTCAGGGTACTAAATGAGAAAAACATGCAGCCAAGAATACTTTATCCAGCAAGGCTGTCATTTAGAATGGATGGAGAGATGCAGAGCTTCCAAGACTGGCAGAAACTGAAAGAATATGTGACCACTAAGCCGGCCCTGCAAGAAATATTATTGCGGGGGCGGGGGTTCTATAAAAGGAGAAAGACCCCAAGAGTGATACAGAACAGAAATTTACAGGGACAATCTATAAAAACAAGGTCTTCACAGGCAACATAATGACAATAAATTCATATCTTTAATAATCACTCTCAATGTGAACGGCCTAAATGCTCCCATAAAACGGCACAGGGTTGCAGATTGGATAAGAAGACAGGACCCATCCATATGCTGTCTACAAGAGACTCATTTTGAACTTAAAGATACATCCAGACTGAAAGTGAAGGGATGGAGATCTATCTTCCATGCCAACAGACCCCAAAAGCAAGCTGGGGTAGCAATTCTTACATCAGACAAATTAGATTTTAAGCTAAAGACTGTAGTTAGAGACACAGAAGGACACTATATCATTCTTAAAGGGTCTATCCAACAAGAAGATCTAACAACTGTAAATATCTATGCCCCCAACATGGGAGCAGCGATCTATATAAGCCAACTGTTAACCAAAATAGTCATATTGATAACAATACGTTAATTGTAGGAGACCTCAATACTCCACTCTCAGCAATAGACAGATCATCTAAGCAGAAAATCAACAAAGAAACAAGAGCTTTGAATGACACACTGGACCAGATGGACCTCATAGATATATACAGAACATTCCACCCTAAAACAACAGAATACTCATTCTTCTCAAGTGCACACAGAACTTTCTCCAGAATAGACCACATACTGGGTCACAAATCAGGTCTCAACCAATACCAAAAGACTGAGATTATTCCCTGCATATTCTCAGGCCATAATGCTTTAAAACTGGAACTCAATCACAAGAAGAAATTTGGAAGAAATTCAAACACTTGGACGCTAAAGACCACTCTGCTCAATAACGTTTGGGTCAACCAAGAAATCAAAGAAGAACTTAAACAATGATGGAAACCAATGAGAACGAAAACACATCTGTCCAAAACCTATGGGATACTGCAAAGGCGGTCCTAAGGGGGAAATACATAGCCATCCAAGCCTCACTCAAAAACAACAGAAAAATCCCGAATTCACCAACTAACTGTACACCTTAAAGAACTAGAGAAAAAGCAACAAATGATGCCTAAGCCATGCATTAGAAGAGAAATAATTAAGATTAGAGCAGAGATCAATGAATTAGAAACCAGAAACACAGATCAGATCAACAAAACTAGAAGCTGGCTCTTTGAAAGAATTAATAAGATTGATAAACCACTGGCCAGACTTATCCAAAAGAAAAGAGAAAGGACCCAAATTAATAAAATTATGAATGAAAGGGGAGAGATCACAACTAACACCAAGGAAATAGAAACAATTATTAGAAATTATTATCAACAACTATATGCCAATAAATTGAGCAACCTGGAAGAAATGGATGCCTTCCTGGAAACCTATAAACTGCCAAGACTGAAACAGGAAAAAACTGACAACCTGAATAGGCCAATAACCAGTAAAGAGATTGAAGCAGTGATCAAGAACCTCCCAAAAAACAAGAGTCCAGGGCCTGATGGATTCCCTGGGGAATTCTACCAAACATTCAAAGAAGAAATAATACCTATTCTCCTGAAGCTGTTTCAAAAAATAGAAACAGAAGGAAAACTTCCAGACTCATTCTGTGAGGCCAGCATTACCTTAATCCCCAAACCCAGGCAAAGATCCCATCACAAAGGAGAATTTCAGACTGATATCCCTGATGAATATGGATTCCAAAATACTCAACAAAATCCTAGCTAATAGGATCCAACAATACATTAAAAGGATCATCCACCACGACCAAGTGGGATTTATCCCCGGGATGCAAGGGGTTCAACATTCTCAAATCAATCAGTGTGATAGAACACATTAATAAGAGGAGAGAGAAGAACCATATGGTCCTCTCAATTGATGCAGAAAGAGCATTTGACAAAATACAGCATCCTTTCCTGATTAAAACTCTTCAGAGCATAGGGATAGAGGGAACATTCCTCAAGTTTATAAAATCCATCTATGAAAAACCCACAGCGAATATCATCCTCAATGGGGAAAAGCTGAGAGCCTTTCCCTTAAGATCAGGAACACGACAAGGATGCCCACTCTCGCCACTAGTGTTCAACACAGTACTAGTGCTAGAAGTCCTAGCAACAGCAATCAGACAATAAAAAGAAATAAAAGGTATTCCAATTGGCAAAGAAGAAGTCAAATTCTCTCTCTTTGCAGATGACATGATACTTTATGTGGAAGATCCAAAAGACTCCACCCCCAAATTACTAGAACTCATACAGCAACTCAGTAATGTGGCAGGATACAAAATCAATGCACAGAAATCAGTTGCTTTCTTATACACTAACAATGCAACTGTAGAAAGAGAAATTAGAGAAACAATTCCATTTACAATAGCACCAAAAACCCTAAGATACCTCGGAATAAACTTAACCAAAGAGGTAAAGGATCTATATTCTAGGAACTACATAACACTCATGAAAGAAATTAAAGAAGACACAAAAAGATGGAAAAACATTCCATGCTCATGGACCAGAAGAATAAACATTGTTAAAATGTCTATGCTACCCAGAGCAATCTATACCTTCAATGCCATCCCGATCAAAATTCCAATGACTTTTTTCAAAGTGCTAGAACAAACAATCCTAAAATTTGTATGGAATCGGAAAAGACCCCAAATCGCCAAGGAAATGTTGAAAAAGAAAAAGCTGGGGGCATCACGTTGCCTGATTTCAAGCTATATTACAAAGTAGTGATCACCAAGACAGCATGGTACTGGCACAAAAACAGACATATAGACCAATGGAACAGAATAGAGAACCCAGATATGGACCCTCAACTCTATGGTCAAATAATCTTCAACCAAGCAGGAAAAAAATATGCAATGGAAAAAAACATGGTGCTGGGAAAATTGGACAGCTATCTACAGAAGAATGAAACTTGACCATTCTCTAACAACATACACCAAGATAAACTCAAAATGGATGAAAGACCTCAATGTGAGACAGGAATCCATCAAAATCCTAGAGGAGAACATAAGCAGTAACCTCTTCGACATCGGCCACAGCAACTTCTTTCAAGAAACATCTCCAAAGGCTAGTGAAACAAAAGCAAAAATCCACTTTTGGGACTTATTCAAGATAAAAAGCTTCTGCACAGCAAAGGAAACAGTCAACAAAACAAAGAGGCAGCCCACAGAATGGGAGAAGATATTTGCAAATGACACTACAGACAAAGCGCTGATTTCCAAGATCTATAAAGAACCTCTTAAGCTCAACACCCAAAAAACAAATAATCAAGTCAAAAAATGGGCAGAAGACATGAACAGACACTTCTCCAAAGAAGACATACAAATGGCTAACAGACACCTGAAAAATGTTCATCATCATTAGCCATCAGGGAAATTCAAATCAAAACCACACTGAGATACCACCTTACACCGGTTAGAATGGCAAAAATTGACAAGGCAAGAAACAACAAATGTTGGAGAGGTTGTGGAGAAAGGGGAACCCTCTTACACTGTTGGTGGGAATGCAAGTTGGTACAGCCACTTTGGAAAACAGTGTGGAGGTGCCTCAAAAAATTAAAAATAGAGCTACCCTATGACCGAGTGATTGCACTCCTGGGTATTTACCCCAAAGACACAGATGTAGTGAAAAGAAGGGCCATATGCACCCCAGTGTTCATAGCAGCAATGTCCGCAATAGCCAAACTGTGGAAAGAGCCGAGATGCCCTTCAACAGATGAATGGATAAAGAAGATGTGGTCCTTATATACAATGGAATATTACTCAGCCATCAGAAAGGATGAATACCCAACTTTTACATCAACATGGATGGGACTGGAGGAGATTATGCTAAGTGAAATAAGTCAAGCAGAGAAAGACAATTATATGGTTTCACTTATTTGTGGAACATAAGGAATAGCATGGAGGACATTAGGAGAAGGAAGAGAAAAATGAAGGGGGGGAAATCGGAGGGGGAGACGAACCATGAGAGACTATGGACTCCAGGAAACAAACTGAGGGTTCTAGAGGGGAAGGGGGTGGGGGATGGGTTAGCCCAGTGATGGGTATTAAGGAGGGCACGTATTACATGGAGCACTGGGTGTTATACGCAAACAATGAATCATGGAACACTACATCACAACTAATGATGTATTGTATGGTGATTAACATAACATAATTAAATTAAATAAATAAATAAATAAATAAAAATAAAAGTTAGAAAACACTGGGGCGCCTGGGTGGCTCAGTCTGTTGGGCATCTGCCTTCAGCTCAGGTCATGATCCCAGGGTCCTGGGATCAAGCCCCATGTCGGGTTCCCTGCTCTGTGAGGGGACTGCTTCTCCCTCTCCCTCTGCAGCTCCCCCTGCTTGTGCTCTGTCAAATAAATAAATAAAATCTTTAAAAAATGTTAGAAAATACTGTAAGAATAACTACAACAACAATAATCTGTTACTGGTTACACAATATAAAAAGTATGTTAACTGTAACATCAATAACCTAAAATGTGAGTGGGGGGAGAGGGCAGATGAAAGCATAAAGTTTAGAAGTTCTATTGAAGTTAACTTGTTATCAGTTTATTTTTTTATTTTTTTTATTTTTTATTTTTTTTAAGATTTTTTTTTATTGAGAGAGAGAACAAGCGTATGGGAGAGGCAGAGCGAGACGGAGAAGCAGGATCCCTGCTGAGCAGGGAGCCCGACGTGGGGCTCGATCCCAGGACCCTGGGATCATGACCTGAGCCGAAGGCAGACGCTTAACGACTGAGCCACCCAGGTGCCCCAGTTTATTTTTTTATTTAAAGATTTTTATTTATTTATTTATTTGACAGAGAGAAACACAATGAGAGAGGGAACACAAGCAGGGGGAGTGGGAGAGAGAGAAGCAGGCTCCCTGCGGAGCAGGGAGCCCGATGCAGGGCTCGATCCCAGGACCCTGGGGTCATGACCTGAGCCAAAGGCAGATGCTTAATGACTGAGCCACCCAGGCGCCCCTTGTTATCAGTTTAAAATAAGGTGTTATAATTTTAAAATATTTTATGTAAACCTTGTGGTAACCACGAGGGTAAAACCTGTAGTAATTACACAAAAGTACATGATAAAGAAGTCAAACCCTACAGATATCAGAAGACATTGAAACACAAAAAAAGAAAGCAGGATACAGAACAAAGAATAATGGTTCTGTAAAAGTCATAAAAGCAATTAATAAAATGGCAAACTAAGTAAGTCCTTACCTATTAATGATTACTTTAAATTGTATTTAATTGGATTAAATTCTCCAATCAATATACATAGGATGGCTGAGTGGACAACATTTGAAAAACATCTAATGATATGTGCCCACAGAGTCTCACTTTAGTCTTAAAGACACACAGACTGACAGTGAAGGGATGGAAAAAGTTGTTGTAAGCAAATGGTATTCCAAAAAACAAACCAAAAAAGTAGGGGTAGCTATACTTCTATCATACTAAATAGACTTAAATATAAAAATGGTAAAATGAGACAAAGAAGGTCTTTTACAATTATTATTTTACAATTATTATTATGCAGTGATAAAGAGGTCAACCCACAGAACAAGTCTTACTAGCAAATTCAAGACGACTGAAATCATACCAAGTACCTTTTCTGGCCACGATGGTCTCCAAGTAGAAATCATTAACAGGAGGAAAACTGAAAAATTCATGAATACATGGAAACTAAACAATAGTCTGAATAGCCAAGAGTCAAAGAAGAAATTAAAGGGGAAATAAAAATGTATCTTGACACAAACAAAAATGGAAACAGAATGTACCAAAACTTACGGTATGCAGACAGAACAATTCTAAAAGGGAAGTTCATAGCAATAAATGCCTACCTCAGGAAATAAGAAGTATCTCAAACAACCTAATGCTATGCTTTAGGAACTAAAAAAAAAAAAGTGAACACAAAGTTAGCAGAAGGAAGGAAATAATAGAAATTGGGGCAGAAACAAATAAAATGGAGACCAGGAATACAATAGAAAAGACTAACCAAACTAAGAGATGGTTTTTTGAAAAGATAAAATTGACAAATGTTTAGCTAAACCAAGAAAAAAAAATAGAGAGGGCCAAAATCAACAAAATTACAAATGAAAATGAAGAAGTAAATATTACAACTCATGCCACAAAGGATCTTAAGAGGCTACTATGAACAACTATATGCCAACATACTGGAAAACCTAAAGGAAATTGAAAATTCTTAGAAACATACAATCTACCAAGAATGAATCAGAATAAAGGAGAAAATGTGACAGACCAATTATTAGTAAGGAGATTGAATTAGTGATCAAACATCTCCCAAGGAAGAAAGGCCCAGGAACAGATGGCTTCACTGGTGAATTTTACTAAACATTTAAAGAAGAATTAATGCAAACCCTTCTCAGACTCCTCAATGTTTGGGAGGAGGGAAGACTCCCAAATTTATTTTATAAGGCCAGCATTACCAAAGCCAGAAAATAACACTAAAAGAAAACTATAGGCCACTATCTCTGATGAATACAGAGGCAAAAATTCTCAATAAAATACTAGTAAACAGGAGGTGCCTGGGTGGCTGTCAGTTGAGTTTTCGACTCTTGGTTTTGGCTGGGGTCATGATCTTGGGGTTATGGGATCAAGCCCCATGTAGGGCTCCGTGTTCAGCAGAGTCTGCTTCCCTTCTTTCTCTGCCCCTCCTCCCACACACACACGCACTCACTCTCTCTCTCTCTCTCTCTCTCTCTAGAATAAATCTTTAAAAAAATACTAGTAAACAGAGTTCAGCAGCACATTAAAAAGATCCTTCACCATGATCAAGTGGTATTTATTCTTGAGATACAAGTGTGGTTAAACAGATGTAAATCTGTCACTATGATATATCACATTGATAGAAGAAAAAAATTTTATGATCATCTCAATGGACACAGGAAAATCATTGGGCAAAATTCAATAACCATTCATGATAAAACCTCTTAATAAATTAGGTATATAACAAACATACCTCAACATAACAAAAGCTGTAGATGACAAACCCACAGCTAACATGATACTTAATGACAAAAGGTTGAAAGCCTTTCCTCTAAAATAAGGAACAAGACAAGGGTGCCCATTCTCACTCCTCCCATTCAAGATATTACTGAACTCCTAGCCAGAGCAATCAGGCAAGAAAATATGAAAGCCCATCAGAATTGGAAAGGAAGAAGTGAGATTGTCTACTTGCAGATAACATGATTTTATACACAGAAAATCTGACAGACTCCACCAAAGAACTGTTATATCCAATCTACAAATTCAGTGAAGTTGCAGGATACAAAATTAACATACAAAATAAGTAGCATTTTTATATAGTAACAATGAATTATCTGAAAAAGAAATAAACTGATCCCATGTATAATAGCATTGAAAGCAATAAAATACTTAGGAATAAATTTAACCAAGGAGGTGAGAAATCTGTACACTCAAAACTGTAAAATAGTGATGAAAAAAATTTTAGACAGAAATAAATGGAAAGGTATCCCATGTTCACAGATTAGAAGAATATTAATAATGTCCATACCATCCCAAAGCCATCTATAGATTTTTTTTTAAGATTTTATTTATTTATTTGACAGAGAGAGACACAGCAAGAGAGGGAACACAAGCAGGGGAGTGGGAGAGGGAGAAGCAGGCTTCCTGCGGAGCAGGGAGCCCGATGTGGGGCTCAATCCCAGGACCCTGGGATCATGACCTGAGCCGAAGGCAGATGCTTAACGACTGAGCCACCCAGGCGCCCCAAAGCCATCTATAGATTAAATGCAATCCCTATCAAGATTCCAATGGAATTTTTCAGAAACAGAAAAAAACAATCCTAAAATTTATATGGAACCTCAAAAGACCCCAAATACCTGAAGCAATCCTGAGAAAGAACAACGTGGGAGACATCACACTTCTGATTTCAAGCTATATTATAAAGGTATAGTAATCAAAACAGTATAGTACTGGCATAAAAAAAGACACATAGACCAATGGAACAGATCTGAGAGCTCAGAAATAAACCCATGCAAGGGAGCCAAGAATACTCAATGGAGTAAAGACTGTCTCTTCAACTAATGGTGCTGGGAAAATTGTATATTCACACATAAAAGAATAAAACTAGATCCCTATCTTACACCATGTACCAAAGTTAACTTGAAAAGGATTAAAGCTGTCCATGTAAGACCAGAAACCATCAAAATCCTAGAAGAAAACACAGGAGAAAAGCGCCTTTACATGGGTCATGGCAGTGATTTTTTTGGGTAGGACACCTAAAGCACGAATCACAAAAGCAAAAGTAAGTGGGGCTACATCAAACTAAAAAGCGTCTGCACAGCAAAAGGAACCATCAACAAAAGTAAAAGACAACCTTCAGAATGGGAAAAATATGTGCTAACCATGTATCTGATTAAGAGTGAATATCCAAAATATATCAAGAACTCCTACAACTCAATAGTAAAAACTCAAAATAATCCAATGCAAAAATGGGTTAATACCTGAATAGACATTTTTCCAAAGAAGACATACAAAGGACCAACAAGTATATGAGAAAATGCTCGGCATCACTCATCCGTAGGGAAATGCAAATCAAAACCACAATGACTTATCACCTCACATCAATTAGATTGACTGCCACCAAAAAGACCAGAAATAACAAATGCTGAAGAGGACATGGATTAAAAGGAACACTTGTGCATTGTTGGTGGGATTGTAAATTGGTGCGGCCATGGTGGAAAACAGTATTGAGGTTCCTCAAAAAATTGAAACTGAAACCACCATATATATGATCCAGCAATTTCACTTTGGGGAATATATCCAAAGGAAACAAAAACACTATGTCAAAGTGCTATCTGCATCCCGACATTCATAGCAGCATTATTTACAATGGTCAAGACATGGAAGCAACCTAAGTGTCTATCAGTGGATGAAAGGATAAAGTACAGTATGTGTAGACATTAGTCAACCATTAAAAAGGAGGAAATCCTGCCGTTTGTGATAACATGAATGGACCTTGAGGGCATTATGCTAAGTGAAGCAAGTCAGAGAAAAACAAATACATGATCTCACATGTCGGGAAAAAAAACAACCACCACCACCAACTCAGGGAAAAAGCAATCAGATTTGTGGTTACCAGGGTAAAGATAGGAGTGAAAGAGGGAAAATGAGATGCAGGTGGTCAAAAAGTACAAACTTCCACTTATAAGTAAGTACCAGGGATATAATATACAGCATCAAGACTGTAGTTAACATTGCTGTGTGGTATATATGAAAGTTAAGAGAGTAGATAGCAAGAGTTCTCATCACAAGGAAAAATATGTATTTTTTATATGAGATGACAGATGTTAACTTACTGTGGTAATGTCACAATATATGTGAGTAAAATCATTATGCTATACACCTTAAACTGCTGTCAATTACATCTCAATAAAACTGGAAAAAAATTTTTTTTACATGTTGGGAAGATAAAAAAAAACCCCTGTAACAATCTGATATATAAAAAAGGTGTCTCACTTCAGTCCTTCTGTATTTGTTTACTAGTGATGCTGAACACTCTTTATGGGTCGTTTGTCAGTCTTCTCTGCACTGCCTTAACAAGTCATGTGCTCATTTTGCTACAGAACAGTTTTACATTCTTTTTAATTTGTAGGCTCTGTTTCTATACTAAGATCCATTATTAAATATTGCAAGAATTTCCCCGTGTTTCACTGGCCTTTTACCTTATCTCATGGTGGGTTTTTTTTCGGTGAGGGTACGTAAGTTTTACACTTTCATATAGCCGAACACCAATCTTTTCTTCTATGGTTTCTCTCTTTGCTTTTATGCTCCCACCCAAAGGTATCTCTAAAACACAAATCTGATCATACCCCTCCCTTAATGAAAATCTTCCAGGGGCTCTTGGGGCATAAAAGTCCCAGCTCCTCCTGGTGCTCCAGCCCCAGCCTACGGTCAAGCCCATAGGCACTCAGCTTATAGTCCCGCCAAGAATTGTACTCCGCTTGGAAAGTCACCCCTCCACCAGCTCCACAGGCTCCTTCCCACCTCAGCCCCTCTTCCTGTACATCACCGAAGTCCCAGCTTGGATACGAGCATCTCCTGTATAATAGCACCTGGTCTTCAGGGGGCTCTGTAGTGGTTTGTAAAGTGAGTAACTCAAATGACAAGAAGAGTCTAAAATGGCAAACAGGAGAAATGGCTCTCAGGGCCAGTTTAGGATCACAGGATTGGACTGAGGGGCTGGGGGCGGAGGTTTTGTGACAAGCAAGGGAGAGAAATGAGGGCACAGAGCCCAGGCAGCAGGGGCAGGGTGCTCAGAGGTGGGTGGAATGGAATATGGGTACATGTGGGGGGCTGAGCTGCGAGCAGAGAGAAGGGCAGATCAGCGGGCACCAGTGCTAGGCCAGGACGGGGATCCCCATAAAGCTGAAGGACAGTGCCAGGGAGGGGCTCAGTTCTGAAGGCACAGGGCAGTAGTCACTGGAGATCCCCAGCGGGAAAGTCTGTCTCACCACTGAAACCCCTTTTACCCACAGAGTCTCCCACACCAGCACATGACACTGCTGGCTTTCTAGTTTCATAGGCCAGAAACTGGTCACTTGTCTCCTCTTCCTCCCATGCCCCACATCCCGTCTGTCAGCAGTTCCTGGGGGCTCTACCTTCAAAATTTAACCAGACCATGATACTGCATGATTCCATTTAGAGGACATTCTGGGAAAGGCAAAACTGGAGGGACAGAAAAAAGATCTGTTGCCAGAGGCTAGGGGAGGGGGTGACAAAGGATCTCGTGGGGATTGGGTGGCTAATGGAACTCTCCTAATACCGTGACCGTCGTGGCAGTCACACAGCTGCAGGCATTTATCAAAACTCACAGAACCGGAGACTGAAAAGGCTGAGTTTTACTTTAAGTCCATTATACCTTACTAAAACTATGGGGAAAAACATTGACCAGGCTCCAACCATTTCTCACCTCATCTCATCCTCTCGGCGATGGGCGTGGTCCAGGGCGCCATCATTCTTCTTACTTGGGTTTTCGCTATAGTGGGCTCTTCACCACTCCTGCGCCCCTGCTCTGGCTTCCCTGTGGTCTGGTCCCCACACTGCAGCCAGGGTGGTCCTTTTAAAACCAAAGTCAGAGTTCCTTAGTCTGGGACTCAGAACTTCAGAGGTAAAGGAACTCTCCAGAGGTTTCTCTTCTCACAGTAAAGGCTGAAGTTCTCACATGGCCACCAAGAGCCTACATGACACAGTTTTCTGTCACTCCCCTGGTGACTTCCTCTTAACCCCCTCCCCCATACCCCTCCCCCACAGGTGACTCCACTCCAGCCACCATGGATGGCCTCCTCACTCCTCCTTGGACATGCACTGCATGCTCCCTTCTCGGGGTGCTCTGTCTGGAATGTGTTTGCCCCTGATTTCCATTCACATGGGCCCCTCCCTCATCTTTCAGGTCTTTGCTCAAATAGTATCTTCTTGAGGTCTTCCCTGAGCACCCTCATTACAATTGCTGCCCAGGCGCCCACCCACCTCACACCCCCATTTGCTATAGTCTCGCGTTTTATTTTTTCTCACAGATCATACTTCCGTCTGACATCCACATATTTTGTTCATTTTGTTTATTGTGTGATTCGTCCTCATGTCAAGGAGGACAGGGACTTCTGTTTTATTTCCCACTGCCCTTCTGTACCTTGGACATTACTATTTGCCTGGGAGAGAATAGACACTCAGTTAAATTTTGTAGCTGGAGTAAAGGCAGGCAAGAGTCCCCAGAACCAGCAGAGATGGTCATCGCTATGTCCACATCTCAGTGCCCCCGAATTTCACTCAGCTGCTCCCCACACATAGTCCTGGACGACATCAACTGTAGGACCAGTCTGTGGGGGCCAGTGTTGTGGGGTGGTGGCTCTCCTTCCTGCCTTCCCTTTTTGTTTCCCTGCCACCTCAGACGGCTAACTTAACAGATGCCTTCTCTCAAATTTCTCTCTAGAAGCAGATGTTCCAGGAGAGGAGTAGCCGGATGCTGCAGGCCTTGTCCCCGAAGCAGAGCCCTGTGAGCAGCCCCACCAGGAGCCGGTCCCCCTCCCGCTCCCCGTCGCCCACCTTCACGTGGCTCCCGAACAAAACCTCACCCCCCTCCTCGCCCAAAGCAGCCTCAGCCTCCATCAGCAGCATGAGTGAGGGGGATGAGGATGAGAAGTAAAGGCTGCCAGCAGACAGCAAGGGCTGCACCACACAGGCTCGGGCGAGGGTGGGGTCACCGGGTGTGCCTGGGTGGGGTTCGAAGGGTAACGGTCGCAGGAGCTGCAGCTCAGCCAAGGGAAGGCCTGGGGACCAGCTCTCCCTCAGTCTCCACTCAGCCTCAGACTTGGGCTCTGCATGGAGGTTTCCAGCCAGACAACCTTTACAAACCTTCTTAGCAGCATCTAGAATCACTCTACTTTAACCTTGCTAAGGAAAGATGCAGGGCACCCCCAGGAGATTTGCACTGAGTCGGGTGTCTTCTGCTTTGGTCCTTACACCCACCCCTACCAAGTCCACCACCCATGGAAGCGGCTGTTCCCTCAATCTGCTACTTCCAGCTCATAAGGGCCCTGCACGTTGCCTCCTACCACCCAAGCTCTGCCAGAATAAAGTTGTTTCCGATAGAGGTGGCAAAGTACTTCTGAAATAGTCAAGTGAAAGATCAATTCCAGTCTTCTCAGTTTAGCCACTGAGACCTGATGTTGCAAATTCTTTGCAGTTCTAGAAATGTGGTGCATAGACAAAGACATGCTTTAGGCCAGATATATAAAAGGTCATCTAGTATGAACCTTAACTTCTTATTTAGAGGACAGTTCTGTCGAGGAGAACACCACAGAAGGCCTAATATGTTCCTGGTTGTACTTTTCATCATTGGTTTGACTTCATGGTTTCCAGAAATTACCTTAATCTGTGGGAAATGCAACAAAGAAAAACATTTTATATGTGTGTGTGTATTTATATATGGTTATATATATATATGTATGTATGTGTATATATATATATATATATATATATATATATATATATATATAAAGAGGAGCTGCTTTGCTTTGGCTCTGAGTTTAGCAGATGGTAAATGTCGCCTGGAGCTTCTCCTTAAAGGATGTTAACTCTGGAATGGCTTTTCCCATTTCTGACCAGTTAACAATTTCATAGACCTCAAGTACAGTTTGACGTACCAAACCACATAGCACGTATCTGTTCTCTGTATGCTCCAAGTATGCTATCCAGGGTGTATACCCTATGCAATATGAATATATGGTGGTAGCCTTTTACAGTATACGCTCCTGCTCTCACCCTCATCCCCCGCTGAAATCCTTGGTCTAAAGGACTACCTGGTTCCCTTGTGACTTGGGCACTTTGTCAAAAACTCATCCTGGATTCCTGTAGAAATGTCTTGTCCCAACCAGGAAACGAGTATGTTGTTCTCATGGCCTCCCATCGTGTTTTTTGGCTAGAGGGAGGCTCTGAAGAGTTTCCCAGAGCACTGTGGGAACCTCAGTTCGATCTCAGCATTGAAATGGTCTACGTGGCTGTACAGTTATCCCCAGCCCTAGGTTTGCCAAATGGGCTGAAGAGCCTCAGCACTGCTGTTGAGTTGTTTGACGTTACTGTCTGCTGACGACAGGGAGGATAGCCACAGGTGGAGTCAGGGCGTAGAACCACACTCCTAGGTAGATGAGGCATTGCCTGTCTGTGCCAGGAAAGCCCGAGGGAGAGCTGGGGCCTGACTGAGCAGAGGCCCAAACCAGCAATTTGTGGGCAGAGCTCAGCATCTCCTGTGACAGAAACACCCCTTTTCAGAGGCCTTGGGAACCAGCCTTTCTGGGTGACACGTGGGGCAACCAATGAAGGAAGGTGGCACATCTTTCCCCCTTGTGTCGGGGTTGAACTACCTCCCTGGCCACCTGGACATAAGTGGTGTTTACTGGGAAGCAAAACCACGAGGCTGAGCTGGCTTGGAACACCCTTGTTCCTGGCACACTCTCTCCAGGGTTCTCTTGAGCACTCACGTGGGACAAAGAGCTGGCGGGAACATGGCACGCGAGAAGGAAGCTTTCTGTAGCCAAGGCCTAGAGCACTGCTCTGCAGAGGGAGTCAGGTCCCAGTTTTGCATTGTGCCCTTCTGCTCGTTCCAGCTGGTTGACATTTGGGGCAGTGCAAGGATAAGCACAGCCAGGCAGGGCAAGGTGGGGAGAACAAGGGCAGAAAAAAGGAGCAAAGAGGGGCCTGGAGAGAGGGAAGGCCATTATCGAAAATCTGTGCTCTCAACCCGTTGCTGGACCTCGCCGGGTAGGGGCAACTATTTTGGGAAGGCCTTTTATGTGCTTATTCCATGGCCCAAGGCAGCCAGAGTCGCTCTTACTTGAATTGTGCTCTGAAGCAAATAACGTGGGGCTCTACCAGGCTGATTCTGTGCTTGCAGGCCTTCCACACCGTACTGACAGGTGCCCCTTGTGTGACTCAGACTCAGTGCCGTCACAGCTGCCGGTGATGGCACGTGACCAACACCTGGTTCATTCCAGGGACGGGCTGAAACCACGCACAAACCGTTCTAAATCTCACCTTATGTCCCCACCCTGTCCTCTAACAATCCCTCCCCGCTGTCCTGAGGCTATGAGACTACTGAGAAGGAATGGGGGCGGGGATTCCGCAAGCCAACCTGTAAGGCTCCTGGCCATCGGTGTCTTCCAGCTCCCCCTTTCCAGGAGGAGATGGGGGTGCCCTTCGTTTGGGTCAACCGCTTGACAGTCATGGCCACAAGTGAGTCAGGGCTGGAGTGAGAGATGTACAATCATGTGCAGCCTTAAGAGGCAAGCAGAAATGACAGGAAGCAAGGAAGTGTCCCTTCTGCCCTAGAAAGGGAAGGAAGCTTTCGACCGAGGACTGCAGAGCAGTACTGAGGGTTGCAGAAGGAGAGGAGGGGGCAGGTGAGGAAGACGGGTGGGCAGCAACGGGCTGGAGGGGAGGGTGTGGGGGAGCAGGGCCTTTCTGCTCCCTTTCAAAGTGTCACTCACCCCCTAACAGGTGAAGAAGGAAGGCTTCCTTTCAGAGACACCCAAGGTTAGTGAACGCCCACACAGGGTGGGGGTGCCGCGCCCCCGAGCTCCCCGGGGCCACCACTTCTCCGTTCGCTGCCACGTCCTCTACCCAGGGCCCTGAAGTCAAACGTTCACCCTTCTGCCAGCTACAAACACGGGAAACTCCAATAGCCTAGTCACACTGAAAGGCCCGTTGCTGGCAAGCCGCCCCCGTGTGCCAGGACCTTAGAAAAGGCAAGGAGACCAACCTCAAGAGGAGCCACCCTGCGCCCCAAGGCTGCCTTCTGACCTGCTCTGTGGGCTTGCAGGCTTGCTCCAGGCCTCGGGCTGTAGTCACTGTGAGTCCATCCCTTGAGGGAGGGACGGGAAGAGCGTGCATTTGTTTTCTCTTCATCTTCAGGACTTATTTTAGCACCCAGGCATACCCCAGAGAGAGAGAGACGGGATGGCCTCACAGACTCAGCTGAATCAGATGAGCCCGGTTGGAGCAGAGAGGTTCCTGTTCCTCAGGCACCCATTCAGCGCTAGTCTAGGCCACCGGTCTTTTTTTTTTTTTTTTTTTTTAAGAATCAGCTCATAAGGCATTTGCAACTTCTACTTCTCTCTAGACTTTTTTTGTTTTGTCACTGCGATATGTCCTGGGACAAAGCCATAAGAAGAGCATACATACTTAAGACTCTGCTGTACATACAAGACGATGAAGACTCGTCTGGGTTCAAGTAGGACCTTACTGCGCCCAAGCATTTGCTCTGGTGCTGAATAACGCCAACTACTGGAATCAGCCCTCGCCCCTGGCCCCTCGTCCCTCCCCACCCACTCCCGCTCCCCGAGAGAACACAGCATTCCCAACTTGTTTATAAATAAAGGGATGCATAATTGCACTTCGGCTTGTCGTGTTTCCTAAAAGTGTGCTACGGGGTTCCCGCTCGTGGAGGTGGCGGCGGTCCTGCCCGCGCCGTGTCGCGCGGGGCACCGTCCTGCAGGTGCCAAAGGGCCCACACCTGACGGCGAAGCTCGTGAGGAACAGACCCACCTGGAGGGGAGGTCACACTGGGGGGCCCAGTCGGGACCTGGAGTTGGAGGCTCTGGGACCTCGGCCAAAGCACTTCACTTCCGTGGCCTCAGGGTCTGCTATTGTCAATTGAGGGGGTTGATGGAAATGGCTGCCGAGGTCTTCTCTGGAAAGGTCTCTGAATTTATGACGCCACCCGCGTCGTCCCTACGCTTCTGCAGCTAGGAGGCTGCCACGACGCGACCACGAGAAAGGGCTTACCTCTCCCTGGGCAGAAAGCTGGAGAGGGGGCCCGCGCGGCCCCTGGGACCTCCACTCCTGCCGCCTTGCGCGGCCGCGCCCCCGCCTCAGCCTCCACAGGCGCGCGGGCTCCACCCACCTTCCTGATGAAGCCACCTGCCGGCTGCTTCGCACCTGTCCCGGAACGGGGGGCGGGGCCCTTCCCGCCACTTGAACGTCGGGGCGGGAAGCGCCTTTGACGAGAGGGAAGCCGATCGATGGGAGTGGAGGCGCTAAATCACGATCCCAAATGCCAGCAGTGAGGGCCCAGGTTACCGTGCCGGGAAGTGCGAGCAGCCCTCCACCGGCCCAACCGGGGAGTTTCTATTAACTCCACCTGGCGAGCTTTAGCCGCGGAACGACAACAGTTCTAACATTAGCTCTAGAAGAAACAGCCACGCCTGTATCCAGCCAGGGAAGCCATTTAAAAACACAATACCTATTATTCATAGGCCATATTACTTGGCTTTGCCACTCAGATCAAACACATTCTTGACAGGTCGTGATTACGGTAACAGCTACAGGTTTCTTCTGGACTTCGTGATACCTCGGAAATGTTCTCAACGGAAAAATCCGTTCTAAGGCATAATAAAATTCATATTGAGGGCACGTACTGCATGGAGCACTGGGTGTTATACGAAAACAATGGATCATGGATCACCACATCAAAAACCAATGATGTATTGTATGGTGACTAACATAATAAAATTTAAAAAAAATAAAATTCATATTGAAGAACTCTGATATTTGCCCTGAAGAGAATTAGCTTTTGTTAATAAACAGAACCCCTGGGATAAAAGAACTACACTATCAAAAATGTTTACACACACACACACGGTCCTCTGGTACTGGAGTCCTCATTGGATATTGGAGTTGACTGTTTAAGCAACTTCTTCAGGTATTCCGCAGGAGCCCTTAGACAGAAAGACTCCCACCGAGATGCCATTCGGATAAAGCATGACAGTTCATCAGCCCCGAAATACATACCCAGTGATCGAATCCTTTAAGAAATCATCAAGTAAAAACCAATAAACCACCAGTAAAACCTGAAAATATCATTAAGAGCATAAATACCTGTCAGTACTAATTGATCTTTGTTAGGCCCAGCTGCACTGCCGTAACTTACAGTCTTAAAAAAACAAAAAAACCTTATTAGCTGAATCTCAGCAGCTGCTGACCGAATGTGGGAAACTTGAGGAGAAAGCCTTAGTGCACAGTTGACTTGTCTCCTACAAGCAATTTTTGCTCTCCTTACCTTCATTCTCTCTCTTGGGGGGCAGGGAAAGGAACTGATGTGCCAGGTTACTGTACTTGTATTCACAAAAGCAGAGTTCTGATGGAGGGATTAGACATAACTAAAATATTTGATACGTAACCTTCCATTTTAAAAGAATTAATGAATCTATACCTGAAAGAGTTGGGATACTTTACCCCTTCCACAGGGACCTTTTCAGCTAATTATACTTGCAAATGAACTTGTCACTCGAAAATTTCCAAGTTCAAAGAAAAATCTGTCATCTTCTGCCATGCACATAGCTTGAGGAAGAAACCAGTCTTTCTTGTCTGGTCGTCACGTTCCACTAGACGGACGTTGACAAGATGCCATTCACTAGTCTGCCCACACAACAGCAGGAACACAACTGAGTCAGTGATTCTTTATTTTTTTCCATATCTGATACCCAGGAATTAACAATAATAGAAAGAAGTTGAAGAGGCGTATATTAGTTTCCTACTTCTGTCACCAGCTCAGTGGCTTAACACAACACAGGTTTATTATTTTTCAGCTGTGGAGGTCAGAAGTCCAAAATGGGTCTTACTGGGCTAAAATTAAGGTGTCGGCGGGGCTGGATGCTCTAGGGGAGAATGTTTTCTTGCATTTTCCAGCTTGTAGAAGCTGCCTGCATTCCTTGGCTCGTGGCCCCCTTCCATCTTCAAAGCCAGCAATGGCCAGTGCAGTCTTTCTCACATAATACTACTCCAACATGCCTTCTGCCTTTCTCTTCTACTTATAAGGGCTCTTGTGTTTACATTTGCCCCACGAGGATAATGCAAGAAAATCTCTCTACCTTAAGTTCATCAGCAACTTTAATTCCTTCTTGCCATGTAATATAACATATTCCCAAATTCCGGGGATTACGATGCGGACATCTTTGGGGAGCCATTATGCTGTCTACCACAAGGTGACTGATAATCACCATAAACCCTTGAACCTTTTTCCAGTTCCTAAGTTGAGAAACAGTAACCCTCATGCAGTTTCATATTCCTCTTTTTAACATTCCTGTGTTTACTCATGATGAACCTGCTTAAAATGTTTCTCCCAAGTCTTGACGTCCACAAGAGAAGCACAGAATAGGTATAGTGGAAGATGTCTGACCCAAATGAACATGTTAATCGGCCCATGAGGAGAGATGTGTTGGGTCTTCAACTTACGAACACAGAGCCATGGCTGGTAGAAAAGGAAGTTTAAGAGTCCCCCTGCCCCATTCTCTGTACATATACTCCAATTCATACTTGGCTATCTCAAGAAGACAAGAAGCAAAGGGCAGTTAACCAAAGCCTTTGATCATTGGTTATGTTCCTGCTGAAACAAGCCCAGGAATACAGTTTTTGACTATCAGGCAGAATCTGTTTCCTGCCTATTCTCCACCTGGTTTTGGTTTTTGGTTGTTCTGGTTCTTGGGTGTTGACCACAGCCACTTGAAGCTAGAACTCCCTTCCAGCCATCCAGTATCAAAGTACTCCATGCTCCTTTCTAGAGTAACTTATTTTCCCATTGTGGCCTTTTATTAGCATTTTAACTTAAGGCCTATCATACATTCCTGTCTGGAGCATTCAATAAACATTTGAATGAGCTGCTAGGTCCTGGGGATGCAAAGATGAAAGAGGACACAATCCTGCCCTCACACCAATTTCAGCTCAGTAGCTAGACTCTCAACCCTGGCCTCTCCTGACTGGCCCTACCTTTGATTTTCCTGAGCTCTTGATGAACAGTCCAAGTTCTGATTCTGCCAAATAGAGTTTTACAATGATTTTACTGACAACTAATTTTGCATTATTTTACTCATCTCTTTGGGTGTGGGTGCTGTAACGTTCTCTGAGTGCAAGGACTGCTAACTCTTACTCAGAGTGGGGGAAAAGAAGTAGATTTTTTTTTAAAGATTTATTTATTTATTTGACAGTGAGAGAGGGAACACAAGCAGGGGGAGCGGGAGAGGGAGAAGCAGGCTTCCCACTGAGCAGGGAGCCCGATGTAGGGCTCAATCCCAGGACCCTGGGACCATGACCCGAGCCAAAGACCCTGGGACCATGACCCGAGCCAAAGGCAGACGCTTAACGACTGAGCCACCCAGGCACCCCGAAAATAAGTAGATTTTAAATAGATTTTCAGTTTATTAGAAACCACTCTTTGAGGATGCTGAATGGAGGAGGCTGATGATGTCCATCCCTTAGCTAGACCCATCAACAGTGAGGCTCTAGGTGAGCTACCAAAGTCCCAAGGCATCAGCACACACTTTCCTTCAAGGCCTTCACAACACGTGCGGAGCCTGGGCCAGAACCCTCCTATGTGGACAGAGCTGTTTGATGAATGACGTGGCCATTTGAGGTCTCACCCCAAATTCCTCGATTGCCCTGTGACTGACGGGCCTCTCTCACCTGGATAATGGGGCAGTATTTGCCCTCATAAACTTGCTATTTTGTTACCAGTTGAAGCCCTAGGAAGAGAGCAGTTTTCATATAGGAAGTTCTGTTCCAATTACAGTGCAAGGTGACAATAATTATCTCTAACTTTAGAAACAGTTACACTATATGAAACTGTTACTAAGGAACTGTGGAAGCTTCTGCATCCATCACTGTTATTAAAAATCATTACCTTGTTTATTTTGTTTGAAGACTGGCAAATTCTGTTTGGACAAGACTGCCAGAGGACAGCAAGAGTATCATTAGCTTAGAGTATCTTGTACAGTAAGAAACAGCAAGGCTGCTCAGTTGCCCCAAATTCAAATCAACAAGGCCTTTGATCTCTTCTAAGTATCTTCCAGTTACCTGTGAAACAGAACATCAATAAAGTTGCAAGGACCCTGGGACCCACTCTCTGTGAGGGAGACAGGATTTGCTGCCGCCAGCATTCTACTGTTCTCAAAGGCAGGTCTGTAGCTGGGACTTCTTCAGTGGTTTTCAACCTGGCCACATGTTAGAATCTCCTAGGAAGTATTTCCCAGAGACCATCGGATGGAATGGATCCCAAGTGGGGTCCAGGACTCAGAGGTTCCAATGAGACCAGGTTGAGACCCTCCGGGCTATACTTAATACTTCAACTCAGGTGACAAAGCGAGCCTTGGAGAGTAACTGGATTCAGAGGTTGATGATCAATGGCTTATATGACAAAGACGAGAACTGATCCGCCATACAGCTATGACAGGAAAAGGTCTAGGTATCATTTGCTTATTCAAAGAGAGACTATTAAGGTGATAAAAGTGTCAGAAACAGGCAGTGGGCAAAGGATTCATTTTAAGACCAACATTTAGAAATGCCCAAGGTACTGTTAAGCATCCAGCCCTATCACTATTGAAAATGGGTGCCCAATGTTAACAAAAAAATTCAACAGCATGTAATGGCTATTTATAGCTGCACTGTCCAACATAGTAGCCACCAGCCACGTGTGGCTTTTTAAATTTGGATTAATACAGGGCACCTGGGTGGCTCAGTCGGTTAAGCGTCTGACTCTTGATTTCGGCTCAGGTCATGATCTCAGGGTCCTGGGATCCAGCCCTACGTCGGGCTCTGCGCTCAACACGGGAGTCGGCTGGAGATTCTTTCTCTCCCTCTCCCTCTGCCCCTCCCCCAGCTCGTGCATGCTCTCTCTAAATAAATAAAAATCTTTAAGAATATAAAAATAAATTTAGATGAATACAACTTCAATTGAAAATTCAGTTCCTCAGTTGAACCAACCACATTTTAAGTGTTCAGGCGGCCAGTGGCGACCATATTGGACAGCTCAGGTAAAGAACATTGCCATCGCCACGTTCTCGTGGTGGACAGTGGTCTACGAGAACCCTTCCCAGAGGCAACCCCTCCTACACGATGCCTTAGGATTTATTTGTGTTATCAAAGGGTACATTTATGTGTTAGTACGATGTGAACATCTGAAAATATCAGCAGATAATCATTTGCAAACATGCCTTAAGTCATTGGAAAACCTTGAAAAGACCGAGAAGGAAGTCAAAACGTACACGGAGGGGCAGTGCCCTGCAGCGGCTTCCCAGAACCACAGACATTTGAGTTGGAGGGTCTCTTGGTGAGCCTCAACCATACATCCCGTATGATTTCCAAACCAGGCCGGAGTGGCTGCAACAAGAACACTATTCCCTAGTCGTGAAGGATTTGTTAGCACAGTGGCTGACTTTTGGTAAAACCAGACAGATACTTGAAAACTACGAACGAAAGCCAGGGTCACTTTCAAGAGCCACTGCTTCTGTATGCTTTGGGCAAAACAGATCGCAACATGAGAGCAGTTGATTAGTACCTGCTTCCTATTTTAGGTTTTAAAGAGTGCCATAAAACAGTCGACCTGGAAAGAACTTTGGAACCATGGAGTCCAACTCCCTAATTTTATAGACAAGGAAACCAAGGCACAGTAGAATCAAGGCAGATGTGCTGATTTCCCCATTATCAGCATGCCCCAAAAATCATTCAAACCCAAGTTTCTTGCACCGAATTTTCTAGGTCTGTTTTTTAGTGATAAATATACAAGAGAGCAGGTATGTGGCTCTCAAATTTTAAAAAGACCATTCACCATTGAACGTTGCGTAAAAGAATGGCACACTGGCAAATAACATGAAGACCACACCTCTTAGTTCTTCAGCAAGTCCAGAAGCGCAGCCATGTGTCTTCGGAGGCCCTGGGTTCTGGTATCGGTGCTACCCCAGTCCCTCAAAAGACACCATGGAATCAGCCCTTTAATTGCAAATTTCAAGTTGTTTATCTTCTGCGTATTCCATATGGCAACAGTCCCCAACTTACACTTTTTAAAGAATTCTCCCATGGCATTTGTTAAAATATAGATTCCAAAGCCCCCAACCCAGAGCATCTGAATGGAGTGGAGGGAGAGCCCAGGAATCTGCATTTAACCAGCACTTCGGGTCATTCTGGTGTAGGCGGTCCATGGCCAGTGAGGCCCAATTTGCCTAGCACAGCCCTGGTTTACACCTGTTTACATGCTTTACAGTATAATTATTAACAGTGCTCTTTTCACTGTCAAAATGGTCCTGGCGTGGACAATATATGGCACCCTCTCTCTGCTCCATGGATTGTATTTTGAAAAATATCGTTAAAACTATTTACTGTCAAACAATTCCTTTATTTTGCCAACAGGATGTTCCCCACTACCGAGAATCCAAACAACCTATAACTCCAGTGGATCATAAGATCTTAAGTATCCTTGTCCGTTCCCAGCAACTTACAAAGGTGCTTGGAGCTGCTCACTTACTGAATTTCAGAAAGTGAGAAGACGAGCCTCCGGCATGGCAGGGATCGGACTACAGACCAGGGCGCAGGAAAAGACCACGCTGACGCACAGTGAATCACAGCTACCGTTTTATTGTCCGATGGCGTTGGTACAGAATTGTCCACGTGCTCCAGGACTAGGGTGGCTATGACACACACCACAGATGGCTCTGCGACTCATGGGAACATTACCCGAGCCACGCACTTCTCTGGTTGTGGTTTTCCAACAATCACAACAACAGAACAACGTTTCTCCACAGAACATGAGGCTGCAAATTACCTCAAACCAAAGTCACCCCTCACTCATGACAGGGCGTACCGGCCAGGCCACAGAACAGCACAGAACACGAGGGGCTGGACTTCACTCTATGAATCACAAGGCAGCTCGTGAACACTGGCCACATGCGCACACTTACCCCCGTAACTAAGGTGACAGATGCGCAGAGTGAACCAGGTCAGATCTGGACTTACAGGTACAAAAATTGTAATGAACTTTTATTTCATTTACTAGTCTTCTCCTGTCGTTATCAGCTATGGTTCGCAGTGTAGACGCTGCTTTTGTGCGTCACAGAGTTATGACGGAAAGCTGGCTGAGCAAGTAATTTTACATTTAAATGCAGCATTAGGTATGTTCACGATGGTATATTTGACCCTGCAATGACTTCTCTTATTTGGCTCAAGCGTTTCTTAAGTATTCACAACTTGGGTTCTAAATCTGGAAAATATTTAAGTTGCAAGCGCTTGTGAACTTTTGTGAGGACGAGAACTTCGAGCAACAGATGGTGCGGTGTGTACATAGACCGGAAGCGGCCGTTACAACCTCCAATGACCTGACCACCAAGGAAGCCGGCAGGGATGAGGGTTAGCCAGAACGCTCAGTAGGCTGCATTCTGCTAAGACGTGGCTCGTGTGGCCCGGGACGGGCTCAAGCGCAAGCCTGGTTTTGGATGCGAGGGCAGCACTGGGTTCTGGCGCAGGGCAGCGTAAGAGAGTGACCGCTCTAACGAGGAGCATCGTGGAAGCGGAGGAGGGCGCACTGGAACTCGACTCCTCCAACCCTGAAGTCAATTTCAATTTTTTAAATACTCAGCACTTTCTATTTTCTAGGTCGACCTTGCCTTGGCTGTCTACTCAGAGTCAAGATACATTTAGTTTGGTTTATTCTAAGGAATCATTTTAAGCATATGCACAATTACTTGGTCAGATTTACATGGTAGCACTAAGAGGAACTTTTAAAAGTGAAAGGCAAGATACCAAGGGACTTTAGGCGATGCTCTCCGCAGGAAGAGTTCTAGGGGTGGCTAGGTAAGAGGGAGCTGAGAATCCATCTCGGCCCACCCCTTCCATTTTCCGTTTTATCCCGGCTACGCCAGCCAGCCAGGCCAACTCTGCCTCCTGACGGCGCTCAGCAAGTGAGGCGCTGGGGCCCGCGGTTCAGCCTTAGCCCTCTTCAGTGGCAGGCTGTCTCCAGAGTTTTCAGATCCCCACAGTCACAGGCTTTAGCTGTAATTATTGTAAAGCATTTGTTCTAATTAAACACATCGGAGAGTAACCTCAGCAGTTTTTGAGATAAAGGCATACGCCAGTTCTTCATATAAATAGAGTGCCTTTTAAAATACTCATTGAGGTTTCCCATGGTTTTAAGAGTTCAAAGGACAAAAATAAAATGGAATTTAGAAGAAAGGGGGTACCAGGATGTATTATAAACAACAGTATGAAATCTTATACTCATCCTACCTGTTTTTGCAAACTCTTCTGGTGACACTACGTTACCACGGCTAAATGGTGAATGCCTTTGACTTCCAATCAGGTTGAACGTTCGTAATTGTCTTTTTAATGTCTGGCATATATGAAGAGCCAAAACAGAGTCAGAATTGAATGTTAGGATTCTTTTTCCTTTCTCTCCAGAAGAATCTCAAGGTAAGAATATCTTAAAACATTAAGTAGTTCTGTCAGTAATATGCATTCCATTCTTAGCTTGCCATTTTTGATCAGATTGGAAGGCAAAGAGGAACTGAAGAGCTGGGAAAACAGTCCCAAGCGCCGGAGCTGGACGTTTCTTAATACTTTGCTAACTGTGGGGCAACACACTGCTTACAGTATATATACTCTTTGACATTTGTTCTATTCTGGCCCATTCGGAAAAGTTATGTACAGAATTCACATTAGCAGGCCACTTTTAGGCTGGCAAAAGTTAGAAGTATTTAGTGGAATGTTCTTTTAAATAAAAGCTTATGATCCCCAAAGGATTCAATTCCAATAGTAAACAGAATCCAGTAGAAAACTGGAAAGCCAAGAAGCGAACTTAGCAAACAAAATCAAATTGCAGGATTTTTCTCTCTGTGAACATCTAAGTATGAGGGACGCCTCTGTATACCTACTAAACAAAGGACATTTAGGCGTCACTTATTCTGAAAAGGCCTAAAGCACACAGAATCTGAGTGGTGATAAGGGTGAAGTTCAAGTTTCTTGGGTAATCTTGTGTTCCTGAGATGACAATACTTTTGAAACTCTATTTCTAGAAATTTAGACAAGAACCATGAAGTCAGAATACACTGTGATACAGTTTCAGAGATTTGCGTGGGGATTCTTATCAAAGGCTATTCCCTGAGACATGCAAGCATAGTGAAAATGTAATTCTCAGAGTACAAAAAAATATAACATTTAAAATCATTTTGGTTTCTCTACTTCTCCCTTTAAAGAAATTATTAAAATAAAAAGATTTATCTTAATAGTCTAAGCTCTTTATGTTTTACCTTTTTAAAAAAAATTTCTTTTCATTTATTGAAAGGCCAGGCACAGCAGGACGCTTTCACAACCATTCTCTCTCCTCAGACTTCCCTTCAAAAGATCACTTCTTTAAAGGTACAGAAATAAAAATACAGTTCTTACAGCTGAAACAAACTTAGTGGAATACTGAAATCATTAACTGCATTTTAAAGAATGCGGTTCTAATTCTTCCCTTTTGGAAACTGTAACACGAAAAAGTTAAGCAAACTTAAAGGAAACCTAAAGTGATTAGAACTTCTAAAGAATGCAATTGCAATTCTGTACTTTTGAAAAATATGAAAAATCCAAAATACCTCTCCATGTAAATTAAAGCTCAAGCCATGGTATTCAAAATTAAAATGATTTACATAATCTACTATACTTTCTGTTTTTTTAGTAATTAACCTTCCTGAGGCTGATTTTGTTCTCCTTAGTGTTTGCTTAACTAAAGTGCTTAATAAAATTTTTACAGAATATATTACCCTCTCCATAGATGAGTATTATTTTGAACTACAATCTGACAAAAATCTAACTACATTTAATTATGCTTGATTAATCCAAATGTCACTGAGAGATTTATAGAACAGAGAAATATTTTGCAGGTTAAGTTCATACTCTTTTCACTGTGAGCTTCCTGGACCCAGTATCACCACCAATCTACTCCATAGTTCTCTAACATTTCCCAACACCCCACAAAAAATATGTCTAAGAGTCTAAACTGGGCCACGGGACCCCAGGCATCAAGCTCTGGTGCTCCCAACAGCTGAAGTCGCTTGCAGCCGGGAGGTGGGAGGCGTACTGCCCTGAAGAGGTGACAGCGCTGGAGGGAAGAGGGTGCAGAGCCAGGGAGTCACCCCGCGGCACGGGGCTTCGGGCTTAAGAAGTGCTGTGAGGACACCCATGTGCGTGATGGGGTGGGCTCTTGCTTACTGCAGAGGGCCACTGTGTCACGACACAAAGAGCAGCCCTTGTCCCGGCCACACGGACGCCACCCTGACCCCATCGCCAGGATCAGGGGCAATTCAGGTCCCTGCTGTAGAGCCTGACGAGAAGGCGGAAAAATAGGTTTCTCAAGGCGTCTGTGACCACGATACTGCTGCCATTTTATTTTCTTCATTTTTAGGGGTGACCACGGCTAATGCCAACCCAAGGACTTGAGAGGGAAGCCTTCTCGGGCAACCCCTTCCTCCTCCTCGAAAACCAGTGTGGAAGTGGTACAGAGGGTCTCTCCTCTCGACAGGCTGCTATTTTAACTCCAGCAGCAGCATCCCCCTGTTGTAAGTGTATTTAAATAATGATTTCTGAGGTCCTAAAAAGACACGTGGAACCTGCTGTCATTGCATTTTGGTTATGAGGAAACATCAGTGCACACCATTCAATGAACGTGGACAGTAAGAGCTGGCTCCTCTCACCTGATCAGGGTCCCCCCACCCCCGCCGGCCCCGTGGGGAGAAGCAACAGGCTCTGGGGCTCCGGCTACCCCTAGAGGCACGCTCGGCCCTCGGCAGGGTCCCCGGCAGAGCCGCATACAGAGCCAGGCACACAAGACGGACTCTCCCAATGCCCAGGAACACATGCACAAGTGAAAAGAACTCCGGAATCACGAACACTTCCTCATCTAAGGAACACATCTGTCCACGACGAAAACAACATTTACAGGGCTTGGGGCCCCCCAACTAGCCCCATGCATCCCCTTCCTGGCTTTATTTTTCTCCACTGTACTGATCTGCTCCACTTTATTTCTCTCTCCACTGTACCGGAAAGGTTCCTCGTTTTGTGTCTCTTGTCGGTTTCCCGTACAAGAACGGGGCGTGAGGCAGGGATTTTCGTTCGCTTGATCCCTGCCACGTGCCCAGCACTTCGCACAGTTGCTAGCGCACCACAGACACTCATTATTTAAACGGAGGAATGAACACAGCTTTCCTTTCCACGACTCCTCCGTCTACCACTTTCATTTCATTCGTCCCTGACACGTCGGCACACATTCAGTTCTCCATTCCGCACCAGGACAGAAACAGGGCAAACACCCTGACTTTCGGGGAAGGCACTGCATGGTGCAGTTTGGTACCTAGAGCAAGGCTGTCACTCATGCTCCTTGATCATTAGGCTGGGCTCTGAAGGTGAGGAAAGTCTGCCTGGTGGAATATGCTGGCCACCGAGGAAAGGACACTTCAGCCCTAACAAACGGCCCCAATAAACCCCCACCCTGTCATCCACCTGTAAATGCACCCTGGAAACATTAACTCGTGTGCCTCTAGAGTAGGCCCCAGACCTACGCACCATCTCAGCATATTCATGAATAACAAAAATAATCCTGATGAGGACTGCACTCCTCTCTCTCAATGAACCAAATTTTAAAATGGGCTGAAATGAAAAGACAGGAAAGAAAACCTGCATCACAATCAAGCTCTCACCAGGGTCAATGCCCTCAGTAAGACAGCTGGACTAGCAACCTGTTAATTGAAAATAGCTTCTACTTCTGTTAATAACTCTGATTATGTGCTAATTTGAAATACTCTATCATATTTAATTAACTAATTAATAATTGTCGGTGGCTGATAACTTCTTAAGTTCATTACAATGTCCTCTATTTTCAAACCAGAAGGTACTGATACCTCTAATCAATGGAACAGGAACCTGAGTTAAAAGTTATCTTTCCACACAGAACAACAAACAAAAATCCTGTATTGATTAAATTATTAATGGTTCTTTCCTGCTAGCGACATTGGTCTCTTCTGTTTACTTTCATACAGATTATGACCATGAAGGACATTATCTTCAAAGTCAATGTTTATGCACCTGGACCATGGGGAAAGATGGCAGAATAAACGCATGTTTATATAAGTGCTCCTGCCCTTCAACACACACATCCAAAAACTGAAAAAGAAGCTGTCCATTATGAAACTAATAAAAGCCACCACCCCATACCAAGGACTCCAGGGGGAGTGTCTGACAGATAGAACGAAGTGGGAGACTAATCAGAGGAGCATTCTCGCATTTGCCAAACAGACCACAGTTGCTGGGCAGTCTGGGAGAGGTTGTCAAAGGAGTGGACCCATCATTTGTTAACCTGGAGAAACAAGGACCGGCGGCAGTCCGGAGAAGCCCAGTGCACGCTGTGCGGGTACATTTTCGCAACCAAACCTGGGAGGGGAGGGTGAGAGCTCAGGAGAGAAACAGTAACAGAAACACAAACGCTGACCACATGTACTGCCGCAGAGTGCAAATACAAAGACTCCACACTCCTGCTAGGGCGACACCTAGTGGAAGTGGGGAAGCTCAGGCGGATCCCTTTCCCCCAGTGAGACCCGGCCACCCCAGGGCAGAGGATCCCGCAGCACCTGCGGAAGGCACTCGGAAGACAAAATGTCCCAAGGAGCTTCGCTTCACTCCTCATTCCCCTATATCCGGCTAGCCGAATGAAACACAAAAACAACCTCCACCGTTACAAACCAGCAGTATCTAGCTTTACAGTTTAAGTGCTAAGGTGACCATTCAAACACTTTCCACTCGAGAAAAGAGGAGTCGAGGAGGATTTCTCCGCACTCTTCTTGGGCAGCTAGAACTGGTCCCATGCAAAGACAAATAATAAGCAGAAAAACCCATCATGATACTTGTGCAACAATAAAAGAGCAAAACCACCCAGAGAAAAGGAAGGAAAGAAGCCTAAGACAACTAAGTATGCTCTGGAAACAGAATGATTTCAGAAACCACAAAAATTGTAGACAACACAGTTCAGCCTTCCAAGAAATGAAACAAGAAGTCAGAGAGGACAACATAATGAAAGAAAAAAGCTGGCAGAGCTAAGAAAAGAAAGAGATCAAAAATAAAACTGTAACAGAAGTGAAACTCACACGGTGAGCATCTAGGCCTACTATCAACACTGAGTTAGTGACACAGGAGGATCAGACCTGAGGGAGAAAATTCACAGCATCAAGAAAGACAAGGGGATGAAAGTAATCAAAGGAAAGATAATGCGAAGGCCAGCTGACACAGAAAGGACACAGGGACAAAGTACTGAAGAAGAGAACAAACTGAGAAGGCATGGGGCCCGGATGTCAATGTGTAATGCTCATCATGGACCAGAAAAAGCCAACAGACAACTGTCAGTTCTGACACAGACTCGAACGAAGTCATGAATTTCAAGGATAAACAAGAAGCCCCAAGCACTCAGTCCAAATAAGCAGGTCATCTACAAAAGGTGAAGAACAATCCGTCTGGACTCAGGCCTCTCAGGACCACCAGACGCTAGAAGACAATAAAGTGATGCATCCACAGAATCGAGGGAAAAAGGATGTGATCCAAGAATCTGATAGGCAGCCAAGTTACTGTTCATCAGGAATGGCAACAGTGGCGTATTTGTAAATATGCAAGAAAATCCAACCAGAGCTGAAACCCAGGCCACCAAAGGCTAAAAGCAAGGACTGAATGTGGAGGCTTTGTACAAAAGGGCTGGCAGTGAACACGGAGTTAAATGAAACATAGAATTAAGTCTAAATAACTCTAGTAATTACCTACAGCTATACCCTCTAAGTTGCCTTTCTAGGTAAAAGCTGTCAAATCCATTCGATTATCTCCTCTAACTAACTATGCCAAAATGAAAACACACAAAAGAAAACCTCTCCTGAATGCAATTCTCTTGCACTATAGACACATTTTGGTTTATATCTTACCCTTGAGGGTTAATATACCTAAGAAATTCCTCAAAAGTGATGATGCTGGTTACCTGGTGCACCGCAGAGAGCACAGGCCCAGGAACAAGACGACCCAACTCCTCACTTGGGTTCTTCCATTCACCTCGGCAAACCAAAGAACTGCCTCTGAACGCATATGAAGAGCAGAGGTCACACTTGCACGGCCCACCTCACGGCACTCTGAGGATCAAACGGGATGCTTTATGTGAAGGTTCTTTCGAATCTATAAGCAAGGCTATAAAATCGTCTCACTTGATTGGATGGAAAGAACCCACTATATTAAAGAGCCAAAATCAGATACTCAGAGACAAAAAAAAAAAAAAGGAACAGACGGTTCCTGTGGATCCATCCCTACTTCTTTCCTTTCATTTCTCTACATTTCGAAGTCATTTCTCAACACTATAAACAGGAGATTCGGTATTTCCACAGCTCCTGACCTGAAATGTTTCTACTTTGGAAAGAAAAATACTTGAAGAACGTAGAAAGATGTTGCCCCACTACCCAAGGTAAATGTCAATTTTCATTTCTTGATTCATCTAGTACTTATTAAGCCCCTACGATGTGCCAGGAACTATTCCAAACAGTAGATGTAGTCCCCCAATACTAAAAATCGAGTAAATGAGAGGGAAACACAGAGGAAATGGGAGAACTAATTGGATTTAGCTGAAAAAGGGTCAATGTCTATTTATTTTACAACCTCTATGTAGCAATTTGACCACGTGCTTTGACAACCTGAGCAAACAGCCAGAGGGACGCACTGGGTTCAGAGAAGCATGTACAGGCCACCAGCAGCAGAAACGAATGCGTGGGCCACTAAGCTCTGAGAACCCAACATGTTCCCGCAACTCTTCTTACGGTTGCTCTGGGAGCAAAGTTCAACTCTTAATGCAGAAAACAGACAGGAGAGCCAAGACTACTGGGGTCAGATGGAGAGGAGTGAGCCAGAAAGTCCATTAGTAGAAGGACTACCAATGAAGTCATTAAAACACTGTAAGAAACCTTTACTTTTGAAAAAGACCTGTAAAGGGAAGAATGGGATAGGATTTTCCCACCTGTTATTTTCCTTCTTCAACCCTTATATGCAGCTTGTGGGGAGGGCCCACAATCTCCTCAACCACACAGTAGAACATTGCCAGAACAAGGCAGGAGGGGACCAGCCCTGAATTTGTGGCCTCCTTCCCACTATGGTATTTCATACTTGAAAGTATAAAGGTGTATGTTTAGAAATGGAGGCCTAGTAAGACAATGATATACTATCTAATGTTGGTAAGAAAGCCAGGGACTTCAAATGGAAAGGGTCATTATTTTCACATCTCTTACATAAGGAAACAATCCTATGGCACAGCCCCATCCCCAAGACACAGACTCCGTCCTCAAGCCTGCAGGCTTCCATATGGACCACCCCGTCCCCCGTCTCTCAGAAGTCCATCTGTCTTTCTCTTCTCTGATGGAATCCTTCTAAGGATGGAAGAAGAGATGAGACCTTTCTAAAGATGAAGGGAATGACCACGAGCTCAGGTAACATAATGAAATGAAACAAAATCAGACTCAGAGGAACGAAGAGAGAGGGCCGCCACTGACCCACGTGCAGCTGGTCAGAGCACAGCTCATCCCAGGGAGGCCCCCGCCCAGGGGCCCCAGCGGGGAAGCCCGCCGCCACGGCCATGGCACTCAAGGAGGGGAATACTTTACAAAGGACTTTTCCACCAGTGCGCTCAATACTTAACTATTGGATGGAAGCATTTATATGGGCGTCAAGAGAAGGCAGAGTAGATGATATGAAAAATTACAGTGAAGAGAACCACATCCTGTGGAGCAGTATAAATTGGGCCTTTAATCCGGGCTCTTGGAAGCCTTCCGTTGTTGAGGGGTCAACACAACCCCGCTTCTCTTTCCTCACCCCAAGGCCTCTGCCCAGTCGGGCTTTCAGCAAAAAAGTAAAGGAGTATGAAAATCAGATCGACGATTCTAAAACTGGCCAAAAAGTCACGAAAATGAAAATTATGAAAACCAAGGGAATTTTTCAAAATAAACTAGAAAGACCTTTTCCCTTCAATAGCCGATTTTACAACTAGTAAAGTGCATCACACAGGGACTTCCAATTCCTCAGAAAACTACAAAGGAACAGAATATGATAAGTAGACTGGCAAAATTTCTACATAGCATAAAACGCCTCTTCCCACTTTTCACAAACTCGACAATGACCGAAAGATAGTTTTTCACTTAAGATCTTTGAAACCAAGGGGTTAAGTGAAAAATCCCAAGACAACTTTTGGAATGCTTTAATTGACAGAATGGAAGTACACAAATGAATTTTAAAATAAAATCAATGCATCAGAGAGTAAGAGCTAATGTGAAACTTGCCACACCTCACTCCGATCAGATGGAAGAAGGCAAAAGTTGAAATCACAGAGTGAGGAAGGACGCATATGAGAGAGGAAGGGCCCCGGGACTGAATTATTCAAGACACACTCTGCTGGTGTCTTCAACTTCCAGATCACCCAGGCCTTAGTCGGTGGTTTGGAAAACCATGGTGTTTGGTCACAAAGAGCAACCGCAGAAACTGGCTGTATCTGGAATGAGGAAGGAGCTTAGACTCCTGGGGAGAATGTAGACACTCGACTCTATGACGAGGAGGAGGGAGGTATGAGGGCACCAGAGCACTAACGAGGCTCTGTGCCGTTTTACGACAGGCGCCAACCAAACCACAGCAACATACTAGGAAAAACTGCTCGGGTTACTACTTTAGTGAAGATCTGGAGCAGCTATAGGAAGGTTTTTGTGGGGAAGGTCCAGCTCATATAGAGAAATTACACATTCAAGCACTGGAGTACTATGGTGCCTTGCTCAGAGTTGGTGGAGGAAAGGAGTTCTCTCCGGTTGACTTGTGGAAGACAATCTTTCTTCTCAGAGAGGACATGAGCATTCAGTTCTCTAGAAAGTTCTATTAGTCTTGACCTTGTCCCTACAAAGAAAATAACAGGGATATCCATAGTGAGTTTGAGTACAACCTTCTCTATTTAACCAAGATGTACTCAGAGCATTTAGTTACAGTGATAATTCAAAAAGCTTTGATTTATCTCAGAATTATTCTCTATGGTTACTACAGAAAGAGAATTACTGGGACGCCTGGGTGGCTCGGTTGGTTGAGCGTCTGCTTTCAGCTCAGGTCATGATCCCAGGGTCCTGGGATCGAGCCCCGAGTTGGGCTCCCTGCTCAGCGGGGAGCCTGCTTCTCCCTCTGCCTGTTCTGCCTGCCCCTTCCCCTGTTTGTGCACGTGGTCTCTCTCTCTGACAAATAAATAAATAAAATCTTTAAAAAAATTAAAAAAAAAAAAAGAATTACTATTTATTACTTACACATCCTTTTTAAAAAGATTTTACTTATTTGAGAGAGAGATATAGCAAGAGAGAACACGAGTAGGGGGGAGAAGCAGAGGGAGAGGGAGAATCGGGCTCCCCGCTAAGCAGGAAGCCCAACGTGGGACTTGATCCCAAGACCCCAGGATCATGACCTGAGCTGAAGGCAGATACTTAACCGACTGAGCCACTCAGGCGTCCCTTTATACATACTTCAAAACAGTTCTTTACTCTCAGTTAAAAACCTGATTAGAAATGAGGAATGAGTGCTAATGGGTACAGGGTTTCTTTCTGAGATGGTACAAATGTTCTCAAATTAGACAGTAGTGAGGGTCGCACACTCTGTGAATACACTAAAACTGTACACTTTAAGGGGGTGAATTTCATGGGGTATGTGAATTATATCTCAAAAAAACTGTTATTAAAAATCCAAGTAGGTTGTGATGAGCACCGGGTGATATGTGGAAGTGCTGAATAACTATATTGTACAGTTGAAACTAATATTACACAGCACGTTAACTGAATGGAATTAAAATAAAAACTTATAAAGCCAAAAAAAAAGAAAAAGAAAAATCTGATTAGAAAATACATTTTTATAGCATTTCTCATTCACCTAGTGAATTTACCATAGCTACACTAAATACTTTCCCAAGATCACCACCAATTATCCTATTTGTATAATTTAATAATTTTAATCATCAGGCTAACCATTTTCCAATTTTAAATATTGCTTTCTGCTAAAACTTGTTTACCTAATAATATATTAGAAATCAAGACTCATAATTAGTATACAACCTGCTAAACTATTTAGTTTTAAAATGGCATTTAAAACAAGATTCAATTAAAGCCATCTTTTTACAGTCCAAATGGACCATATTATTTATAAAGACTGCTTCTGTACTACCCAAATAACTCCCTCCAGCAGAGCAATAGCTTGCATTAATCGGTCACAGTGATGCCCAACATGTCACCTGACTGACACAGAGACTGAAAATGAAATCAAGGGAAATGGATCCAATTGTTTCAAGCTGATTTAGCTTAATCTTGGCCAGGGATGGTATGTGTATGTCTGTATGCACAGCCATGTGTACGTTTGCTCTCACGTGCACAAACCAAACTCCTCTACGGAGATGAATGACTGGTCCGGCAATACTGTACAGAGGTCCATCACAATGCTTCCATAGAGAAAAAAATCAATAGAGATACCCTTTATATCATTCATCAGAAAAGACCAACACTACTATAATGGGGCAAAATCACAAAGCTATGTCAACTATATTTGCATACAAATACCTTTCTGTTGCATTATGTTAAGAATCAAGGTTTTCAGGATAAGAAGAAATATGCACAATTAAATTACATTTGGGTGAAATATTGCAATGTTAAAATCAAATTGAAAATATCGATATGAACTTGATTTTAAAATATGTATTGTATAGTTCTGTCCAGAAAAGGGGACTAGACAAGGTATAATATACACCCCCAACTTCCAGATAAGGGTCTCTAATACCCGTTAGAGGCAAATAGGACTCCTTGAGGGAAATGGCTGATTCTAGGATGGAGGTAGGGAAGGTATAAGATGAGACCGAGATACCATCTTGGGCCAGAAAAAGCTTTCAAAGATCAGTGGGGTTTTAGCAAAGGAACGCTGAGGATCTGACTCGAAATAATTACCAATGGCCAAAGGTGTGCCAATTTAATCATCAAAAAGATAGCTGCTACATGCAATAACATGGATGAACCTCACAGAAATCTAGACACAAAAAGAGTACATACTACACGTTACTTTTAAGTTTAAGAAGTGATAGAGTCAGTTATAAGAATGGGTGACAGAGTCAGAATAATGGCTACATGGTGGGGATGCTAAAGGGGGAAGAGTCTGATTAGAAAGGGGAGGCTTTCCAGGTGCTAGAAATATAGATGCAAAAATGTGTCAGGCTATAAACTTAAGACTTGTGCCCTTTATATATGTGTGCGTGTGTGTGTGTGTGTGTGTTAAGCTCTAATTGAAACATACTGAAGGAAAGTCTACACTATCCATAATAATCCTCGAAAAAGAGAAAGCCAGAAACTCATTTGTTACCGTTTAAGGTGGATTTTACCTCAACTTCTAACCTTGAAAATTGGTAATTAAAGGGAAAGATTTAAATTCTTATCCTGCCTTGTCAGGAGACACTGTACTTCAAAAGGTACCTAAGTGGGGGGTGCCTGGGTGGCTCAGTCGGGTAAGCATCCGACTCTTGATTTTGGCTCAGGTGATGATCTCAGGGTCCTGGGGTTGAGCCCTATGTCGGGCTCCCCACTCAGCGCGGTGTCTGCTTGGGATTCTTTCTCTCCCTCTGCCCTTCCCCCACGCTCATGCGTGTGCATGCATGAGCTCTCTCTCTTTCTCAAAGAAGAAAAAATAATTGGAAATCGAAGATTGGATTGTTGCCCTTATTACCATAAAGTAGTGAAACCTGTTGTTCTGTGATTAGTTTTATTTTTTCTGTTTTCATTTATTTATTGCGGTAAACTATACATAACATTTGCTATCCGGTAAGATGGTAAGAAATGGCTGTTTTTTAGTGCACAATTCAGTGGCGTTAAGTACATTCACAGTGTTGTGCAACCATCACCACCATCCACCTCCAGAACCTTGTCATCTTCCCAGCGGAAACTCTATACCCATTAAACACTAACTCCTCATTCCCCGTGCCCTTGGCAACCATTCTACCTTCTGTCTCTATGAGTTTGACTTTGCTCGATACCTCACTTAAGTGGACTCATAGAGTCCGTGTCCTTTTCCGTTGTATGGATAAACCACATCTTGTTTATCTTGACTGATAATTTTAACTTCTTTATTTTTTTCAGATTCAATCCATGCACAGACTTTCTCTAAACATTCTCCTGTCAATCTCTATAGGTGATGATAAATTGCAAGACTTACTTTTAAAATCAAATCTATGGCAGGATAAACCTTGCTCACTGTTGTTAATGCCTCCACAGTGTAAGGACCCCTAGAACATCAGCACCTCTAGTGGAAGGGCTACTCTGGCTACTACCTGGTTCTTGCTGTCCTTCCTGTCCGGAGTGAAAAAGCTGCTCCAACCTTTCTTTAGAGATCACTTTGCTCTTCCAGGGGGGGGGAAAAAAACCCACAAAGATTTGGCTAAAGGTATCATCTGGCTGGTACATTCTAGAGAAAAATCAGATACTTTATAATAGAAAGCAAAGTGGGAAATTACTGTTTCGCCTTGTATTTTGAGGCATCCCTAGGTTCTCTGCTGGGATTGCTCCAGTCATCAGCTTCGGGTGTGGTCTTGTAATGACGCCACGCAGACTTATTAAAAACCGGAAGTCTCTCAAATGATTCACTTGAAAGTGCCTAAGAGACAAAAATATACACCAAAGAACCACAGTGTCATTTTTCTCACATGAAATACTAACCCAAATTTTACTATTTAAAACATTAGAAACCTTAATGCATATTTTTGGAATATTAAAATTAAATTTTCATAGTTAACTTAGACTGGCCAGGATGAAATTAAAGCTCTTTTAAAGGAATAAAAACATTCACTCATTCAAAACCAGTACTAAAGTACATAAAGTAAGCAGAAGAAAAAGCATTTTAATTCAGTTAATACTGCTTTGAGATACTCAGTCATCTTGACTATATGGTCTTAGACCAAGCACTATCACTATCACTGGCCAACTGCTCTCCCAGAGGGCCCATACAGAAATAAAGTTTCGTATATACTAAGTTTATAAACATAAGCCCATAAGGTGATATCAAATATCACATCATTTTGATGCACTGGCATCTAAGATAAACACTCCAAGTAACTGGTTAAGTAATGGTATAACACATGACATACAACACGTAACACACTACACAGCTGTTAAAAAGAATGACCAGCTCTGTATGAATGGATATAGCGAGATCTCCAAGCTACACGGGAAAGCTAAAAAAAAAAAAAAAAAAGAAAAGAAAAATGCTGAAATAATCATTGTGTGGGAAAAAATTATCTCCCCCCATATGTTTATCAATACAGAATCAACTCCAGGAGGCTCCATGAGAACCTGGTACCATGGTAACCTCTGGGAAAGAGAAGCGGGTGCCTTAGAGACAGTGGTGGGAAAGACTTAAGTTTTCCCTTTTGTAGCTTCTCAATTTTGTACTATGTGCCTGTATTACCTATTTAAGAAATCCTCCAAATATTCCAGACTTTAGAAATAAATAAAAGTCTAATGCCACCAATGCATGAGAAAACCTGTGTTACAGGAGCTTTGTTATTAAAACAGCCTATTTATATCACCGTACTATGGTTACTGAATTCTTGGAAAGCCAGCGAGTTTTAAAGTAAAAGACTCAAACACTTCAGTTTATGAAAATCTGTCTCCTTTTAGATTAGTCCTGTCAATGCTTATGCAATTTAAAAGAAATCACAAGTAAGAATCACGGCTTTAAAAATCAGCATTTTAGTTTTTACATCTCCATGTTTCGTATTTTGCTATATCTGAGCATAAAATCAAGGGCAGGACAGACCCTGGTTTTCCCATAAAACTGAAGTAAATCTGAAATGGCATCTAAGAGATGATGTAGGGCTATTCTCCATTAGTTATTAGAACTTAAAGCTTTCAAAAGTAAAGATGTCTTCATATAACTAATAAAGTACAGTACCTTTAAATAAATGACAGCATCAGTACCGACTCCTTCCATGGAATAGAGTTTTAGATCTCCTTGGAAATATCTAGCATACAGACGAGAAATTGGCAAGCCATAACCAAATCCAGCCTATCAAGAAAAGACAATTAATACAATGAGACATGAACAAATGCTAATGTACTTGGTATGAGGACTATTCAGGAAAAGTAAAATTCTCTTTTAAAAATTTATTTATTTAGAGAGCGAGGGCAAGGGAGAGCATGAGCAGGAAAGGGAGAGAGAGAATCCTTCAGCAGACTCCCCTGAGTGGGGAGCCCGACGCAGGGCCGATCCCAGGACCCTGAGATCGTGACCTGAGATCATGAGCCAAAATCAAGAGTTGGATGCCCAACTGCCAGAGCCACCCAGGCACCCCAATTAAAAGGAATTCTTAATTCAGGTTTAAAGTAAATAAATTATTGATCCACCCTTTACAATGATGTGTATACTCATTTAGGGCAAACAATCTGTTTTCGCAAAAACACTTCTTTTATGTTTGGAAAATATTAGAAATACTCCAAATTTTGACTAATGCTTTTTTAGCATTTTAAAGTAAACTGTTGGCATTTTTTTTTTAAAAGATTTTATTTATTTATTTGACAGAGAGAGAGGCAGCGAGAGAGGGAACACAAGCAAGGGGAGTGTGAGAGGGAGAAGCAGGCTTCCCGCGGAGCGGGGAGCCCGATGCGGGGCTCGATCCCAGGAGCCTGGGATCATGACCTGAGCCGAAGGCAGATGCTTAACGACTGAGCCACCCAGGCGCCCCTGCTGTTGGCATTTTTAAAGCAGATTCCAAATCAAGTGGAATTTGAACTGGTAACAAAACTAAACCACATCATCCCAAAGTTCCATTATCAGATTTTCTTGCTCTCTGAAGTGAAAATTAAATTGAGTAGCACAAGAGTTCAAATCTACCAGTACCCAGGCTGCTACAGTGAAAAGAACATTTCCTGAGAGTCTACTTCCTAAGGTTCTGGGAATGCTGAAATATTTTGATATATGGTAGATCACATATGTTTAGAGACGAGAAAACAAGTCCAGTAACCCTCCTATATCTTCATGTCCTAGAACCCTGAATGTAACAGGTTGTTGAAAAAAGAAAAGGTCTCAGATATTGACAAGAACAGTAAGAACTTACTGAGATAATCTCAGTAAGTCTGGAGTGGAGGGGCAGATTCAGTGCCTCAAGCTTTGGCCCCTCTGATGGAATTCCCTGACAAGGTTAATGAGGAGGCAGTGGGGTAATGCGCTCGTGGAGCAGAGGCTGCGCAGGCTTTAGGCTCACAGAGACCTGAGTAGAAATCCACTCTGAGCAGTTTACTCAACCTCTCTCAGACTGTTTTGTCATCTGAAGATTTAATAAAAAGCTTCCCTCAGAGTTGCTCTGAGGATTAAATAATATAACAAGTGTCAAGTCTTGACACAGTGCCTAAGACCTAGTAAAAGTCAATAAACGGAAGCTGCTATTATGGCTACTACAGGGCAACAATCTTACCAGGTTACATGGATTTCTACCATTTGCAAACATCTTTGCTAGATTCCTTCCTCAGGGCAGGGCCTCACTCAAAGGGTTGGGTATGACCGAGCGCACTGTCATTCCAGGGCTTTAGTACTGGCACAATATGGCCGGTGGTGGAGACAAGATATCCATGATGATGAATGCGGTCACCACAGCAAAGAAACCAGAATACTCTAGGGAGAGGCCAAGGAAATCTGCCTCTTATATTCCAGCAAGGCCCAGAGCCTGCCTTCAGGTCTACCAGGGAACAGCCGAGAACGCCTGAGCCCAATACCATCGTGGGAATGAGGAGCCAGGTAAGCTGTGAGAACACAGAAGAGGGGTCTCTAACTTGGATTGGGTGAGGTTCATCCAGGTTTTCCCAGGGTATCAAAGGATCTGACAGGAGTTGGGGATATATACAGGTGATAACTGGGACAGATGCTAGTGGAAGCCTTTCTTCAGAAGGAGAGGCCGTATGGGACATGGGAAAGAACGCGGACACGACTGGTGCCGGCTGTGCCCTAGTGAGTGCAACGACCTTGGGCAAGGCGTTAACCTTATTTTCTCATCTATAAAATGGGAGGTTAGATACATAATATTTTAAGGTCTCTTACATCAATTGTTTCATTTTTTAAAAAAAGATGACAGAACAGCTGTCTGCAAATTGCTCTCTTGAGACCTGGAATAGAGGATCCACAGTCCTTCAAACAACTGGGGAAGGCTCCAGATTTGCTTGCAGGGTTTTTTTTTTTCTTTCTTTTTTTCTTTCTCTACATTTACTTAAGTAGGTACCAGAGCCTGGTGAAGGCAATGCCTTTCAAAACTGATCTTTCAAGAATTTTCTTGACTCCTATAAAAATGACTTCTCCATTTTCAACATGTTGAGTTAACAAACTCTGTCTCAAATAAATGATGCAAAGTGCTGGATTTTATTCATACAAATAAAATATAATCTCACGTGCTTATCAGTCAGGTAGGACTTGAAAATGAAACTTAATTTGCACCCTCAACCATTTTGCAGACTGATAAGATATGTTGCTGTGTTTAATGACAAAGGGTTCAATTGTTGTTTGTCAATTAGAAACACTCAGCAGGGGAACAAAGTGTGGCCCTAGCAGGATCTAAATGCTGCCATGGTAACCTGAGGCTTTTCTCACTGCCTAATAGAGCCCAGACAGAAAGGGCTCAGAAAATGCATACGCCACCTATATGTTCCCTCCTTATGCTGTTTACTATACAAAATTTAATGTGTTCATAATCTAACATTCTAATTACATAAACAGATGTGGTGGGGGAAGTTCAAAGGCCCCGGGGTGATCTGGGTCTCCACAGTACGCAGTGCCCAAGTGCCCAGGACCATGCGGCAGCCGTAAGCGTTCTGCGGCAACTTTGCTCGCCGGCTATTAACCTTCTACACCCTCTGAGGGTAGCACCAGGCGGGGAATGGTGCTCCCGCAGCAGTCGGAACCAAAGGGAAGTGCTTTTTCTCTACATTAGGAAGTGAGGTACTCAGCTCTGAGTGTTTCTTAGACAAAATTAGAAAATCTAAGTCCAAAGGATTCACAAAGAAAGTAGCAGTCCTCCAAATCATGCAGGAAACATTAGGGCAAGGAGCCAGGGAGAAAGGCCACTCTGCTGGAGGCCCTTCTTGTGTTAATGGTCTTTCCTTAAGCAGCACTTTAAGATGCTTACCAGAGGGGCGGCTCTTGTAGGCTCCAGGCTAGGTCTAGGAGCAGTTGAATACATGTAGTTAAAAAGACGGTCTATTTTTCGAAGTGGGACACCACCACCTAGGTCACTTATCTGTAATGTACAAAATGGTTTTTTTAAAAAGTCAATGTATACTTAGTACGAAGCAGGAAGTTCATTAAAGTACATACCAGGTAACTCTAAAATGTACAAGGGCTTTGAACCCCCAGGGAAATATGGTTCCACTGTGAACAACCTAAAACAAAGGAGGCAGGGAAGGGCACTAGAATCCGACAGACTTGGGCCGAGGTCTTGTTCAACTCCCTGAAAAATGGGGCTCTGATAAGTTTAAATGAGGTAACAAGCTAAAGATCTAACGTGGTACATACAAATAAGACATTCAGGGTCCATTTTCTTCTCTTCCCTCAGATTCCTCAAGGTCTGGGTTACTATTAAATTAACTGATAAAGTATATGTGCAAATAAAGCTGTTACCTTAATGGACAAGTCTTCTTTACCCAGAGTAACAAGGGTTTTAACAGACGGGTAGGCTTCTTTTCTGTCTTCATATAGTTCAACTGTCGCTCTCATTGAGTTCTGAAATAATAAGACTTTTTTTGTAGCATACCATTGACTCACAAACCACAATTTAAAAAAAGAAACTAGCACAGGATTACTTATTACACAATAACGCTTTTGTGGAGCAAATATTAGTTGGATTTATACACCATTTTTTTCTTCTAAAGAACTTAGCTAAATGTGTGTTTGGATCAAGGAAAAATTGCCCGATGCTTTATTTTGATTTCATCTAGTTTTATTTCCATCTATCACACTAAGTATTTTTTTTCTTTCTTTTCTCTTTTTGTTTTTGCCTTAGGGTATTTAAGTTATTCAACTCTTAACTAAGAGGAATGTTTTTATCACATGTAACGAGGCTGCAGAGGTTCATTGATGCACTTTAAATCCTTATCAGTCTGCATTTACAGAGCACCTTTCCTCTAAAGAAGGCGGAAAACCTGAGAGTATTCATGCTTCCCACAGAAATTAATCATTTGGCTGAAAAAAAAAAAACAAAAACGCAGAAGCAATGTCAGTTAAAAAGAAATTCTGAAAAAGCCACAGCTGTTGAAGAGAAAGTTCACAATTGAATGCCCATCTCAACCTTAAAGTGTTACATCAGTGACATTATAATTTTGGGAAGCAAATCAGCATAACTGATTTTTCAGGTGTTCAATTTAGGGTTTTACACATCGGAAGAAATGAAATTGTAGCTTAAACACCTTGTGCCTATAATACTGCTCTTAGAAATGCCATGAGCTACTGATTAACAAAAGCAACAGCTAAGCTGTAGAGAGTCTAAAGAGGTTTTGTTCTTTTTTTTGGGGGGGGTCCCTCTTTTTGGTCCAGCCCCTCACCATCTTTCCCCTCTGCTTCCATCAGAGCTTCTGAATGGACTCAAATACGTAAAAGGGTTATGGGGTCTCTCGGTAGGAAAACAACTGTTGACGCACCAACGTGCTTAATGTTCGCAAACATAAATATGCAAACACACGTATTTTATTTTGATCTGGCTACCATCAATAAAGCCTTTGCCAGGTTTGGAAACTAAAAAGCATCTCTAATCTCATAACTGAAGAAAAAACAGTATGGATTTTTACATAAAATCACTGCAGTACAATTAAGCTTCAAAATCAATATGTACTAATATTCACGAAAACTATACCATACACAGCAATTTTTCATCTCATAGTGTACAAATTATAAAACCCACAGGGTATCAGAAATAGAAGTTTTAAAATGGTTATGCAAAACCTTTTTCTTATGCTAATCTAATGAATCCATTATGCCCTGAATCAAAGTAATTTAAAATGAAGACTTCTTTCCGTGTTTTTAAATTCCACTTACCTTGAACAACTCAAATAGCATGTGAAACAGGTGTGAGGGCACATAAACTACCTGAATAGGTTTGTCTGGAGCTTTGGCTGAAAACAGACACAAAGACCATCAATGAATAAGGACCAAAACTATAAGAAAGTCAAGAATGTGGCTGGCATTCTATTTTCCAAGTACATAAAAAAGAACTCTACACGAAAGGCTAATTTAGGTTTCCACCTCTAAAGGCAGGGCTGAGCAAAAGCAAATGCTTGGAAGTCCAACAAACCCAGGGAGAAATGTGGCTCCTTCACTTACCAGCCATGTGACCTTGGGCAGGTTGCTCAATCTCTCTGAACCTTGGCTGAGCAAAATTGGAATATTATCACGTATGTCGTAATATTCTGAGCATTATATAAGTCATCTAAATATCGCTCAGTGTTTTTCAAATTCGGGGACACCACCCCCAGTGGTGACCCCAGTGGTCATCATGGGGAATGTGAAGCCACAGAGGGAAAGGGGCGCATCTTTTTGGCAGACTAGACTAAGGAGCAATATTAACTTCTGTCCAATTTCAACAAACAAGACGTATTATAGAGTAGAATTTAAGGTTCACATAACTTTTCTACTAGTAGCTAGCAGACAACCCCCCCACCCCCCACCCGCAACCATGCCCTCCAGAGACCCATAGCCCTTTCTCCTTGCATCAGGGATCTCCGGAGGAAAATACGAGAAACACTGAATCCCATGTCAGGCACTAAGAACAGCGTGGGCTATAGAGTAGATGGTGGAAAATTTGGTCCTTCCTCCTCATGACCCAAAATCACTTAAAAGACTGAAACTACGTGAACATTCTCCAGTAGAACAGAGACATAGTCACCCATGTTATAATTTTCGACCTGACCTAACTACTTCCTCCAATAAAGTAAGTAACAGGGATATAAAGTAGAGTAAACATTTGTTAGGCTCTTAGCAGTTGATGAAAAGCTTACATATGCATTATCCAAGTGAATCCTCATGACACTACAGTGTGGCTCACAGGGAAGGTGGGTTATAGGCGAGGACACGGGCTGTGCAAAGGTTATGTGACTTGCCTGCTTAAACAGAAGGCCTGAAATGGGACAACTGAACCAAGAGTTTCTGACTCTGAATCCTGAACTCCTTGATGATTACTTTTGAAATTATTCAGTAAAATAAATAAAGAAATGAAATTTCTAAAAAAGAAAAAAAGTAAAAGTCCTTCTACCATTTCCCATCTCATCCCCCAGTCTGCACTCGGAGGCAGCCACTTGCTACTATTTCTGCTTTAGTCTTTTGGCTGATAGTATTTCCATTCTGGTCTGCAAGCCTAATGAACTCTTCTGTACTCTGTCTATAGGTTGTTTTTTTTTTTTCAAAAGCTGAAAATTGAGGGGCGCCTGGGTGGCTCAGTCGGTTAAGCATCTGCCTTCGGCTCAGGTCCTGATCTCAGGGTCCTGGGATGGAGCCCCGCATCAGGCTCTGCGCTCAGTGGGGAGTCTGCTTATCCCTCCGCCCCTCCCCCCCACTCATGCTCTCTCCTGCTCAAATAAATAAAACCTTTTTTTAAAAAGGCTGAAAATTGACAGTGTTGGGAACATCATAACTAGGTAAATATGGATTACTGCAGAGCAGCCAGGACAGTGTAGTTGAACAATATTTCCTTCCCTGTGATTCCAATGACGTTTCATGGGTGACATGAAGAAGAATGTTCTCGGCCTTAAGGTGAAATGGATTCTCTTAATCCTCCACCCAAATCTCAAAATCATGCTATCCTTTTTTTAGGTTACTGAATATTTGGACTGTGTCCTTCTTACAGTTTTGTTTCCTGGATCTTCTAACTACCCTTCCTCTTGGGTAAGTGGACAAGAAACATGCTCTCCGCACTGTATCACTAAGATCTTCCAGCTTCTATTCTAGTGCATGGTATCCATTTCATTCTTTAAGATTTTTCAAATTAGAATTGCCTTCCAAACATGCTGCATAGCCATCATTTTCAAACTGTTTCTGAATGAAGTTCTAGTATGTTCTTCACTATTTCTTATGTCCATATTATATACACCATCAAGTCAGTCAAGTAGCCTACCTCAGAAAGGTGCCCTTGGGAAATACATTTCTCAATCCTTATACCTCTGACTCACTTGAAGGTTTGGCTTAGCACAAAATTCTGCATTCAAAATCATTTTCTCTCAGAATTTAGAAAGCGGGGGCGGCGGGGCGGGGAGAGATAGTCTCCTGGCCATTGCAGTGCAGCTGGTAAGTTTAATGCTAGTCAGGTTTTCCTCACGCTGCTGGGTGTTGCCCGAGGTCTGACAGACCTTGGTAGTAATATTCTTGTTGAAGAATGAGGAACTGGATGAATCATTTGAGGGAGCTGGTGTTCATTTCCTCCTGGGGCCCTCAACTAAAGGAGAAGGCTGACCTGGAGCCCTGTGTATCTGGTCAAGACTTCTCAAGTGACTTTAGGATGGGCAGACAGAAAGCTGGCTTCTGACCGGAGGGTGCCCCAAATTCTCAATGAAGAGGGCTTTACTTTGGGCTAACAACAGGTACGTGAACAGCCCCACTTTTTCCAAGGTTATTCTTGAAGAAAGTACTCTGATTTTAATTTCTGCCCCAGGAAAAATGCTTGCGACTGACTGTAGGCAGAACACAGCCCAAGCCCACCGGTGCTCTGCCTTAGACCAGCTTTCAACTGACCCCTACCTTTTGGCTTCCCTTTCCAATGCTTTGCACCTACTGGCTCTTCTCCCAGGGTCCCCCCATCTTTGCTGCAGCCTCTCCTTTGTGGCTTCTTCTGCTCAGTCCATAATCAGCAGACTTCCATCGGTTTACCCTCTGGCAGGAGGTAGGATCAGTGGTCCACTGATGACTGCCCCTGGTTTCTTTGCTGTTTTTCTTTGTATTCCTTTATTGTCATTTTAATGGATCCCCAGGAACAAGTTGAACACTCAGGCTATCTTGTACCAAAAGGCATGATTAGTTATATAAACAGCCTTCTGAATTCAACCTTTCACTCCAAATCTTTTTCCAGATCTAATCTTTGATTTTTTCTTTTCACTTGAACCAACATTCTCTAGGAGTCATCTGTAGGCTTACTCAATTACGTGTACTTTTATTTTCTTTGGGAACATTACAGGTTAGATGTCTTTCCTTCCTCTTAAAACCAAGTCCAATGCTTTTGTCCATGACTCTTAACCTAATCCTGGGTCCAACGCCTTTTATGTAGTGGACCCTTAATAGATGTTTATTAACTTTCTAAAATAGAGCACAAATGCAATATGAATTTTCCATCTAAGGGTACATTTTTAAAAGTAAATGGAAAAAAATGGCCCAGGTTTTTCATGCTCAAGACTCAAGAAATAATCAAGTCTCTATTTTACAGTCATTGCTTCAAAAACCATTAGCTGAAACAACATTTAATAAATACCAACAAAACTCCACATGGGATACAAAGAATTTTATTTGGAATCTTATAGGACAGTTCTCCTATAAGAATGAAAAAACTAGAGGCTAAGCAGAAAAGAAATGCTTTTAAGAGAAAAGGTAGCTGGGCACTTTGAGATGATTAATCGAGTCCCAAAGTCAATGGATAAGGCTATTAGAAACAGTACACAGTATGGTTCAAAGTTATATTGGGATTAATTCCTGATTCTGGCATTTAATAGACACACTAATAGGTATTTAAAACATCTGAGCCTCAGTGTTCCATATCCGAAATGGGCACAATACATATCCCACTGGGTTAATATAAAGATTAAATGGGATAATAGTGATAAACTAGTTTACAAAGAGCCCGCCACAACGTAAGTAGTCAATAAATGTTGGCTAGTATCATTACTAAAAGATTAACTTTATGGTGTTAACAGGACTACCAGCAATGGCTTTTCAACTGTTGTATAGAACCCCTTAACTGAAAATACCCACAAAAGTATCCAATATAGGGAAACTAGAAATCAAAGATCCCAGGATAGATACACACCTTTTCTGTGAACCCTCTTTCTTTTTTTAAAAAATATTTTATTTATTTATTTGACAGAGAGAGATAAAGCGAGAGAGGGAACACAAGCAGGGGGAGTGGGAGAGGGAGAAGCCGACTCCCCGCCGAGCAGGGAGCCCGATGCGGGGCTCGATCCCAGGATCCTGAGACCATGACCTGAGCTGAAGGCAGACGCTTAAATGACTGAGCCACCCAGGCGCCCCGACTTGAAGTTTTCATGTTGCCTACCAAACCCAGAGGTATGAATGAACCTCTTGACAGGAAAGACTAATCTAGAAATGGTGAAGAAATGCAAGTAGTAACCATAAGTCTTATCATTCCCAAGTCAACCCTGACTTCCAGTAGCCACCCTTTTAAAAATACCCAGTTTGTGTCTGGTACGGTATTTAAGGCCCTAGAAACAGTATCCTTTTATCACCACACGAGGTGATCTTACAGACAAGGAAGTTGCTCGTCGTGTTCCCTCCCACCGCCTGGCTGGCTATAAAGCTCACACCATTCCTCTGAGCCATGCTGCATCACCTTCACCACAAGGATCCAAAACAGGTTAAAAAAAAAAAAAAAAGAGAGGTATCTTTGCTTAATGTTTTGGCAAGTGATTTCTCAGGAGAATCAGAAAGCTAAAATGAGAACAAGTGTGACAAAATGGATGCTTGTCTCTGGAGAAACCAACGTGGGTTGCCACCGGGGGCGAGTCGGAAAAATCTGAAACCTGATAGAAGATAAACACCTGTTATTTCTAATGCTCCTGTTAAGTGCTATCAAATGGCTAATAAAGGAAGTTCATTTGAGCTGGCTCCCAATATCCAGAATTCTAGTGATGACTGGTAAATACTGACGGTGTTCATGTAGTATGCTCTCCATAGTCGTATTCCCTACTATCTCAGGGGTCTACAATGGCAAAGAAAAAAACTCCCAAAGATTCAGAACGCAAGATGATATGTCAAACTAATGGAACGATTCAGGGGAAGCACCACAGGTTCTCTCCAGCTAGCGGCAGCCTCACTGCTCTCAAGTGCAGAGCAGAGGGCAGTGTTACTCACGCCTGTTCAAGGCGCCCATTGGGTAATGGAAGCAACGTGAAAGCAGCAGCTCTGCTAGTTCACACGGGCTCTGAAAATGAGTCCATGGGAATCTGGATCTAATGGATTTCCTTCCAGGGAAGCTGAGATAGGCGACACGCTGTGGGAAACACCCACTCTCTATAAAGTGACATCTACTTAAGGTGTTCAGGACCAACCTCTGACCTGCATCTCTCCCACAGAACTTGTTAGAGCTGAAGCACAGCCCTTAGCCATGTCCCCAAAGAGATCTGACATTCAGAAAATCATAACGAGAAATCATAAACACATTGCCCAAAGCAACAGGAAACTAGAGGCTGCCTATAACCAGCAGCATTCATTTATCTTAGTGATGGGAAAGGGGGCTTCAAAAATCATGCATGAGACAGTGCCAAAAATAGTCGTTAATCTCCTCTCCTGGTGAGGTGCGCTGCCCAGTGTGACAGCCTCACTGAACTGTGTGACACAGCTGACTGCTGGGAGTCAGCAAGAGCAGGCGAGCTGCTCTGGCCTTTACGGTGACTCAGGCTGCCATTCACGCAAAAGAGCAATTGGTTACTACCTGCGAATTTAAGTTCCGCGTTTGACAAAGAGAAATGTGCACGGTGAGGTCAGGCCTCGCTTAGCCGGTATGAAGAAGAGAGAAGACTGAGATGCTTCTACTCAGGAATACTCAAGCGAAGTGCATTCACTTCTGGCAGTGTACTGATCCAAAATATGGGCACAATTCTTCTCAGAGAACCCAACAGATTTAGAAAGCAGCTCTGATTCCATACCTTCTAGTAGAATGTAGGGGCAACTGTCCTACAACAACAGTCTCACGTCTTTTCACATGTTGATCTCATTATAAGCAAAATACATTTTTGGCATATTTTTGAGAGGGAATTTGGTTTATCTTTAATTGTAAATGCCCACACCGTATGTAAGATTCAGTCATTCCACTTCTAGGGACCCAACCTACAGAAATGCTTCCACGTGTTCACAATTTTCCCACCCTCCAGACACAGACACACCCTTCACTGTTCATTACAAAGAATATGGGAAAATTAGAAATCCTAAATGTCTGCTCAATGGTAAATGACTAAATAATGGCAATCTACACTGTGGATAATCTCTACATGACATTAATACACGCAAAGATCTTCAAGGCGGAGTCAAGAATACCAGTTATAGAACATGTGTAGTTTCAACCCCATTTACGTAAAAAAACAAAGCTCTATATGGTCCTGAGAGAGTAAAGGGACTTTCACTTCTTCTTTTTTTTTTTTTTTTGGCAGATAAAGGTTGGTTTTATTGAATAACTGATCTGTGTTACTGCCGAGGCCACTATGCACAGACAAAAGAGAGGGAGTTTTATTTCTTCGTCTCTTCCTCCTTGGACAGAGTCTTGATGATTTCCTCCTTCTTGGCCTGGAGCTGCTCTTCATGGCGCTTGTGAGCCTCCTTGGTCTTAGATCTGCGGGCCTCAGCCTGGTCAGCCAGAAGCTTCTTGCGAGCCTTGTCGGCCTTCAGCTTGTGGATGTGTTCCATGAGAACCCGCTTGTTCTTGAACACGTTACCCTTCACTTTCAGGTACACGCTGTGATACATGTGGCCGTCGATCTTCTTAGATTCACGGTATCCTCTGAGCAGCCGGCGCAGAATTCTCATCTGGGTTACCTTCTCAGGCATTCGAGCATTAGCAGTACCTTTTCTCTTACCCCAGTGCCCATATGTCTACCCCCCCAGCGGGCCAAAGTGTTTTTACGGCACCGAGCCCGGGAATGGACAGTCACAGGCTTCCGGATGATCAGCCCATCTTTGATCAGTTTTCGGATCTGCTGACGGGAGTTGGCACTGGTGATTTCATTGGTCTCGCTGGAGTCCAACCAGACCTTCTTTTTGCCACAGCGGAGGGCACTGGAGGCAAGCCTCTTCTGAAGCCTGAGCGTACTCATGGCTGCGGCCGCAGCGCCGAAAGGAAAGGGGACTTTCACTTCTTACTCTACATTCTGTATTGTTCGTATTTTTCCAACGAGCATGTCTCTCTTATAACTTACAAATAAATAAAGGTAACATGCAAATAAATATAGAATCATATGACTGAGATAGCAATCAGCTATAACCCTGTGATCCAGAAAGCTGTTGTTTGTATTTTGGTGCTATCAATCTGCTTCAAGATATTTTCCACTGAACTTGTGCCACTACAAACTTTGATAGCCTGTGTTTAAAAAAACTCAACTTTTTCCATACATTCAATATTCTTTTAAAGCATTATTTTGAATGGCTGCTTAGTATTCTATCCTATGGACGTACCACAATTTATTTAAATAATCTTCTATTGTGGAAAACGTGGGTTGTTTTCTAATTTTTCTGTTTAAGAAAACCACTGTGATTGTTATTCTTGTACATACATCTGTATATACTTTTATTTTCTCATAATAAATTTTCTGAAGTTTAATTTACCAGACCAAAGAATATGACCATTACTGAATTTTAATTTACTGGGCCAAGAGAAAGGACATTGCTAGCATTTTTTGAGAAAGGCTGTACTAATTTAAACTTATACCAGAAATGTGTAAGTGTTGTCGAGACAGTATTTTTCTAGGCACCAATTCAAAGCATGACAACATTATAATCACGGCCATTTTCAAAGTCAAAACTGGCATTTCTCCATTTTTGTTTGTACTTCTCTGATTAATTAAACACGTTTCCATATGTTTACTGCTGCTTGGCATTTGTTGTTTTGAGAACTGCCTATTCATATGCTTGTGCACTTTCTACCTTGATGACTTCTGTTCCAAGAACTCTGAGTGCAAATTTTGTACATACTCCTGTACAAAAACTCCTTACAACAATACACCTGGGTGACCAAAGAGATAGAAAGGCTTTAAAAAGAAATGAAAGATGAAAAAGCAGCATAATTTGAGGCTCTCACTGAAATATAGCTCAGGTATCATCAGATTTTTAGTCAACTTATTTGTATGTAACGTTAAATTGATTTTTCTCTTACCATTGAATTCTTCGACTTCCAGCTCTGGAGCTACCAGGTAATACTGTTCACACAGCATCTTGGCGGTTTCATAGGCATCTGCAAAGAAAGAAAAAAGTTTAGCTTTAGACATAAGCAGACAGACAGACAAATAAAATAAACAAAACCAGGACAGTTACTAACCTGAGGGATTCACAATTAATTACTGCTTTTTAAAAACTAGTCTTTTTTGGCTATAATAGAATTATTATGACTGAACCAGAATTTCTCCTCCTTTCAAGATTTAATGACCACAACAACATCAAAATACCACACTAATGACAATATGGCCAGTTCTATACTAAGCGTACATTTGTTTAGCTTTTAAATATTCCTAAAAGGCATTTTCCATGAAAATCTATAAACTCAAGACTATACTTCTGAACACCATGCAACCTGACTAAATTGCAGCAAAAAGATATTTGTTGTCACAATATTATTGACTATATTCCCTATGCTGTATATCTCTGTGACTTAATGATTTTATAACTGGAAGGTTGTATCTCTTAATCCCCTTCACCAATTTCACCCCTCCCCCACCTGCCCCTCTGGCAACCACCAGTTGTTTCCCTGTATTTATGAGTCTGTTTATTTGTTTTGTTTTTTAGATTTCATATATAAGTGAAATCATATGGTATTTGTCTTTCTCTGTCTGACTTATCCCACTTAGCATAGTACCCTTTAGGACCATCCATGCTGCCGTGAATGGCAAGACTTCATTCTCTTTTTTTATGGCTGAGTAATAGTCCATTGTATGTATATACCACTCCTTTATTCATTCATCTATCAATGGACACTTGGGCTGCTATTGTGAATAATGCTGCAATAAATGTAGGGGTGCATATATCTTCGAATCAGTGTCTTTGTTTTCCTTGGGTAAATACCCAGAAGTGGAATTACTGGATCATATGGTACTGCTATTTTCAGTTTTTCGAGGACCCTCCATACTGTTTTTCATAGTAGCTGGACCAAATACACTCCCCCAAAGAGTGCACGAGGGTTCCCTTTTCTCCGCATCCGCACCAACACTTGCTATTTCTTGTCATTCTGATACTAGCCATTCCGACTGCTGTGAGGTGCTATTTTTTTTGTGGGTATGATTTGCATGGTGACAGATGGTGACTACACTTACTATGGTAAACACAGAGTAACGTACAGAATTGTTGAATTACTATGTTGTACACCTGAAAGTAACATTGTATGTCAACTATACTTCAATAATAAAAAAATCTTTCTTAATTAAAAAACTATGTGACATTCTAGAAAAGGCAAAACCATAGAGACAGTAAAACGATCAGTGGTTTCCAAGGGTTCAGGGGGAGGTAAGAGGGGCAGGGATGAATAGGTAGAGCATGGGGCATTTTCAGGGCAGTAAAACTATTCTGTAGGATACTGCAATGGTGGATACATGTCATTACGCACTTGTTAAAGCCAGGAGAACTATACAACACAAAGAGTGAGCCTTAATGTAATCTAGAGACTTTAGTTAATAATAATATATCAATGTTGGGGTGCCTGGGTGGCACAGTCGGTTAAGTGGCCAACTCTTGGTTTCAGCTCGGGTCGTGATCTCAGGGTCGTGAGAGTAAGCCCCGAGTCGGGCTCTGCACTCAGCGGGGAGTCTGCTTCAGATTCTCTCTCCCTCTCCTTCTGCCCCTCCCGCTTGTGCTCTCTCTCTAAAATAAATAAATCTTTAAAAAATAGTAATATATCAATGTTGGTTCATCAATTGAAATGAAAAGAATTTTAAAATATCTTTTTAAAAAATAATAATGCCAAAAGTTTCAAGATTTGCCAATTATTTGTAATGAAATATCAATAAGTATTTGCTGAATGAATGGGTTTCCATGAGCCACACACTCTAAGTTACTGGGGACACTACTGTAGCTTAAAAATGTCCTTTAAGTTAGCTAAAGGTAATAGGTTCAGGCTGATATTTATCGAAGTCTGAGGAGCAACAGTTTGCTTTTGAAAGGAAAAAAAAAAAAGACATAGGGTAAGAAGATCAGGATTTTAAAGAAATAGCTGGAAGAGAATTCAGGCAGTTACATCCCAAAAGCCGGGAAACATTCAGAAAGCAAAGGTGCATTATTATAGACTGCACGGGTGCCCTTTCTCTTGTACTGTAAGCAATCTGTGGTCAGGGTTTGTCTTACACTGGGTTTGTAACTCATACAGAACTTAGTATTAGATGGTCAATACACATTCCTTCCTTGGGTAAATGTTAACCCTCTTGATAGTTTATTTTTAAACCAACCTTACTGAGATCGAATTCTCATACCCATACCAATCACCCATTTAAAGTGTACACACAATTCAGTGGTTCAGCACAGGTGCACAGCCATTCGTCCATCACCACCATCAACTTCACACCGTCCTCACCGGGGAAAGAGACTCTGTGACCGCTGGTCAGCGTTTCCCCCCACCCAGCCCTCGGCAACCACGGGTCTACTCTCTCTCTCTAGATTTGCTATTCTGGACACTTTACGTTAAGTGGAATCACACAATACGTGGCCTTCTGTGTCTGGCTTCTTTCACTTAGCAGAGTGTCTTCAAGGGTCATCCGTGTCTCAACGTGGGTAAGTACTTCATTCCTCCTTACAGCTGAATAGTATGACACTGCACACACGCACATTTTGTTTATCCATTCATCTGGTGAGGGACATTTGGGTTGTTTGCACTTTGTGGCTATTATGAATAATGCTGCTATGAAGATTCATGTCCAAGTTTTTTTGGTGAACATATGTTTTCATTTCCCTTGGATATATCCCTAGGAGAGGAAAATTGCTTGATCATAAGGTATCACAATGTTTAAACATTTGAGGAAGAGCCAGAATCTTTTCCAAAGTGAGATTTTTCTTTTAAAGTTCCACATTCACAGTTTCTAAAGATCAGATATTCAGATTACTTTAAAATGCTTCGTAGGTTCGTTTGCAATGTTCTCAACTGACGCCAGGTCTTTGGAGACTGGCTTGTACTTTTTTAAAATCCTCCACATCAATACTGTGCATAGATACTTAAGATTCAAGAGGAACAGGGGCGCCTGGGTGGCTCAGTCATTAAGCGGCTGCCTTCGGCTCAGGTCATGATCCCAGGGTCCTAGGATCGAGCCCCGCGTCAGGCTCCCTGCTCAGCGGGAAGCCTGCTTCTCCCTCTCCCACTCCCCCTGCTTGTGTTCCCTCTCTCACTGTGTCTCTCTCTGTCAAATAAATAAATAAAATCTTTTAAAAAAAAAGATTCAAGAGGAACAGAAAAAAGAAAGAGGGAAAAAGTAACCCCTACAGAATTCAAATATATTAAAATTTGACACTGTCAACCTAAAATAATATAAAGATAAGATTCAGGTATGTTCAGACTATAAATTTTGGTTCATGTACTCCATATTGCTGCCGAATTAAAATTTTACATAATATTTGACCTCGAAGTAAAAATTCTGATTATTTTATTAGACTTTTATTAAACCACTATAAAGAATCACAGAGACATTAGAATAACTATGACAAGATGAAACAACGAGGGACAAAGGACATGTTATTAAGAGGAAAAAAATATTTTTTAAAACAGAGTTGATCGGTGTGAAAACAGACATTAAAGTAGGATTGATTTTAAACTCTAATAAAAGAAAATGAAACTTAGAATTATACTAAATTTACAAGTTTTTCCCTGGAGTAGAAGAAACCTCATCAAATATGTGCAAAATCATCTTGTAAAGAGACAAGAAATCAAGACTCTCTCTTTGCTTTGGCTACACCACTAAACAATGCTACATCTCCACTTAGTGACACGGTAGCACAAAGCCGACTGAGAACCTCCAAAGCCACTTTCCTTCAACCAACAAATACTGACATCTGAAAATGACGCTTTGTTAACCACATACAAAGCCAACACACCTCCACAAAACGACTGCCACAAGTATATAACACCTTTAAAGACGTTTAAACATCATTCTTCCATTCACTACAAAAGGAAAAGAACCCAGTCCCGCTAAATGTGCTAGTTCCTCATGGCACTGGCTTGGCCAGGAGCGCGAGATTATAAGAGCATTATACAGAAAAAGTATTACGTCAGTATAACATGTGCAAGATGACAGAGTCCAGAAAGAAGCAAGCAACTCGAAACACAAAGACACAGTATGGGTCCTAAAACCACATGTGAATAAGAATTTTTAAACCATACTCCTAATTATAGTGTATCAATGCTGTAATTAAGAACTGCATTATGGGGGCGCCAGGCTGGCTCAGTCTGTAGAGCACTGGATGGCTGGAGCCAATGTTGGGGCATTGTGAAATGGAATAATCCTTCTATCCATGAGAAAGTTTTCAAGGTGCAGTCAGTTATACTGATGACAGATCTTCTTTTTGGTCAGACTGGGAACTAAGGCCTAGAGTGTTTTTCAAAGCTGGCTGTATGTAGAATTAATTACCAAGTTAAAAAAAAAAAAAAAGACGGGCGCCTGGGTGGCTCGGTCGTTAAGTGTCTGCCTTCAGCTCAGGTCATGATCCCAGGATCCTGGGATCGAGCCCCGCATCGGGCTCCCCACTCAGCGGGAAGCCTGCTTCTCCCTCTCCCACTGCCCCCTGCTTGTGTTCCCTCTCTCGCTGTCAATCTCTCTGTCAAATAAATAAATAAAATCTTAAAAAAAAAATTATAAAATGAACCCCTGGAAATTATGATACAGTAGGTCTGTATTGAGGCCTAGGAATCCATCTTTTAAAAAACTAAGGGGCGCCTGGGTGGCTCTGTCGGTTAGGCGTCCAACTCTTGGTTTTGGCTCAGGTTTTGATCTCAGGGCTGTGAGACTGAGCCCTGCATTCCATGCTCAGCACAGAGTCTGCTTAAGATTTTCTCTCTCCCTCTCTCCCTCTGCCCTTACCCCTGCTTGCGAACTCTCTCTCTAAAATGAATAAATAAATCTTTAAAAAAAAAAAAAACTTAGCAAGTAATTCTGAAGAGAAGCTAGATTTGGGGCCCACTTGCCTAGAAAGCCAAGGCTAGGTCATGCTAATTCTGTCACTGTCTCTCCCAGGACATGAATGGTCATGGGGTACTGGGGCGTATGACAGCACATGTATACTCAAACAAAACAATTTCTGTTTAAGTTAAATAACATAAACATGAAAAAGCTTTAGAACGATATCCCCAAAATTCAACTACTGGCTTACTAATTCATTTCCTTTATTCTAGAGTAAAATGCAAGTTCTACTTACAATAAGCATTCTAGTAACACTTCTTTTTTTAATTAGAAGCCAAAATTGTAGAATATGGTAATTTACCAAATTATTTTTGTCTGCAATATATTTGGGCCAGTATTTACCACCAATCTTTAAAAGCAAGTATCAGGAAATGACTATTATTGTCACTGAATATAAATGCTATTATTTTAAAAATCTGTTTTCAAGAAAAATAATGATCATAAAGTAACAAAACTGTCAGTGTGGCACACATATATACTTCCCCAGGCTACTCAAACTGTAAACATATTTTACTTAAGGGTTAGGGTGAAGGTTCACACAGCAAGTAGCCCAAAAGATTCAACTTAGCCAGGAATTAGGGTGTTTTTTTTTTAAGATTTATTTTTTTATTTATTAACCTGAGAGACAAAGAGAGAGAGTGCGAGGTGGGGAGGGGCAGAGGGAGAGGGAAAGATTCTCAAAGCAGACTCCCCACTGAACATGGAGCCCAATACAGGGCTCTGTCCCAGGACCCTGAGATCATGACATGAGCCAAAATCAAGAGTCGGACGCTCAATTGACTGAGCCACCCAGGTGCCCCAGGAATTAGCTTTAAAAAAAAAAAAAAAAAAAAAGCACACAGGAATGTTTAATAGATTATGGAAATTATTTATTTTATTAGACTTTTTTATTAGAAGATTTTCCTATTCAAAATTCACCACAGAATTCTATCAAATATTAGCCCCTATCATGAAGACACATAATCATTTGTTTACAAATATAAGAGGCTAGACAAGGATAAATCTGAGTGAGTGCTGAAAAAAGCAAACATGAGGGTGCCTAGGTCCCTAACTTGGGTCTAACAGGATATAAAAAACTGTCAAGCTCAAGTGTAAAAAGCCACTGGCAGAAGAGGTGACATAAATGACCACGAAGCATCACAAAGTCAGAGAATATGCTGCTTTAGAAACCCTTCTAAGCTACAAAGCAATTCTGGTAAGGTATGTTTATCATCCTTCTACCCAGAACCCATCCCAAGTGGGAACCAGAGTTTTTTTAAGAACTGGACCTTCTACTCTCCAAAGCACAGCCAACTAGACAAGTGGGGACAGAACATCTAATGTAGGGCAACCAATCTACAGTTCGACCAGAATCCTAAAACCTGTGGTCATGAGCAAAAAGATGGGCTGAGCCAACTAAATTCATTTGTTGAGAATTTAGGATCGAGACACTCAGGCAGCGCAGAAGACAAAAAGGACACACTGGGAGTTGTTATAATCTAGAGGGCCTGGAGTGCCCACCATTGCCCTAAACGAGCTGCCCTAAACAAGTCGGTCACCCTACAGACAAGAGAAAGATGGAGGGACCATGACTTGGCAACCCCAGTTGCAAAGATACACAGAAAACAACTTTGTTTTCTGTTTCCCAGTTCCAATGTCTATAGCTCCAACTGTGATGTGCTTCCTGCCTTTGGACTACCATGGAACCTACTAGATTCTTTTAATAAGTCTGTTTCTTGTGCTAACACAAGTGGATCTCTGTACCTTGCAACCTGAAGAACCCTAAGTAAGAGCACAAGACATTATTTCTGAACCAGAATAATGACATTGCTCTCAGGATACCATTTGTATGCTGTTATGCTGAGCAGTAATAGCATGTAGGAACAACACAGGCAAGCTAACATCACTGTGAGAGCCGACTTCTGTACCAAGCATTTAAGTTTGTACCTTTAAAATGATCTTACCACAGGATTTTCCGTTTTATTTCCTGGTTTCTTACAAACACAGGAGAGAAAAGGGTCACAATGGAAGGTACCTCCCAGAGGATAATACGAACAGCTTTATAACACTAATTCTAGCATTCACTACCATGAGTCTATAATTTGCAGATGTGTAAAGGTAGATATTAACGTGCTAAGTAAGCAGCAAGGAGTCATGCTTCAGTGTTCTGCACATTTAATTAGTGTTATGCAAGATGCACCCCACTTTTACACATTTATACAACTGCCTAGTCAAAAATAAAAATATTGTCCCTACCCTTCTACATAAAGGTGTTCTGTAGTCTGTCTCAAGAGATCTAAGTATGCATCGTTGTTCATTCATGAAGGCTCCGTAAGGCTGTAAGACACACACATGCGCATACATAGGCCTGTGTGTGTGCACACAAGGCGTGTGGGCTAGAGATGTGACTGTGCTTAACTCATGCAGGATCTTCACAGCTGCAAAAATCAGTAGTAGAGCTGTCAGTGAAACCCAGAACCCCTACTCCCTCCACATCAAGCTTCCAGAAACAGAATGAAAGGAAAACAGTATCTGAGAGAGAGATACACCAAGTAAAGTAACTGAGAAATCTACTAGGATATGAAAAGATAAAAAGCCAACAAAAAAATACCAACTGCTCAAAAAAGAGGAAGGGAGCAGTAAGACTTCACTAAAAGTGAAAAGATACTGTCATCTTCTTGACAGCACTCAGGAGTACTGGGAATAACTGTGAGGCGTGGGCCCTTTGAGACCTTCTGATCATTGCTCCCGAGGCATCTGGGGGTAGAGATTCCAGTGCCTTTTTGCCAGAACACATGCAAGAATTTGCAGGCCTTTTGACCATTGGTGCTCTCCACTTTGTTCATTCTCTCAGTCTTATCTTGAGCCAGAAAGAGCATCTGCTCAGGTACCGTGACACTCAGAGAATTAAGAGTGGGCCCAGAGGCAATGAAACTGACTGCTGACTGCTCAAATGTGCTTTAGTCTACAGGGAGAAGAGACCTTCCGGTTTCCTGCTAGGTTGCCCAGCCCATTTTGCCATGGTAGGAAAGGGACCTGATTTAAGGCCAATACTCCATTGAGGAATAAAGATTCTACACACCCGGCTGGAAAACCCATTTGCATACAGAGATTATGAGTATAGCAGATGAGATACAGGAAGGACTCCAACTATAATGATACAGAGGATGGAAAAGAGGCTACACTGTCAGGTGCTGAATTCATCCGGGAAGGTCGTGTGTGATGGGCGTTAGTGCTGGAGAAGGGGAACAGACAAACACTATGGATTCTGTAGAGACAAGGATTACTCACATTATTTGCTGTTGCATACTCATCTGTCAATGTGGTATGAACTCAAATGTATAAAACAACATTCTCACTGAGTTATAAAAACAGGTATTTTTATTCTCTTTTCTTTTTCCCCAATATTTCCTAAACTTTCTTCAATTAGCATTTTTTAGTATTTTGGTACCATGGTATATTAGTCCTCTCAACTGACCCAACTGGGGACAGGAGTTGGATCACTGACAAAAATGCTGGATAAAGTAGGACGCCCCGAAGTATGACTATTACTGTAAATACTAACTTCAAAATGCACATTTGAATATATAATTATCCTCTGCCAACGTTTTCAGATGTGGCCAAAGCCTTTTCCTTCAATATGGATCGGTTTGGGGTTCTAGGTCACCTTTCTTAGATAAACTATGCCACATATATCTGTGAATTCCTATCCCTATCCCTTTAAAAAGTAATAAACTTAAAGATACTTGTGAAGCAACATGAGCTCAGGTTCTTCCTGAGATTTTTACTCAGCGCTGCCCTGCAACCTAAGAGCTATCTGTTCACTGTCATTCCTTACATTTTTAGAGACTCTTCTTTATCAAGTCTTTCCAAAGCATTCAACTTGATTTTAATGGAGATAAGTCTCTTTTCTGTACTCCCATTTCTTCAGTTTACATAATACTGAAATAAATTATGGAGTCACAACAGGTGGAAAACTTATACCAATGGTCTGAGGACAAGTAAATGGCCCTTAGTAAGCATCCACCTCACCAGGTGGAAAAAGCACAAGAGCATTCTAGAAAGTATGCACAAGCATACTGAGTGTGCTGTGGGTATGAGTAGGCACGATTTGTGAAGGGAATGAAGGGTGGCAGAAGAGTTGATTGTGTGAACGTAGCTTGATGTGTTTATGCACTTTCAGAAACTGAAACCACCCTCCGCTGCTCAGTTCCTTACAGGAGCTGTCGAAAGACGAACAACCTGGTTTGAAAGATGCAGTGGGGGGAGCAGGGAGCACGTGAGCCCTTCCTCTTTACCACATGAGTGTGGGGCAGGAGTGTGTGTGCAAGCATGGGTGTTGGGGAAGTGGTGATCTGAGTGGCCGAAGAGCACAGGGGGTGACTGTGACAGGCCCCGGCATCGCCAGGAATCCAGGCTCTACATTATGTGGACAAGTGGCAGGAATGATTACATGAGGACACTGCCGAAGCTTCATTCACAGCACAACAGTGGTGCCCCTGGGTAAAAAGTGGAAAACGGCCGGAGAAAGAGAGGAGTCAGAGCTATGAATAAGCACAGGAGGAGGAAGGGGACGATGTGGCCCGTGGTCAGACCCTGACTCTGAAGGACGAAGAAATCAGGAGGCTGTGAGGTAGCCCGGAGGCCTAAACTTCCCACTTTCAGTCCAACTGCTTTGCACCTTCAGCTAGTTTTCACTACAAAACTGCTGTCCCTAGGAGGGATGCAGAAGTGGTTAAGAGCAATTCCGGCCCTTGAGAAATTTACGGCGCAGTCAGAGAGCCCAACGGAAGTACAGGTAAGGCCACGACCAGAAGTACAGAACAGGGCGGGGAAGAGCAGCGCAGACAGGAAGTGCCGCAAAACAGCAGAATCTTTGCACCTGAAGAGTCAAGGGCAGCAGGCTCCTCCTCCTCCTCTCCTCCGACCTGACTTCCTGACCCACGTTAGCGCCACTTCATCTCTCTGCGCCACGGAAGGGCTACCAGGTGCCCAGAACGCCCTTACTTATCTAGTTGCACTGATTCATGGTTTAAATCTTTCTGAAAGGGAATGAAAGACTGAAGAAACAATGAGATGATAAACACGGGTCTGTATAAGGACTCCTCACGTACCCATTACCAACCTCAACAGTTTTCAACACGTGTCCAGTCTTTTCTGTTTGTGTCATTTTGAGGCAAATCCCACATGTCATTCTACATCATGTGTTAACATGTCAAAAATAGCATTCTAGAAGCTAGGATGCCCTTAAAAAACATAATCACAATACTGGTATCACACTTAAAAAAGGAGAAGCCAAACGACGATGATCCAGGACCACCGTTAGTAAACTTGCCTGCAGTCCTTACTGGGTGCGAGCCCTGCTTCAGGAGCTCTCTCTATATTAACTCATTTAACCCTATGATAAAGATGACTTACCGAAAGCACCCTTTTATAGGTGAAGAAACTGAGGCCCAAAGAAGTTAACATAACATGTTCAAGGTTGCCCAGCTAACCCAAGTGTCCATCAGCTGATGAATCAACAAAATGCAGTATATCCATACAATGGAACGTTACTCAGTGGTGAGGAATGAAGTACTAACCCATGTTGTGATGCGGAGGACCCTTGAAGACACTCTGCTAAGTGAAAGAAGCCAGACACAGAAGGCCACGTATTATGTGATTCCACTTATGTAATGTGTCCAGAATAGCAAATCTAGAGAGAGTAGACCCGTGGTTGCCGAGGGCTGGGTGGGGGGAAACGCTGGCCAGCGGTCATGGAGTCTCTTTCCCTGATGAGGACGGTGTGAAGTTGATGGTGGTGATGGATACACGGCTGTGCACCTGTGCTGAACCACTGAAAACCACTGAATTGTGCGTACACTTTAAAATGGGTGACTTGTATGGATATGAGAATTCAATCTCGGTAAGGCTGTTTTTAAAAAAGTAAATTATCAAAAGGTTTAACATTTATCAAACCAAGGAATATTCATGGACCATCTTAAAGGTATATACTACATTCTATATGAGTTATAAAACATATGTAAAACATAAAAGCAGACCTCAAATTGCTTATAGTTCAAAAGAAAAGGCATATATGCAGTACATAATAATGCCCTTTTGCTTTCCGAATTTGTGCCTTTTTCTCTAAGGGCAGTCAACTACCTGAACCAGGCTTTCTGATTCATAAAAGCTATTGGGCTAGGGTCTGATGAACACACGCTAGAAAAAGACTGATCCTGCTCCCCTTCCACCCTGGGATCTGCAGAGGTCATGATCAACCACAGGGTTACCTTGTGAGTGAGCAATCTATAGGATTCTTAGAGAGCTGAGGCTGGGCCTATTCACCTTATAATTGAAATAATTTGAGTAGATGTATCTTACCTAAACCAAGGCCGGAACAGCTCAAAGATCCTTGGGTGAGCTAAGGCCACCATGCCTGGGTCCTTCTCCCTGGGTTTAGCAATGCCCAGAGTAAACAGTACAGGTTTTCCTTACCGATAGCCACTGAAGGTCTGGTCTGTTCCCCCAATGGGGAGGCTGCACCTACTAGGCCACCTCCCTTGGCCCTCTAAGCTCAAACAGCAAAGGTCACTCTGCTTGAGGTGGGCTTGAGAGCTTCACCAAGAAGACAAGGCCCTCGTCTGCTTCCTACTGAGCTACACAGTTCAGAAAAAGTAGGAGCATCTAAGATCTGTGATGAAAACCGGGAAAGCTGTGGTCATGAAAACTTGTGGGTGTTTAGAGGAGAGAGAGGAAGGCCACAGTAGGAGATCCAATCTTGGGAAGGGTATTTTGGGGATCTGAAGCTGCACAGAGTAACTGTAACACTGAAAAAAAAAACCCTGAAAAGGTCCAGGCACCTGGTGGGTCACTTACAACCAGGAAGGCTTTCCGGAGGTAACACTTACCTTAAATGAATAATGAGGAAACTGCTGTTCAAATTCAAAGTGCCTGGGTACCAAGGATGTATGGCTGTGGGGCTCTGTTCTACCCTAAGGCTACTAGAACAGTGTCCAACCAGCCCGATGGCCAGTGAACCCGTGAAGCTCACATGCCACATAGATTCCCAAACCTGGGGTGCACACCAAAAAGATGCTGGAATTTTACAAACATGTGAATTTAGCCGAACTTTAGAACATGGATTTGCATTTTCTGGAAGTTTCAGATAATGGGAGTAATCAAAACTTAGAATGTTTCTTAAGCTAACAACCATTTAGTGTTTAAGACAAAACTAGTCAATGAGGTAGAAACTCCCATTTCAAACACGGCTAATTATGCATCTTTTCCTCAACTGCCCAGAAAGAACATCTATTTGGCACAAGTGGCTTGGGCCCAGAGTGGCCTGATGAATCAGCACAGAACTCAGCACCATAACATTATGGCCGAGTTGCCTCATTTAAACCACAGTCCTACTTGGGCTACAATCACTAACATTATAGTGGTCTCCTTACCTTTCACGACATCAGCCACATTGCAGGTGGGATCAATACTTCCAATGTGTTTAGGATGAGCAGGGTTAGTGTCACCACCAAACAGAAGTGCTAAACAAACACAGAAGGGAAGGGAGAGATTAAAAACAAAGCAGGCAAGGTAGCCTTACAAGTTTTGAAAGGATTGTCTTATTTGTAAGAATCATTTTAGCATCTAGAGTGAGTGACTTAAAGCTAGAGAACACATACAATGAGGGGTGATCAGCTCTACTGGACGGCAAAGGAGGAAGGACATGCTCTAAGATCTGCTGGTTGCAGTTAGCAGGTCTGAAAGCAGTAACACGTGCCAGGGGTCCAGCCCTTTTCTCCCTGACCCCACGTGACTTGGATGAAAAAGTTATTTTCCTCCTCAGCCAAGTTTCCTCACCTTCTCGGTACTACTCCAGACAGTGATTCCAACATTCACTACTTATTTATAAAATGCAGCCTGTACTGTTAGTGCAGGCCTGCGAAGTGACTTCACTGTGAACATTTTAAATGCCTCCATCACGGGGAGTAGTTTTCAAATATTTTTTTTTTGTTCAAGTATCTTTCAAACTACATTCAAGGGGCACCTGGGTGGCTCAGTTGGTTAAGCGACTGCCTTCGGCTCAGGTCATGATCCTGGAGTCCCGGGATCGAGTCCCGCATCAGGCTCCCTGCTCAGCGGGGAGTCTGCTTCTCCCTCTGACCCTCCCCGCTGTCATGTGCTCTCTCTCTCTCTCATTCTCACTCTTTCAAATAAATAAATAAAATCTTTAAAAAAAAAAAAACTACGTTCAAATACTTCCACAATACACAAGATTTACAAAATATTGCTTCTGAATAAAAGCCAAAAGGAGCCCCAAAGAAAAAAGTCATCTGAATCCAAATGTTTATAGGTGTACTTATTTTCAAATCAAACAAAAATTGGGGATAACTTAGATTCCACAAAAGGAGAATTTAAATTAGGGGATAAAATAGGGAAGATTTTGGGACACCTGGGTGGCTCAGTTGTTTAAGCGTCTGCCTTCGGCTCAGGTCATGATCCCAGAGTCCTGGGATCGAGCCCTATATCGGGCTCCTTGCTCCGCAGGGAGCCTGCTTCTCCCTCTGCCTGCCGCTCCCCCTGCTTGTGCTCTCTCTCTCTTTCTCTCTCTGACAAATAAATAAATAAATAAAATCTTTAAAAAAAATAGGGGAGATTTTAAATTATGAAAAATGACAAATAAGGCATTAGGCCAATACATAAACTTCCAAATGATTAAATGGAAGAAAAACAGAGGTGTACAAGCTTATCAGTGATCTAAAAACATGTACATATATACGTAGACAGACACATTTAGGTCAAAAAGAAATTGTAGTTATGTAAGTAGCTTAATTGAATAGTAATTAGGTTCTTTTTTTCATTTAAATTTCCTATAAACTGTCAGACATTTCTATTTTTAAAAGATATACATTTGCGACCAACCCACACGTAATAATTGTATAACACTCACTAATCCAAATAAATCAAATTAATAGAGATGCTCTGCCCATTTTCTGCTTCAGCAAAGAGGATGATTTAGACTCTAGACATGTAGATGCTTTTTCATAAGAATTATGAAATCAGGCAAAGAGACAATGCTGAAAATGAGCCAAAAAGTTTTTTGTGGCAAGAATTTTAGTTGTTTTTTTTTATCTGCTTAACATCCTGGTGAGTGGACTAAAACTCTCCATATGAGACTATGGTTTGACAATCTGCTTAATCTGATTTCAATGATCACCGTGAAATTAAAGATCAATCGCTCAGATGTCAAAATGCCAATTCAATATTCCCAGTATCAGTGTTTTCAAAACCAAAAAGAAAAACATATAACATCCTGGATAAAGACGAGAACCCACTCTCAGAGACACATCAAAGTACTCTCTCACCCTCACCAGGAATGTAACAGCAGAGGCTTAAAAGGCAGGCAGAGTTCCTGCCTCTAATATGAACATCAAAATTTCAAGGATTTCCATTAACAAAGAACACTAACGAAGAGCTTTTTTTTTTTTTTTTTTAAAGATTTTATTTATTTATTTGACAGAGAGAGAGTTAGCGAGAGCAGGAACAGAAGCAGGGGGAGTGGGAGAGGGAGAAGCAGGCTTCCCGCGGAGCAGGGAGCCCGATGTGGGGCTCGATCCCAGGATCCTGGGATCATGACCTGAGCCGAAGGCAGACGCTTAACCGACTGAGCCACCCAGGCGCCCATGAAGAGCTTTTTAATAGATAGGATTTACTTAGGAAAAACTAAACTAGAAATGAAATTTCTTTCTTTTTTTTTTTTTAAGATTTTATTTATTTATTTGACAGAGAGAGACGCAGCGAGAGAGGGAACACAAGCAGGGGGAGTGGGAGAGGGAGAAGCAGGCTTTCTGTGGAGCAGGGAGCCCGATGCGGGGTTCGATCCCAGGACCCTGGGATCATGACCTGAGCCGAAGGCAGACACTTAACGACTGAGCCACCCAGGCGCCCCTAGAAATGAAATTTCTACAGACCAAACTTCAGATCAGTAAATTCTAAGTGAAGCAACAGGAAAACATTTGGGAGAAATCACTCGGTGCCCTTTCGAAAGTGGATCAAAAACCCAACTTACTGTGCTGGTTAATAAGCATGCGGAAAGAGATGCGGTTGGTATAGAACCGATCCAGAAAATACTGGATGTTACTGCTAATGAATGGATCAAACCCAAATTTCTCCTTGTATTCAATCACTCCTTGTGCCATTGTAGGAACCACATCGTTGTGTCTATTTCTGACTTTAATGAGAACTTGCAGAAAGCTGTGTGGGAGGGAAATAAAAAGTGGTCAGTCTTTATACCTCACGCACTGATGCATAAACTTCCCAGCGCTGTCTCTGGACTATTTAGGTGCTGGTATTTTTATAAGTAGAGATATTACTATTATGGGCTACAGGAGAAACTAAAGTATTACCCAAGGTTTTGCTTGGAACTTTCTATCCAAATTCTTTCACAGACACAAAAAGTAAAAGGTTCTAGTAAAGAAATAATGTTTAAATACCTTCTTAGGAATCCACTGACTTTATGGAAAAGTGATCACATATAATACAGGTTCCATAAATGTTTGCTGAATAATTGTAGAACACACTAACATTTCTTCTGACAACATGAGGACAATCCCCCCAAATTTCCAGGGATTTATTAGAAAGTCTCAAAGCAACAGCTTCCATGAATAAGTAATGTGAAACTTTTTAAGAGTAAAATTTTGAAATGAATTTCTCATAGCAGTAAAATACAGTGATGAAATGTAGACAGAACAAAGGCAATTAAAACAAACCGAGTCAAGAATTATGGTATATTACTATAAAGATACAGAGGGAAAAATATACTAAGAATGGTAACTAAGAACAGAGAGACAAGTCGATGGAACCAAATAAAAAGCTTGGAACAAGGCCCAAGGGCAAGTAAGTATGTGTGCATAAAAATTTAGTATATTGATAAAGTGACATTTCAAGTCAGTAGGGAAACCATCAAATTAGTTGGGACAGCTGGCTACCAATTTAAGTCACGTCCCAATTTCAAGCCTTAAGCTAATAACTTAGTTAAAAGGTTTAAACGTAAAAGAATAAAATCACAGAAAAAAAATAAAAGAAAATCAGGTGAATAAGTAGATAGTACAGTATGCCTTGGGGTAAGGAAGGCTGTCCTAAGCTTAATACCACAGGTAGAACCCTGAAGAAACAAACGATAGGACTATGCAGAATTTCAGCATAATTCTACAGGGATACAGGTTATTAAAGTCAAAAAAACAAAGTGAAAACTGGGGAAAATACATTTGCAAGAGCTACTGTCTTTAATGAAGGAAAAGATGAGCACCCTAACAGGAAACGAGGCAAGGGATCCGGTATCAATGGGAAATTTACCACAGAGGCAATGCAAATGCCAATAACTTCCCCCTTCAAAAAGAGTAATAGAAAAGCAAAACAATGCAGAATTAGTCTCCACTCATCACACTGGCAGAGAATAACCAGTGTCCTCTAGAGTGTGAAAGCATAACTGATACATTTCTAGGGGCAATCGAGCAACATACATCAAAGACCAAAGAGATTCATTCCACTCCCAGGAATTGATCCTAGGAAAACGACAGGATTCTTAAGAGCCCTGTTTAGAGTAGCAAGAAAAATACAAACCATTCTACAACTCAATGACAGGAGGTCAAATCACATGACTTACCTATAGACGGACCATTTTGAAACCATTAGTAATGGTATAGAGATCTATAATGTCCACAGTTATTTTTGTAAAACATATTGTGCACATATAAAAATATGGATGCCTAGGAAAAAGTATGGAATGGAAGGAAAATGTTAACGGTGGTTGTCCCCTGGTAATGGAAATTTGGAGTGACTTTCTTTTCACTTATCTGAATAGTCTTAACGTTTCTCAGTGATGAAATACTCCTGTAACAAATACACACACACAAAGACAGCAGAGATGAATAAATCAACTCTGAAACTGGAAGGTCATAATTATTCACAAGAAATTTGATAATGGACAATCTGTCCTCTACATAATGTTCTTTCTAATGTATTTATAAATTCAATATCACTCAAGTGAAAGATTTCATTACAGGAGAGAAGCACCTCAACTTAGCAGAAGGGAGGAGACTTGCCTCAAGGGCTCGATTCTCAGAATGCTTTCCCCGGTCTTCTGGGGTCTTCTAAGAGAGACAAGCCTGTTCTCTAAGCTGCTTTCACCTCACTTAAATGATCTCCGTGCCTGGGACTCCTGTACAGCTTCTCCCGGACTGGAAAAGGCTACCACTAGGAGTAAAGCGACTAGCTCACCTTCCTTTCCTTCCTTTGCCAGGGGCAGCGGGCTTCTGAAACCCCAGCTATCCCGACTAGCTGTGTGAACCTGGGCAAGTCACCAAAACTCACTGAGGGAGAGCGATTATCATTATGATCTCACACGCACTGGATCCAGCACTTGGCAGTTTCCAAAGTGGGCTCATGTCCATAAATTGCATCTGACCAATAACCTGTTCCAGAAACTGAGACAGGATTCTGGGAAACATACGGCAGCAATTTAATATTATTTACTTCCACAAATCTATACCCTAAAATTTGAAGCTAGAGAAGTCAGTCCTAATTTCTAGGATGTCAGCAAAACAAACTGTTACTAGCTAATGACTTGTGAGCAAACAAAGCTTCTGGATTCGATTCCTTTAATTTCAGTACGTTAAACGAGAGCAATGGCCTCTAGCAAGAACATTGCATCTGGGGCTCTAATTCAACGCCTCCCTTTCACAAATCACAAATCCATTTGCAAAACACCTAGCAAAGTATACAACAGGTGGGGATTCTTCCCCCTTGTATTTTAATTTACAACTAAACTGGAGCTCGCTACTCAGGGCGCACACAGGCGGTTCTCGCAGTTGGTAAGTTGTGCACAACAATGCATGATGGAACTGCAACAAGGATTTACAGATCCAGCTCTGCTACCAACTCATGTTACAACTTTGGACAAGTCATTGCTCTTCTCTGACCTCAGTTTCCTTATCTGTGAACTGGAAGGGTTGGGTTGAATGCCTCGAGCTATGGAGTGCTTTTCTAACAGTGTTTCTTAGTTCTTTTTCTGGAATGCCTATATGTAAGGTGTTTGGTGTCACAACTCTGTGGACCAGGATTCTCCATAGAAAAAAATTCTTCAGCACAACAGGCCTTCCATGTGCAGTCCCTCGTGTGTACGTGAAACAGGAGGAAAGTAATGTGAAGGGGATACTTAATTTCTCTTGGGGTAAAAAAAAAAAAAAAAAGACAACACTCGGAGCTAGGGTGAGTGTTTTTTCAGTTAAATGAAGATGAAAAAACAGAAACATTTTCCATAAGCTTGAGAAGTTAGCAGCCTTTGTGCGGAACAGGAGCAGAGAATTCAGGTCGTTATATTAAAAGCACACTCTTTTATGCTGCTCCAAAATAAAAGCATTACAGGTTTCCTGAGCTCAACTATTATGCTGCACTGAAAATTTTTTTTAAAAATTGAAAAAAAAAAATTTATAAAGGACTGAGTAGATAAATTCAGGTCTATCCAGAGGCCACTGCATTCTTAAAACTACCACTAGGTGGTACATTTACTGCAATATTTATAGTGAGTGGCCGGCACCAGTTCACCAGGAGTGAAAATTTATTAAGATCTAGATCATGAAACATAATTTAAAGGGTCATTATTCCTTTTGTGCTATGTTAAATTAACGTAAATTATTTAAAAATGTGATATTGAGTTGTTACCCATTAACAAACTTAATGCTTTCATCCAAATTACACTTCTTGGTTCTTAATGACATGAGTTCCATTTACCAAAACATTTTTTAACCTGGATGTTTTTACTGTCAGGTAAGTTTGGTACCATACTTACTTATCCAAGACCTGTGGATCTTCAGGGCTCTTATTCTCGTATTCTAAAAGTTCAAGAAAGCTCTGCATATACCTAAAAAAAGATGAGTTACTCTGTTAATTGCCTACCCAACATCCATTCCTCCTTTCCCTCTTCCTGAGAGTACCCTAAATCTTCACTCAGGTATCTACCCCATTCCCCACCACCACCAATTGCAGCCCAAGTGCTGCAGGGGAAGCCGATGCCATGCAAAGCTCCTGGGTGGCCTGATTTTTCTTTGGGTGATAGTATTTTTCTCGTCACTGATTACTAACTAGTCCAGTAGTCTAGGCCTAAGCCTGTCATTGCATTGCACTCCCCTGAACAAAGGGACTGGCTCAGGAATGGGCACACCACCCCAATTCAGGCCAGTAAAATAAAAGGGAAGGCGTGGTGGGGGTCTTTGGGAGAGAAATTAACTTGCTCTGCTTTTTGTACAGTGGGCTATGTAGATGTAAACCCTGGAAAGGTTGCAGCTGTTCTGCCACCAGGAGGAAATCCAGCCTGAAAATAAAGCCGACACCATGGAAAGCAAGGCCTTGATAATCTCATGAATTCTCTAAATCAACCAACACCAAAAGCTCATCCTATAGCTACACGAGCCAATGTATGGTTTAGTTGGATTTTCTGCTACTCACGAACATATTCTAACTGGTACACCAAATCTACAGTTTGATTAGCCAAGATGTGCATATGAATTGTCAGGAACACAGGTGTGACACTAAAGTGCATGCTGAGAACTTCGAAACTAGAAATAAACGTTCCTTCTCAGAGTTAAACTAATCTCATCAACACTGCAGAGGAGGAGAAGGAATGCCTCTTAGGTCCTCAGAAACAGCTTCTGGATTAAAAATAGCTACATATCTCAATCAGGGCCAGTACAGGAAATAATGTGTGCAAAATAAATATCTGGAGAACACAGAAAAATGGGATCCAGAGAGGCACATTACTGAGGCAGCTATATCCGGACAGAACCTGCTGGATCTGGAGGGGATTCAGAGATGCCAATTACTCAGAGGTGTGTCATCTCTGCTTTGGATCTGAACATGCCCCAAAAGAATTATCCCTTGATATAATTATTTCTAACAATTAATTACCACTAATCCTCCTATCCAGCTTTGGAGGGAGGATGAGGGTACTCCAGTAACAAAAAATGACTGCAAAGCATATAAATACATGAACAGGAATAATGTTTTATTAATCAGCCTCACTTGAACTTTGTAACGATGCGTGATACTAAAGTATGTTCATCTCTGGATATCCTTTTTAAAAGCTTCTGGGCAAATCAGTCTATGGATTAGGCACTGTTGAAATCATCAGGTCAAACCTCCCGCAGAGGGCAAAGTCAGCCAGAGGCAACAAGGCCCTCTATCCTGTCACACGCCAGCAGGATTCTAGGGAGATAAGCAGTTCACTTAAAGAGCAGAGTCATGAGTGGAGAGGAGCCAAAGATGCTGCTGAGCTTCCCAGCCTGAAAGTCAAGAGAACAAGGAGAACACACTCTAGCTGAGGTGGGCTTCATGGCCTATTATGAGTAAGAGTCACTTTTAAGAGGAAAAGGAAATGACAGCTAAGCACAACGTGTGATCCTAAACTGGATTCCTGCATTGGGGAGGCAGGGATTGCTGGGGGGGGGGGGGAAGAGCACTACTGGGGCACCTGGGTGGCTCAGGCGGTTAAGCGTCTGCCTTTGGCTCAGGTCATGATCCCAGGGTCCTGGGGTCCAGCCCCACATTGGGCTCCCTGCTCAGCGGGGAGTCTGCCTCTCCCTCTCCCTGCCACTACCCCCCTCGTGCTCTCTCTCACTCTCTCTCAAATAAATAAATAAAATCTTTTTTAAAAAAGAGCACTATTAGGGCAATTAATGAAATGAGAACAAGTTCTCCCACATTAGAAAATATTACTAAATCCATGTTAAATTCCCAAATCTGATAATCATACTGTGGTTTTCTAAGAGTTGTTCTAAGGAGATACATACCAAAGTCGTTAGGGGTAGAGGGGCATGTCTGCCATTAATCCAAATGGTTTAGGAAAAAAAATAATGTGTATCATATATGTTATGTGTGTACCACGCTTGATATACCCTAAGTGTACACACACACACACACATCCAGAGAGAGAGAGCGCGAGTATGAATGAGAACAGCAGGACAAATGGCACCGGATGTTAACAATTAGTGAATCTGGGTGAAGGTATATGGCAATTCTTGCTACTAGTCTTGCACATCTTTCTGTTATATAGGAAATTATTTCAAAATTGATTTTTTTTTAAAAAAAGGAAGAAGTGACATGCATGTGTTTGGGATGGCTACAGAAGAGAAATGTGAGACAAAAAAAAAGAGCTGACCCCAGCATTTAAGTCTATACTTCGCCAGCTGAATCACTTTGAAGCCCCCGAAGTAACTTCTACATAAGCGATAGACAGCGTGACTGTCAGTCACTGCCACCAGGCCCAGGGAACTTGAAGGCCAGCTAGTCAACCTCCAATCCCCACCACAATGACCCCAATAGTGACTGTACACTTTCTGCGGGAAAATTTCGGATGATGCTCTTGAAGCAATAAAGAAATTTCAGGCAAACAAGCACTTGCTGCTCCTGCTGGAACAAACTCTGCATCTGGGGTAGGAAGCAACGGAGGAGGAGAGCGAAGTGTTTCTCGAATATATGCAAATCCCTTTTTGAAAATACACCACCTGCTCTTACATCCTACCACTCACCGACCTCACCCTGCTTACCTAGTGGGTAGTTGAGTCACAAATTCAACTTCCTCAATTAAATAACACATGTTTGCTGCATCCGAGCTGTACGTCATCGAACTTTATGTCATTCTCTGTTGAGATTTTTTTTTTTATTTTTCATACGGCAAATGAAGCACATTACATACTGGCATTTTTACAATCTGAGGTTCCCCTTTAAATGACTTAATTTTCTCTAACAGAAATACTGCCACCAAGAAACTCCTTTAACAGGAAAACAAAAGAAGCAAGACTGAGACTTGATCAAAAAGTGGCAACATCCCCTTATCCAACGGATTGCAGACCAGTCCGTGTGGGCTCCTTTAAATTTTTCTGTACTTTCTAATCTTTGTTTCAGTGAACAATTACATTTATAACCAGAAAAATAAAATTTGAAAAGTTAAGAAAGCTATCTTGTACAGTTTAGAAGTCTTTTCATTAAGACAGTGTGAAATTGTCAGGTTAAAAAAAAAAACAAAAAACTTTTAACTGCTTGGAAAATTGCAGCTATCCCGAATGACTCATTCCCACACATGCCATACACGTACTTTTAGGGAAAATGGGATCCATGCCAGGTGTTCAGAGCATTATGGGAAGACCGATCTTAAACCACATTATTTACTTACCAACTCTGAACCAACCCCACCGAAGGGCGGTTAAGCAAGTTATCCGGCAGAAGATTAACTTCTCTCATTGTGTTGGCCAGTCTTACAGGAAGCTCCTTTCGTAGAAACATATATGAAGTTTTCTCACATGCATTATCTCTCCCTGTTAAGAGACAATAAGTGTTCCATGATTTTATAATCTAACAGATGGAATAATAAAGTGCTCTCATGATAGCATGGTTACTGGTTAGGAGGAGAAAATTAAACAATCCTGCAGTCTCTAGTGAAATTTTTATCCTCTGAAATTGCAAGTTTAAGAAAATAATTTAATTAGAATAGAAAAAGAACATTTATTCCAAGAGGCAACCTTGAAAGCAGTTTTTTTTTTTTAACACAAATACATTTCTAGTGTTACCGTTAGTGATATAAAAATGACCTGGGATATAATCTGAATTTGTTTTCAAATAAACACTGTGGGAAAACTGCCAAGTACAAAAGTAGGAAAACATGTAAATCCACTCCTGTTCACAGGGTTTCCAGAAGGCAACAGACCCATTCATTCCACAAATATTCACCACCTGTGTGTCGACTGCTTCTTCCTAAGGTTTTCTTCAAATGTGTTTCTCCAGGAATCAGAGCTTTGTCACCCTGGGAAGCAGCCACAGACCTGCTCTGATTAAGACACGGGGCTCAGGATGTGCCAGAGAAAGCAGCTCACAGGTGCGCTCAGAAGCAGAGCGATCTACTCTGATATGTCCAAGAGGTAAGACCCGGTGTTGACCATAAAGACAGAGGTCACAGAGTCTTCTGTTGGTTGCCCTGAGCTGGTTGTGCATAAAATTTATATAACTAGGACACAGTGAGAGAAAAGGGACACAGCCACCTGAATGAGGAAACCCGAGCCTCTTCCCCAGCTGCTTTGACCAGAGTAGCATGGCCCCCAAGTCCTGCTGTAAACCTGATGATGGCTGGGGGACGGGGGACATGAGAGAAAGGACATGAGCTTTGGGGACAGAAATGTGCTTCAGCCCCAACTCCTCCATTTCGGGGGTAAGAAACCTTTGGTAAGCTTCTTAATTGCTCTAAATTGCAGCTGCCCTAACCTGTAGAATGGGGATGAAGTTTCAGTTTTTGTAAAGACTAAATGTGGTAACAGGTATGGAGCCTGACACAAAGCAGGTGATCAATAAACATTAGTGTTCTGTCCTCTGTGATACTTACGGGTCCATCCCAACTCCCTCACACTCCATAGGCCTTCCTGATGCTCCATACTGCCGGGAGGCTGTTTGGAGATGGGCAACCTTGGGGCCAGGCCCAGAGACAAACAAGTAAGGCTCGGGGAACACTTTTCTCCTCCAAACTCTCCTCATTCTTCCAAAATATGATACAGGCCGCAAACCAGAGATCCAGAAATAAATCTGATTTGCTAACACTTGCAGCCAAGTTCTGGTTTATTCCTTTCCTCTCCCCACTGAATAAGACTAGAAATAAAAGAACCCACTCATGAAAGTCATCTGCAGAACCACTCTTTCCCCCCACTGACCCCTGAACCCCCTTCTCCATGTTAAAAAAGTTAGAATAAAAGATTAGTCTTACACAATCCATCCCTTACTTCCCTCATTCTAGGTGAATATACTGAAGGCCTTCGGTGCGTCTTTAACTCATCAATGATTCTGTCTTCCACTTTTCCCGAGTGAGGAAAAAGGGGTGTGATATCCCAGCAATGACCTTCCATCATCTACTCTATACACATTTATTTGGCTCCAGATGATTAACATTTAAAAGGACTCTGGCTGTTTTGCTTCAGATAATATGTATCATTCCTAAAACGCTCTGTAGGATTCTTATAGACGAATCATTTTAAGTGCACTAAAAGTGCTGATACTTAAATCACGGTGAATCGTACCACAAAATGAAGGACCTGTTATTATCTAAGGTAAAATGTACATCTAACTTTTCACATGCCAGGACAAACACTTTGCATCCTGGTTAAATAGAAAGGACACCTTTTTTTTCAAGCATAGAAGAAATGTCTCCGTTCTCCCTGTAGGAGAAGCAAGTGAGGGAATGCAGGAGGAGAGGAAGGGGCCCACGGGGGTTGAACTGGAACTGTGAGTAGCAGTATGAACTCAGGATTTGAAAAAATTATCTGTTTTTTGGACATTAAAGTTTACGTGTTTCAACTGCCACGTCCACAGCATATTAGGAGCCGCAAACTGGAAGCCTAGGGCGGGGGGCGGGGGGGGGGGGGGGGGAGAGACGGGGAGAAGTGGGAGCTGGCTGGCAGGTGCAAGGGGCCGTCAGGCCACATTTGTGCTGGAAACGCACAGGGCTAGACTGTTTCAGAATGTCAAGGTTTTCCGACTTTCGGAAGGTAAAAGGAGTATGTACATCCACTGTCTATGATATAGACACGATACAGCTGCGGTGAAATCATTTAAATGGAGCAGAAAAAAGACCATGGCCTGAAGTAAGTTCAGGTCATGTTTTGCCACCAAAGGTATGAAAAAACAACTACAAGTTTTAGAGCTTTTTTTTTTTAAAAGATTTTGTTAGAGAGAGAGCGCGCGAGCGAGCGCGCACGCGCACAAGCAGGGGGAGCGGCAGGCAGAGAGGGAAGCAGGCTCCCGCTGAGCAAGGAGCCCGATGCAGGACTCGATCCCAGGACCCTGGGATCATGACCTGAGCTGAAGGCAGACACTTAACCAACTGAGCCACCCAGGCGTCCCAAGTTTTAGAGCTTTTTGAACTTCAGAATTCAGATAAAAGACAGGAGACCTCCAGAACAATATATTAGGCCAAGATCATGTGCCAGAGTTAGACTTGGGTTTGAACGCTGACTTGAGCCTCCCGAGCTTTATGGACGTGGCAAGTGTCATTACACTTCTAAGCCTCGGTATAGTCGGCTACAGGAACACTACCTACTTCATAGAGGTGTAGTAAGAGTTAAAAAGTGCTTAATATATAACACCACAACCTCTTAAAATTTAGAAGAGGGGGCTCATTAAAGAGCCAGCACTAATGATTGCAAAGCATGATAAAGCAGAACAGCCTGAGGCCATGGGGTGCCAGAGCAAATAACCTGATACTTGCTAAGCCCCGAGAGCTCTGCTACATTCTGGTCCAGTGCGGTTGCCTCTGCTCATTTGATGATTCTACATAATTAAAAAGGGATTAAAAGGGATTAAAGTATGTTGTGTCCCTACCATCCACTTTTATTTATTTTAAAATAAAAGGCCTTTGGTCACCTCTGAGCTAACTAGAAAATTCAACGACTAGGTATGGTCTAAGATAACCAAATACCAGGAGGCATTCATTCTAGCCCTCTTGGATTATCAGCTTGTTATGAACGAGCAGAGAAAGAACCGTGTTTTGTCTCTGTATCCCCCATGGCAGCAATGAGAGGACTTGACCTATGGTAGTTTCTCAATGATTTACTGGGAAGATAGAGAATACTTTTAATACTTTTTAAAAAAAGAATATCTGAAAAATCTCAGGTTTTGCCTCCTACATTCTTCCTTAGCTTTAGAGATGAATTCTTTGTACTCAGATACCTTAATTACACATCAGTTTAAACAAGGGGGTAAGCCTTTTTTAGTTAATTAGTGAACCTAAAAATAAATATGAAAGGTCCAACATTTTTTTAACCTTTCTGTGGTTTTCATGGAAGTTGAAAGTATTTTGTCCTATGTACTAATGCTGGATACTCAGTTTAAATCAAAGAGTTCCAACAATCTTTTTTTGGTTTTTTGTTTGTTTGTTTGTTTTTTACTCAACTTAAAAAAGTTTTTTGGTTTTAACTTAATTTAATTTGGTTTTAATTGAATGTCCTCTATGAGGCTTCAGGTTTTATAAGTCTTCTGGCATACTGAGTATTTTCCAGTGATTCTTTCCAGTTATTCAGCTTCATTTTTTCCCCACTTGCCTTCTCTACATTCCTTAATTTTGATTTTCTATTTTTATTCTGCATTTCTCTGTATGCTTCACCTTATTCAATTTTACCAATTAAATTTTTTCCTAGCATCAGTTCAGAGGATGATGAAAGAGTGGGTGAGGGGCAGGGAACATTCTCTGATTTGGTGAATGCAAAGAAGTCATTGGTTTAACTGCATTCATTTGTATTTCTTCAGGTTTTCATGCTCATTTGATGACCCTTCAATTCTCTTCTGTTCTCTGTTTTTCTTTTTTGTTTAAAGATGTATTTATTTATCTGGGGGGGGGGACTTTCAAGCAAGTGCAGGGAGCCGTCTCGGTGACAGTTACGGTTAGAAATGAGCGTTTGACCAGCCTTCTGAGAGCAAGAGTTCAGACTTACTCTTTTTTTTTTTTTTTTTAAAGATTTTATTTATTTATTCATGAGAGAGATATATATAGAGAGAGAGAGAAGCAGAGGGAGAAGCAGGCTCCCAAGGAGCAGGGAGCCCGATGCGGGACTCGATCCCAGGACCCTGGGATCATGACCTGAGCTGAAGGCAGACACTCAACCATCTGAGCCACCCAGGCGCCCCAGACTTACTCTTTATACCTGGTTTCCAGAGAGGCCTGTATGTCTGGTAAATCTTTAATCCTCTTTCTGATTAATTTACAGGAAGCAGAATATTTCTCCAGTTAATAAAGTGACCTGATAATGTATCTTACAATTAAAGCAGAGGGTTGAGCACATGCCCCCCAAAATGGAGAGTCTCCTGTCTAGATTACTTGAGGGCTCTCCTTGTCCACATCTTTCAGTTTCAACACTTGCTGGGGATGGTTTGGAAGAGGTAATAAGGGAATCAGGGAGTGAAAAAGGAGAGCAAGGAAAGAAAAAATTACAGCAAGGCATCAAAAACCAACAGAACGATCAGCTCAATCTAGTTATGCTGTTTTTTTTTTCTAAATACTGCCAATTAAATGTTTGAGTCTGCAATGTATTTTTACCATTAACCATGCTAAAATGGGTAAAATATAACTGAGAAAATACTTTAGGGACAGCTCTGATTTTTCTCCAGTTACATCTTTCATAAGATTTCAATCTTTTGAAAACACTGAATTTTAGAATCATAAGTAATTAAATTTTGGCTAAGCAATGATTAATTGAACTGTCCTTCAAAAGAAAAGCTTTGCATATTTTTTAAATGTTTACTCTATGTCTAGAAATACTACTTCGCTGTTTGAGAAGTTTCAGTTTTCCTTTATTTAGAAAAATTTATTCCTGAATATAAACAGAGATCAATAGAGGTAGCTTGGGTCTACCAAACTTGAGGCTGTCTCCACTCTAGGCCAGACTGTGTTTTGGTTATTATTACTAATGGTGAGCCAGAAACTTCAGAACCAAAGAGTCAAAGACTGCGGATTTCACACACACCTCATTCCCTATCAAATTCAATGCCCCAACAACATCCAAACATCGCACTACTTCTTTCAGTCCAATGTCTATTTTATTATCATAACCGACGCTGTGGGTTAAAAATTTAGACAGGACGCAGGAGGGATAGCTTGTCTGGGACCTCACCTGGAAAACTCAAAGGCTAGGGTGGGGGGGGCAGTGAATAGACAGTGGGGAGCTGGAAGCTTCTGAAGGCTCCTCATTTACAAGTCTGAACCTTGGGCCGATTACTTGCCAACTAGGATTGCCTACCAGAGCACTAACTGGTGGCCTCTCCATAGGCTTCCTCACAGCATGGCGGCCTTGGGTTAGCTGGATTCTTGCATGGGTTCAGTAAACAAGGCAAAGCTGCATGGCCTTTTATGACTCAGGATCGGAAGTCACATAGCTAGTCACAAAACCTGTCCAGATTCCAGGGGAAGGGGACAGACTCCCCCTCCTCTTGAGGGAGGGCTGGCAAGGACACATGGTAGAAAAGCATCCTTGTGGCCATCTTTACAAAGTGCGACCTGCCCTAAGATGTTCATGAGGAGGTGGAGATGATTTATTTCTCAAGTTACATTTTAAAGCACTCTTTTATTGCCTGAACTTGTTTCTTCTGGGGTCATTTTTGGGGGGCCATTTATTTTTGTTTCTCTTTCTCACTGTGGGCTTCCCTCAGACGTCTGGTGATCTATACTTGTTCAGTAATGCTTCAGAGTGAAGCAGCCTTCAAAGACCAACTAAGTGAGGACCCCAAATATCTGGTTACATAGGGCTTTTTGGTGGGGTCCTAACACCACACCAGGACCCCTAATTCTCCTTGAGTAGTTCAGCGTCATTAGAGAAGAGCCCCCTTTTGCCCTTTACTTTACCTATGGATAACTACCTGCCTACTACTGTTCTGATGGTCAGGGTGCAGGGTGACCCTACTGTTTGCAGACTTCTAGGTCATTGTGTGGTTTTCAGCCAGCCAGCCCTACCTGTCACTCCCACCCTCTATCTATGGTATCTTACTGAGGCAGGGGCTCTGCTGCATCTAACTCAGCAGCCTCCTTGGCCACGGTACCTTTTGAGTATGTTCTAGACCTGACCTGTCCAATACTGGAGGCAACAGCCATGAGGGGAAATTTGAATATGCAGTTTTATTATGATATCAATGAGAAACTCCCCAAGTGTGATAAGTGTATCATGGTGATTAACAGTTATCAGCAGAATACTCTTATGCTTAGGATATACATATGTATGTATCTAGGGGTTGTCATGACATCTACAGCTTACTCTCAAATGGTTCAGCCCAAAAAGCATGTGTAGAGAAAGGGGAAGGAAAGGAGACAGGAAGAAGAATGGTGGGCAGGGGAAAGATAAAAAGCAAATATGGGAAAGTAACTGGTGGACCTAGGTGCTGGACAGGGGTGTTAACTGTATTATTCTTACAACTTTTCTTAAGGTCTAAATTTTTTTCAAATAAAGATTTGGGAGGGACACTGTAAACAACCTAAATCACACGACCCTGAGATCATGACCTAAGCCAAAACCAAGAGTCAGACGCTCAACGGACTGAGCCACCCAGGTGTCCCTTAAAAGTAGTCTTCTAAAAAAGGTCTTTCAATAACTAGAGCCATTTTATTTTCTAAAAAGAATACAAAAATCTCATATAGGATGTGCTACCATATGTAATGGACATGGGAAGCTCATGCTCATGTAATTTTTGTGGTTCTTTTCTTTTTAAGAATTTTATTTATTCGAGAGAGCGAGAGAGAGAGAGCACAAGCAGGGGGGTGGGTAGAGAGGGAGAAGCAGGCTCCCCGCTGAGCAGGGAGCCTGACACGGGGCTCAATCCCAGAACCCTGAGATCATGACCTGAGCTGAAGGCAGATGCTTAACCAACTGAGCCACCCAGGCACCCCGATTTTTGTTGGTTCTTATAGGAAAAAGGGATAGAGGGTGATCATGACAGAGTTCTTAATTAAGGCAGGCAAGGGTTACTGGACCCTTCCCTGAGGGGCATCTACCTCTGTACTGAGGGAAAGTGAGTAACGTCCACTAGTGCCCTCATCCTCTCTCTTTAGAATCCTGTTTACTCTTTGAAGGTAGATATGTGTCCATAAACAGATTAGTAAGAACCTGCCCTTCTGCATGCCAGGTGTAAATAGATTTCACTGTGAGTCCACAATCTGTGTCCTCTGCCTGGACAACCTCTCTGCCATTCCCCCTGTTCACTGAGTTCTATGTCCTGTGGGTCCCAGGATCCTCAGAACACTGAAGAGTCTACCAGCACAATATGCAACATACCATACGTATTTAATAAATATTTCCTGATTAGAACTGAAAATCAAAATACCTAGTAAGTTTCTGTATAAACTTACTAGAGCAAATAAAATTCAGGGATGCAAGGTCATTATTTGCTGGTAATGGTAAATTCCTCTTATAGATAGACCACTCCATTCTATATATTTGGTCAGAGGTATCAAATCCTTCAAGTTAGGGGAAGAGGAACCAAAGGTAGGAAGGAAGGTGATAATAAAGTGGCAGTAACTGTCGGTATGGTGTGTCAGGCCAGGGAGTGGAGGAAAAAGGCATGGATGTGTTCAGAACTGATATCACAAACAGAGCTTTGACCAGCGAGAGCATGCAAGTAACAACTGTAGCCAAAGCCACCACAAAGACTCCTATCAACCTAATTCCAGAAGGGGCTTTAGGATATAGTCCTAACGGTAGGTTGATAAGTTACAGGACGCCTTGGTGTCATGGAAGCAGGAACATTTAAGTAAAGGTCACCATGTACTCATCTTCGAGGTGAACTGAAGCAAAATGTTAAGTTAACCGTTACAGTGAATGAAGAGGATCCAAAGCCAGGAATGCTCAAAGCACAAATGAACTGAAAGTGCTATGTTTCTTGGAAAATGATCAGTTTTTAGAGCTGGGACCTTCAGCCAACAAACTTTAAGATAATTAACATTCAAGGTTAAGAGCTCCCTATGCAGCTTTTATTCTTAGCAGGAAGCTGATTTCATCCAGGAAATGCTGTGTCACTGACTTCCCATAATAAAAGCACAGCTAACATCTACTGAGCACCTACCATGTGCCATGCATTGTGCTGCATGTTCTCGATTTCACCAGGACGACAAGCCTATGATTAGATGCTATCATTTCTATTTTGTAGCTAAAGACACTGAAGTGTAGCGGGATTAAGTGATTTGTCCACACTCAGGCTACTGGTAGGCACCAGAAATTAAGATTTGAGTACAAGTCCACATAGACTGCTGCTCATATTCCCAGAGATGATAAGCAGGCTAACAAGTGGTGGTGGTCCTGAGAATAAGAACTGTTTCAGTGTAAGTAAATGAAGTAGGTATCAATCTGAGAGTTTGGAAATGGTAAGACTAGATGAGCAGCAGAGTATGCAATTTCCTGATTGTCTAGCAGAACAAATTTAGACAAAACCTTGGCATTACTAACAGAGATTATGTTTGTTGCAAAGAAGTGCATTGGGATAGTGGCATACTATGTTAAATGAAATGGTATACCATGTTGAACTGAAAAAAGCATAGGTTTAAAAGCTCCATCTACTTGAGGGGCGCCTGGGTGGCTCAGTCAGTTAAGCATCTGACTCTTGATTTCGGTTCAGGTTCTGATCTCAGGGTTGTGAGATCGAGCCCCACGTCCAGCCCCATGCTAGGTGTGGAGCCTGTTTAAGATTCTCTCTCTCTCTCTCCCTGCCCCTACACCCCCCTCTTTCTCCCCCTCTAAAGAAAGGAAAGAAAGAAAGAAAGAAAAAGAAAAAGGGAAAGGAAAGGAAAGGAAAGGAGGAAGGAAGGAAGGAAGGAAGGAAGGAAGGAAGGAAGGAAGGAAGGAAGGAAGGAAGGAAGGAAGACTCCATCTACCTGAATTCTAAGTGTGGTTTTGCCCCTAACTTTGCTTAGGCAGGATATTTAAATCATCTAAGCTTTGGCATCTCCATCCAAGAAATGGAAGTATCTACTCCACCTGGATGTTGGGAGAAATATAGCTCCATCTGCCTACTATTATTCCTGGCAGGGAGTGGTACACAAATATAAGTTCTCTTCACCTCCTAGAGAGAATAATTTCCGGTTCACCTTGGATGAGGTAGCAAAGATGTCATGTCAACAACTACTTGATGATTCGGGCAGGCTCTTCCTTACTTGGGACTTCTACTTTCCCACATATAAAATTGGGGAGGTTGGAGAGATGATCTCTAAGCTCAAGCTCCCATTGGGTGAATCTGAGAGGGTTAGATTTTGGTTTGTATCTCTATATAGTTATGTATCCTACACCAGCCTTGCCTAATAACTTCAATTCTGGAACAAGTCTGAAGAGAGTATTGCTACGAGTAGGCAGTCAAGGAAAGGAGCCAGAAATCAAGAAAAATAGTACACACTTTTCTATGTGTTCTTCTAATTGTGTTCTCCACCCAGAAAGCCTCCAAGGACACTTTGGATGAAGGACAAGAGGGTAAACATGTCACAGAGTCCCAGAAACCACCCCTATTACACAAACCTTCGAGGGAGAGGTAGGGACAGCAGGAAAGCATGCCACAAAGCTACAGGGTTCATAAATTTTGGCTAGCAAATATAAATTTATGTATTTTCCCCTGCTTCTCATTTATCTGTAAGTTTCTCAAAGGTAGGGACTGTGCCTTGACAATTTCCCAAAGCTCAATTTCTACTTCACTCTAAATCCAGGTGTTCAAGTAATGCTGATGGACTCCTAAACAACTTAAGTGTCAACCTTCAGCATCTCACACACTCCATCCCCTGACCTGGTTCACAGCCCTTAGGCTTAGCCAAAGAGTCTACTGGATCTAACGCAGTTCTTAACCCATGACCATCACCTGGGTACCTCCAGCATACTGGCACCAGAGCCCTCACCTCCAGAGACTGACAGAGCTGGCCTCAACGAGGGGCAGGGAGCACCAGTTTTAGACACACACACACACACACACACACACACCACCCCACCCTACCCCACCCCACCCACCCCCAGATTATTCTCATGAGCAGCAGGACTAAAGACCACTGACTAATGTGAGTCACAAAAAATCCAACCAGGGAAAACAAATCAAAACCTCCTCAGGTTTGGACACGGGCTATTTACCCATCTATTTTTAGTCTCCATTTTCATGTCTGAGATTTGTTTCAGCCTCTTAGGAAACTGACGGAGAACGTCCTCATAGTCTTAAGAGACTTTCCAGCGTTACCAACTATCCTTTTTCTCCTTCTCTAGATGATCCTACATGGGAAAGATAACTGCTGAATACATTCACGAAGGAAATGGCTGTACTTGAGGATGCCGTGACTCTCAACAAGCGGCGACAGGGCACTTGTCGCTCCTTCCCCTCTAGTGTGTTTTGTTCCCACACTGCACCTGATCCTTAGCTACTTCCTCGGCTACAGAGGGGTGGTGAGATGAGCAGGTCCTGGATCCCCTGGCTCTACTGTATGTGTGGGTACTTTTCTGATCTGCCCTGAACCTCAGTTTCCCAATTTGTAACATGGACACGACTGTTGTGAGAAGTCCATGATACTGTATTTTATACCAATGTTGCTAAGTATTCAGAAAATGCTAGCTGAATCTACTCAATCTTTTTCAGTTTCCAAAGAGTCCATTTTCATTTCCTTCTTGAACAGCTTTACTGAAGCCAAGCTGAGGTTAAGGAGGCAGGATATGAGTATGTAGGCCTGAGAGGACATGGCAGAAAATCTGGAAAGAAGGCTAACCAAAGAAGTGGTCTTCCTCTATACAACGGGCAGTTTCTAGAGAAAGGGAACCTCACTGTGATCAAGTAGCTGAAGGGATGATTAGAAATAAAGTGCTCACTTGAGCACATTACCTGACCAGTACAGGAAGAGCAAAATGCCAATTACCATTTTGCTTTCTATTTAACATCAGGAGTGGGAGGAATTAACCAAATTTATACAAGGAATATCTGCTACCAAGTTTAAGGAAACATTGTACTCTACTAGAACAGAGCCAAGGAAAGGTTCAGATAAAACCTGGAGTATGCCCTGGTCTGTGAAAACGTAACAATTTGTTGGGGAAAGATAGGTATGTTACAAACCTCAAAGGACCCTACTGTTTTCTGGCCAAGGAGACATTGGGAAATATTTAACTTTCTGCTCCAGGAAAATGTTAGATACTTAGTAATTTACTCCCAACAGTGAAACTATTATATACTGACCTCCATGCCCTAGTAAGAAAGCAAGCAACACTGGTACAACTCAAATGGGTGACTGGAATCATGTATCAAGCCTGAGAATGAAAATAAAATCATGACTGCTTGTGTGATGCTTCAGGAAATAATCCATGATTCAGTTAGAACCCCAACTATTCAATTAGAGGGAATATAAATATAGACCTTTGTAAACCTAATAGTTTGCTGTAATTTTTGTGCCGTTCATTACCGCAGAAAGTATCATCTCAGTAAAGATGAGACACTGACCAGGACTAGGGTTCTCCTTGAGGGATATGAAGGATACCACTAGGCGTCTCAATCAAACCCAGCTCTGCCCCCAGGGGAAGTATGGAGGTAAACTGACTGACCCCCCCCCCCCATAAAAGTGAAATGGGCTAGATGAATGCTTCCAGGTTAGTTTCTATTAATGCCAGGCAAGCCACCCACAGTCCCCTTAGCACACTTTCCTGTAAGTTAACTAATTCACCAAGAACAGGTGGGCAAGAACAGCAAGAATTTCTAAAAATTTATGGTAATAAATAAGAACTGCCCTTACCAAATTTCAACACAAATTACAAGGCAAAAGTCAACATATATTTAGTTAAAATCAGAAAAGGTGTCCGACTGAATAGAATCCACAAATATAAACTACTCTGTGAACTGAGCAGCATGTGACAAAACAAAAACAACAAAGAAAGATTTGAGGTCTTAATAATTGTTGCTATGCAACTAGACAACAGAACAGAGCAAAAGTGAGTTAGCTACAAAAGTCCCCTCAGAAGGGCAATAAATTCCAGAGGGGTTCAGTAACAATTTGCAAAATGCTACAGGTGATAAATCTGACCATGATAAAAGCACTGTAAATGACTGAGTATATAAAAACTCAGACTGTGCACTAAATAAAAAGGAAACCAACATTCAGCATGAACTTACATAAATATATGGGCAAAAGCTGGAAGGCTATCACAAAAAAAAAAATGGATGGAAGAATTAGAGGTGATACTGTTTCCAGATGCCTTTAATTGTATACTTTGATAATTACCACAAAAGGGAACACAGTGGGAAACAATATTTACACAGCACAACAGGTTACTATGCCAAATAGATACAGGGAATTCATCCAAATGATTAAAACTCCAGATTCCAGTTAGTAAATGGTCAAGGACACTTTACACACAAAATGCATACAATAAACCCACACAGGAAAAAAGGGAAAATGTTTAGCTTTTATGTTACCTACTATACAATTAAAATCATAAAACCTCAAAAAAAAAAATCATAAAACCTCACTGTGGCAGGGCTGTGGAGAAACCAGTACACTTAAACTTGGCCTTCCACATGGTAATCCCACTCCGGGGCACATCCCCTATAGGTAAACCACGGATTACCTGGAAAAGGCTTAGCTAACTCCACATTAGGCTCCAGATGGCCAAGATTTACTTTCACTAGCAAGTGGGAGAAACAGATCTTCATCATTTAAATGCAAATTAAGATCAATCTCTGCAAGCTACTTTAACAGGATACAATTATCTTAGACTAGAGGTGGAAAACTTTCTGTAAAGGGCCAGACGGTAAACTTGTTTGCTCTGTGGGCCAAACAGTGAACTCTGCTGCTGTGAAGGGACAGAAGCCAGACAGTATGTAATAAATGGGCATGTTCCAATAAAACTTTATTTACAAAAACAGGTGTCATCAAAACCCACAGGGCGTACAACACAAAAGAGTGGGTGCCTAACATAAACTATGGACTTTGGATAATAATGCTGGGCCAATGTTGGTTCATGGAGGAGGCTGTATTTGGGGAGGGGCTGTATGTGGGAGCTCCCTTTCTGCTCAATTTTGTGGTGAACCTAAAACTATTAAAAACAAGGTCTACTAATTAAAAAAAAAAACAAAACAAAAAAGGGGGCTGGCTCTTGGGCTATATAGTTTGACAACCTATCTTCCACTATGGTACTCCTAAAACAAAAGCATTTGCCCTACTCTTGACTTCAGCTTATCACGGAAGTCGAATAATTAAATGCCCGTATGATATAAAGGAAAAGGAAAAGCAGTGATATTTTCTGATTCCATTCAGTAATAAATCCAAGGTTTCTCAAAGCTTGCCAACAGCCTAATAAATTTCCTAAAGCTCAGTGGGAGGAAACCACCCATTGGGAGGTCAGCAAGTGTGGCCATGTCTCCCCTTCAAGACTACAGACTCCCACACAAAACTGCATACAGTTAAGCCAGAGTCACAACTTAAGTGCCCAGAGCCTGATAAACCAGATTATGTTGAAATCCAACCCTATCTGATCATGAAGGCCCCAAAGGGCCAATTCGGACTTTAAATACTGATCAAGATGCATGAAGCCAAGTTAGACATCTTTATCCTAAATGAAATCGTTCTCTTCCCCTTTTAATTCTGAATAGTAGGTGTCTGTCTCCCAACAGGTTAGTCTAATTCTTGGCAACTCTTCACAGGAGAAAAACCCTCCTGCTTAGAGAAAAGGTGTATCGTGTACATATATGTATAGGAACAAAATAAACACACTCGGAAACAAAATGCAATTGTTTTTCCTCTTTCCTAACATGATAATTTAAAAAAAGAAAAATCTTTTCATCTCCCCTGGAAACAAAATCACTGTTCTCTCCAGTGGTAATCAGGCTTTGAGGAGCAAAATGACTTTAAAAACCAAGACTTTTCGAAGAGCAGTCATTTGAAACCAAAGTCAACTTTTGAGTGGGTATCAGAATCTTAAAATACTTTCTAAAGGAAAACAGAAGACGGCTGGGCCCTTAAACCTCAAGAACAGTAAAAATAAGGAAATCGGCTGTTGTCTTCTAAAAGCTAAAGGCTCCCGGGTTCACAGAAGCAGTGTGATGGTGACAGAAATCTTTTCTGTGAAAAGAAAGCTGAGCTGTCAGACAACTGCCTTCTGGTGGTTTTATCTGGGAGATGCTATATTTAAATGTGCGGACATTATGGAAGTTTAAACTTATATAACCACTAAGGTGTTTAATAACCTTTACATGGAGCCAGGAATCATCATTACGGAGAGCCCACTCTGCAGACAGCAAACAGCTGAAGAAGCTGTGAGAGGTTCCAAATCAGGGGCGAGCGCTGCCCTCTGTGAAGAGACGGTTTTGAATAAAATAAAATAAAAGGAGGGCAGGAACAAACACCTTTAAAACCAGTGCAGCTGTGCAAAAGACAAGAGCAAAGGAACTGGGAAATAAAGCAAATGGGAAGTAAGTCTGCAGGGAGGGAATCAAAGTGAGGAGTGAAGGAACCAGAAGTGGCCAGAGTGAGACTGAAGGATGAACAGCAGGTCCAAATGAAAATGTGAATCATTTCCTATGAACTCATTCAAGATTCAGAAGGTTCTGTCTTTAATTTACGTCTTAACAGTCCAAGTTCTCCTTTCCTTATACCACCAAGAGAAGTTTTCATTCATAACAATTACTTAATGGAAAGACAGAACTCAAACTTTTGCAAATATAACAAAGAGCCACCATTAGCATGAACTGCCCTTCAACGACAATAAATTAGTCCAAAAATCCTGAGAGTAACAGGTTCATAGGGAAAAAAACCATAAGTTATACTGAGAAATAAAATCAATAAAATCCTTATTCTGAACATGAAAATGTGATACTTCTCTTACTCCTAGTGAGGAATTAATATATACTATCTGAAGCCTCTGTCCAATAGAAAAATAATATGAGACACATGTGTAATTTAAAACTGCCTAGCAGCCACATTAACTCAAAAAGAAACAGGTGAAAGTTTTGACATTTCATTTAATCTAACATATCCAAAAATATTATGTCTACAAGCAATCAATATAAAAATAGATTGAGATATTTTACCATTTCTTATATTGTCTTTGAAATCCACTGTGCATCTTATAGTACAACTCAATTCAAAACCTAAATTTCTATCAAAAGTAACTGACCTATAATTAGATTTCATCAAATTTACAGTTAAGGGAGAGTCACATATCCAAACTGCTCTAAACAGAAGTTTTCCAGTTAATTGAATCAAGTATCAGCTTTAAAATCAAATCAGTTTCTCAGTCACACTAGCCACATTTCAAATGCTAAATAAGCTCAAGTGGCTGGTGGTGACCTTACTGGACAAAGAAGGCCTAAGATAAGCACAGGAACCAAAAATTCAAACCTAATTGTTAAAAGAACTATAATAAAACAAAACAAATGAGGTATATAATACAGTAGAAAAATTAAGGTATTAAAAATAGAAAGCAAGAGAAAATTACAGATTTATCACTATAGATGACAGATCTTTCCTATCAACAAATATATGTATTGGTTAAACTTAACCACATAAAAGAGAAAGTTTGATTCACAAAGCAAAACCCAACTTTATACTACATTTCTTTTTTTTTTAAGATTTTATTTATTTATTTGACAGACAGAGACACAGCGAGAGAGGGAACACAAGCAGGGGGAGTGGGAGAGGGAGAAGCAGGCTTTTCGCGGAGCAGGGAGCCTGATGCGGGGCTCGATCCCAGGACCCTGGGACCATGACCTGAGCCGAAGGCAGACGCTTAATGACTAAACCACCCAGGCGCCCCTATACTACATTTAAAGACAACAATTAAGGCAAAGTAATTCAGAATGACTGAAAATTAAAAAAAAAAAACACACACAATATAGGAGTGGAGGGGCTTGGGGCATGGGGAGGCTGGGTGATGGACATTGGGGAGGGCACATGCTATGGTGAGCGCTGTGAATTGTGTAAGTCTGATGAATCACAGACCTGTACCCCTGAAACAAATAATACATTGTGTTAATTTTTAAAAAAAGGAAAAAAACACAAAATAAAACAACAATGCTCCACCAGAAAAATGTAAACAAGAGGAAAATAAGGATCTGGATCTCAATGTCAAATAAGCTTGAATCCAGCTAAAAAGCAATATTAGAGGGCAAGAGGGCAGCACTCTATATCGCTAAAGGGTACATCTCGCACTGAGGACATGACAGTTAAGAATGTCTCAGCAGCAAACAGGTATGAAGGAAATACTGTCAGAGAGATACGGAGAAAGAGAATTACATTAGGAGACTTGAACTTCTCTCAGGTCATGATGGATCAAGTAGATAAAAAAAGTAAAGGTATAGGAAAAGTAAATAACATAATTAATATGGTATATCAAACTCTGTAACCCGAGAAGAGAACATCATCTTCTTTTTGCTGCCGAAGGAACAGTCACAGGAAATGACCATACATTGGGCTACAAAGTGAACATCCACAAATTAAAGAAATAATAATCCAGATAACATTCTGTGATCACAATGCCACAAAACTAAACATAAAGAAAATTAAAATGCAGGATGTACCTGCCCTGAAAATTTAAAAACTCAAACAACTCCTATTCACAGAACAAGAATCTGAAGATACAGAAGAGCTGGGAGGAGAGGGATCAGTCAAATACATACACCTTAGCTGCTAAAGCAGTAACAGAGGAGTAACTGTAGCCTTTAAGTACTCAAAGAGCAAAACAGAAAAGAAACCAAGTGTCCAACTCAGAAGAAAAATAAGAAACACGCGATTGAGGCGATCAGAGGGAATTAACAAAGTCAAAGTGGACATTAATGAACTAGAAAACAAAAGTCATAAAACTAACAAAGGAATCCAATCATAAACTACCATATAATCTAATCAAGAAAGGGGAGGGGAGAACAAATATAAAATAGAGGAATAGCCACAGAGAAAATTAAGACTGATAAGAGACCTCAGCTATGCAAGTTGACTTAAAGCCTCAATGACTAGGACAATTTTCTAAAGAAATATGACAAAATGTGCTCTAGAAGAAAATCTATACAGATCAATACCACAGAATACAGAAAGTTGTCAAAGAGTAATAGTCCCCAAACACACTAGGTTTAAAAGGTTTCACAGGGGGAGTCTACCAAATCTTCATTTTTGTAAAGATTTTTATTATTTATTTATTTAAAATTTTTAGGAGGGAAGGGCAGAGGAAGAGGGAGAGAGAGAATCTTAAGCAGTTCCATGCCCAGCACAGAGCCTGACATGGGCTCGATCTCACGACCCTGAGACCATGACCTGAGCCAAAATCAAGAATCCGACCCTCAACCAACTGAGCCACCCAGGCACCCCACTACCAAATCTTTAAAGAACAGATTATTTGAAAGATAAATTGGTCTTAATACAGAAAAAAAAGTTTTCTGAAACAAGCATGGCATTGATAAGAAAATCTGACAGACTGCACATACACACAAGATCTACAAACAGTACACGGATATCAATATAATGAACCCAGGAATTCAAAATAGGATTTTTGCTAGTTCTGTAAAGGTCAAAAGTTTCCATAATAAAAAACCAAAATAAAAAATCATTTACTCAAGGAGAAAAAATTCTAACTAGATAACACTTTTTACTTATCAAAAGTTGGATGACAGTTTGGTAAAAGCATAGGAAAACACGCGCTCTCAGAAACTTCTAGTGAGAGGATAAACAGACAGCCTCTAGGGAAAGCAATGTGACAATGTTTATGAAAGGTTCAAATGCACACACCCTCTGAGGCAGTTATCCCATGTTCAGGAGTACGCCCTATATATACACTCATACACGCATGGGATGAGGCATGTAGAGGACAATTCATGCTAGCACTGGTTGCCATAGCAAAGACTAGAAACAACCCACCAGCCATAAAGAGGGAGCTGGCTAATGAATTATAGAACACTCATACAAACAAACTCTCAGAAGCCCTAAAAAAGGAAAAGGAAGTACTGTAGATAGAGATACAGAAATCTCCCTAAGGTATAAATTTTAAAAAGCAAGGTACAGACAGAACTATAAGAAGCTGCCATTTATACAAAAAATGGGGAGGCTAGTGGACAAAAGTAGGAAGATGACATTTCTATGTCCTTTGGCACTTTTTGAATTTGAAACCATGTAACTCCCATCTCAGACCAAAAAGAAAAGCTCATTTAAAAAAAAAAAAACCCACCCTTTAGAATGCACTATTGCCATTATGAACTCATAATCCATTTAGAACACTTGCTATTCCTGCTACACTTGCTAACTGGGTGGAAGGCCATAATAAGTAAAGATGGAGTTCAAGAAACTCTTACTATTTTAAAGGGCATAGAAAAATATGGTACACATAGGAAAGGGCAACAGTACTCTAGATCAGAAGATCATCTCATTAGTGGTTTTCAATGCTGTTTATGCTTAAGAACAACCTGGGAATCTTCCAAAAATACCAGTGCCCTGCACCCCACCCCCAGACTATTTACATAAGTTTGGGGGATGGGACCCAGGCATGAAAAGCACGGATCTAAATGCTTTACAGCAGTCGTCCTCCACAAAGGGTGATTTTGCTCCGCCAGAGGACATGGGGCTGTCTGGAGACATTGGGTTGTCACAACTGGTGCCGTCTAGTACGTGCAGGCATCTAGTGGGTAGGGGCCAGAGAAGCTGCTTTATTTAGTAAACCTCCAACAACGCCCAGGGCACACTCCCAACCATGACCTGTCCCAAAATGTCAAGAGTGTTGAGAATGAGAAAACTTCTTTCAAATCACTGCTTCTGAAGTAACAACCAGTTTTCATCTTTGTTCTTAAACAAGGAAGATAATCTCATTTTACTAGTGTGGATAGATTAGTATAATAAAGCTATTTCAGTGGCCAAAGAAACTACAATTTATTTGTTGATGTGCTTATAATGAATACTGAAACACTGAATTCCATGTACATCCTTTCTTTGGTCCCTGTCCGGTTACTCTGTCAAAAATTTATGTCCTGTTTGTAAAACAGTGAGGGAGAAAATCCTAAAGGTCACAAAGTGGCAGCCTGGAGGTCAATACAGTCCACATATCTACTTTGTTTGAGCCTCAGGTCTTTTAAAATATACTGAATTGGAGCCAATCACCTGCCCCTTCTGGAGCCAGCACATACCTTCTGGAGCCTGCCACGGCCCACACCTGGCTGGTTTCATGCAGTCATCTGCTGCTCCCCAGCAGGTCCTTTAAGCATATGAGGTGGCCTTCATCTGCAGTTTTCAACAATCATGAAGGGGCATAAAGCCTCTTTACTCTTCTTCTTCCTCCTTACCTTAAAAATATCCCCACATCCATTCTAAATTCTCAAACTCCTACATTACTTGCCACAAAAGAACTATCAAGAGCTAGAAGAACTAAAAGAAAGGTAGAAGTCGAGATGGCCTTTGTGTGACAACACTCTTCTTCTAGTTGTTGTCATTAAACATAGGCTGCCCGCCACCTGTCTCTGGATATTACAAACTAGGCTTGTAGTTTCTAGCAAATTCCACTACAATTATATATAGCTCTTCTGCGAGCGTCCTTATAAGGAAAAGACTTCAATTATTAGGCTTCTTCCATTATCCTAGATTAGTGTATCCCTCTACCTCTCCCAAAATAGGTCAGAAGCCTTTTATGGGAAATACCTATCAGGAGATTTGGTAATTTTCTTTTCAGAAGCTCATCCCTTTTCCTTTGAAACTACAATCACGCAGTTCAGGAGTCGTGTTTGAGAGATTGCCTGATACAATCCACACGTTTTATTAATGAGGAAAATGAACCCCAGTGAGGTTCACTCAGCCAAGGCCACACTCTTGAGTTAGTGGCAGAGCAAAAATTAGAACACTTATTTCCAGATACTGGTCCCACGGGTTTTCCACGATAACACTATCCCCCACTGTGGCTTTCCTACTCAAGTAACATTCTTGCCAAGACACCTATTAACATGGGTAGATACTAGCTTGCTGTAGGACTAAATCAACTGAAATTTCGCCAAGCTATCAGAGCTATCATGTCAAGTTTGAGGGTGGAAGAAATTGGGAATTTCTGGATTCCTTTTGCTCCTTTTACTGTGAATTAACTTAACTCAGTTTACCCCAGTGAAGCTGATACCTTCAGAATCTTCTCTAAACCATAAATTAGAGATGGAAAACATGCTATTTATAGCAACGGTGACCTTTTGTTTCTAAACCCTGAAGTCAGGAGCTGCATCAAACCTCTAAAATTTCAAAAGTGGCCAGAGATTTGTTAACTACTGAAAGGCTTTCAGGAGTGAAGTTTAAGATGCCAAGATCAACATCTCATTGAACTTTGACTCTCATCATTCTCTGGCAAAGTGGGTGCTTAAAATTTAATATGGCCTCGACTTTAACTTGGTCCTCTCTTCCTATCCCAACTTTTTCAGTATAGGCAACATCACATTTTGCGTATCTAATCTTCCCTGGATGTTCTACCTCCTCTGCACTTTTAGTTTTTATTCCCACCTGATACCGTCCCTTTACATGTACATAAAATTCATTACATGAAGAGATGCCCCATTATGTTCCCTTGAGAGCTCAGAACATCTTTGCTGCTCCATTTTATTCCCCTTCAAGGATGCTGAACTCCATTCGGATACCTGGGTGCGCATTTTTGTTTTACTCTCAGGTGGTTCACAACCAGCTCCCTCGCCTTCAGCAATTGCAAGTATTCGCTCCGTGGTTGAAAAGGCACCACTCTGGGGAAACACGATCCGGTGAGCATAAGGTGGTGGAATCTATTCCCATCTCAGCTAGGCCTCTGGGACAAGGTGAGGGCCGGCCGGGTCTTCGGCGCTCCCACCTCAATCCGCGTCAGCTGCCCACCAGCCCACTCGGCCCCGGAGAAGGTGGTGGGACACAAAAGGAGCGGCGCGACGAAAGGTGTCGGCACCGAGACCGGGGGTGTATCAGACCCTGCTCTGACGCTAGGGGCCCACGCGTCCTCTCCTCCCCAGCATTTAAGGCGTTCGCAGTCTAGGCCTCTGCCTGCTTTAACATTACACAGAAAGGACAACAGTTCGAGTCCTGCCACTCCAGGCACATGAGAGCACCTTAGGGCAAAAAAGGAACAAAATGCTATTGCATAATTTATTCGACCTCAAGGTGTTTCTAAACAGCTCTTACCCAACAACAACAACAACAACAACAAAAGAATCTACAAGTAAAAACATGAAAATCTACCCACATTCCGCTACTAAGTTTTAAGGACGGGTGAGGTCTGTGTCAGGTAGATTTGAAGCTACCGAAGCAAGTCTGGGGAGTCCCGCCTGGAGGAGGGTCCTCCGACGCGGTTTCTGTGTTTCCAGGTAAAGCCCTGGCTGGTGTGCGGGTGCCAGGCCCTGCCCCCTCCGCGCCCCGAAATTCGACTCCCCAGGAGAGCCCCCGGGCATCCCGGAGCCCCGCCCGCGGGTTCCCACGGACTTTGCCCCGAGCTGCAGAGACCCGCGGCGGCGGCGGGCCCGGAAGGTAGCGGCCCCGCGTCCCGGGTCTGTGGGGACCGTAGCGACCGTGGGGGCCTGCGGCCCCGCACTCACCGAAGTCTAGGAACTGCTTGATGGAGAGTGGCGATGGCGAGAAACGCGAGTAGCGTTCGATCTGCTTAGGCACCGGCTGCTTCAGCAGCCACCGGAAAAGCCGCATCCTCGCCGAGGCCGTGCACAGACCAGCCGAGACGCTCAGGCAGCCGCAGGAGCCGATGCAGCCGAGCCGCGCGGATCCGGCACGTCAGCCGAGCTCGCACCCCGGCCTCCGCCTCGGCCTTGGCGCCGCGGGTGCAGCCGCCGCAGCAGCAGCAGCTCCCGGGCCGCCGCCGGCCGCCCGCGGCTTCCCCAGGCCCCGCCCACGGGGGCGGAGCCGGCCGCCGCACGTACGCGGCGCACGGAGGGCGCCGGGGGCACGGGGGGCGCGCGGTCGCACGCGCCGGCTGCTGATTCGCTGCCGCCGCCCTCGCTTTCTTTGGCTTGAGTTCACCCAGATGCCGGCGTCTCCCTCCGTTGCTCCTGGGGCTGAGCCCCGCCCGGCAAGTGCAGCAGCCCCGCGTCCCGCCCCCGGCTAAGTCCTTCGCGACCCAGAGGTAGCGAAGGTGCCGTGGGACTGCAAGGAGGCCCGGCGTCCACACCCGGAAGCCAGCCCTACGCCTTGTTCAAGGCCCCTCTCAGCCGCAGACACCTCTTCCGGGAGGCTTTCCCTGGACGGGCTGGCTACGGCCCTTCAGGATTCTCATTACGTCTTGATACTTTGCTTTTCATGTCCCTTTTACCACTTAACAGTAGTGGCTGTTTCATGCCTGCCACCACACCCCCACCTTAGGCAGAATTAAATGTGGTTACGTTTCACGCCCGCCCCCCACCCGTTGGACAGGCTTAATTGTCACGTCACTAAATCTCTGTTACGTCGCCCACCGCACCGCCTCCACCCACACCCCCGTCTCCCCACCCTTAAGCTCTCTTTTGAACACCTTTGGGCAGGAATGTTAGGTCACTCACTCTGTTTCGTGGCCTTCCGCCTCTCGTTCCCACCAACCGTCCCCCCACCATCTTCCCACCTGAGGCCATCACATTTGGCCAAGATTAAGTCATTGACTGTTTCGTGCTACCACAACTACCGCTGGACAGTATCCATTCTAACATCACTGACACTTGGCTTCGTGCCTCCCACCCCCATACTCCTTCCCATACCAACTGGCTGTTTCATACCACCACTACCATTGGAAAGGCTCAAATTAAAGGTCATTGGCATTCTTTCATACCGCCTCACTCACCAGCACCACAACCACCACCACCAAAGGACAGTTCCCTAACTCTTTCAGGCTTCACCAACCTCCAGCACCACTACATTTGGATAGGAGTCTATGTTTACACTAGGTGCTGGGTATTTTTTCTCTGCATACCAGTGAACTTGAACTCGGGGCTGAGTATATGAAATCATGATTTCCTAATGGCGTATGAAGTACTGCTGACATTAACCATTTTCACCAAAACTTTATTTTGGGGAACATATAAACATCAACTAAAAGGAAAAGTAGAATGTTCTCTAAGGAAAGGTAAAAATGTAACTGGGGACCACTCTTTTGATCTGATTAGGCTGGTTTTCTCATTGAATAAAATTATTGGTGTGTAGCTATTTAACTTTCGTGACTTCGTTGGGTATTTATGCACCCAATTCTTTGCTTACCAGTTGCATCTTTATTCTGAATTTAAAGAAAAGTAATACATACCCTCAAAGGCATCCAGTGGTCTGCCCATGCTTCTAGATTTTCAAATATGTCTTGGTCATCTTGGTGGTGGTATGGTACCTAGATTACCATGTCCTCTCCATTCAAACCACAACCTAGAAGAGATGTCCTGATAACCTCTGTAGCTGGGTACTTTGCCAGCCGAGCTAAGCAATCCCGTTAGTGTGCACGGGCAGACAAAAAGAAGACCTGTAGCCTGTGATTCTTCCAGTGACTTTTGCAGGTGCTACCCGGATGTCAGAGTGTACTTGGTGATGGCTGCGGTAGTCAGTAAGGAGGAAGGTTCTCCCAACCTAAGCAGCAGAAGATTGCTGCTGATCTTTCTGAGCTGGCACATCACTTGTGTCACTATTTCCTTTTCCAGTGAACACAATCTGTGTATTCTGTTGATTTGATTACTTCAACTGTCATGTGACTAGTTTTACTTATGCTTCTCCAAAAGCTGGCAAAGTCCTAGAAGTTGGACAAAATATGAGAGAGTCTGGGGTAATATAAATTGTGCTAGTCCAGGGCTCAAATGACCGAGTCCTAAGCTTGGTTCTATCATCAACTGGCTGTGTGGCCTTAGACAAGTCACTTAGCCTTTCTCTGTCCCAGTTACTTCTTATGTCAGATGGAGATACCTGATTTCTCTCCCTGGCATCTGTGACAATCAAATGAAATAAATCATATCTAATATAAACATAAAACATTGTTCTACCTCTTTCACACAGCAATACATTTTTTAAGCTAATAGTCTCATGTTAATTGGCAAAATCCAGAAGTTAAACCAGTGAGTTGATTTCAGTACTGGTTACAGTTATAAGAGAAGGATCTTGAAAGAAATAAGTAGGTCTTGATGAACTTTTTTCAATTCCTTGTACACACCAAGGTTTGCCTGGGCCCACTCCCAGTGACTCTCAAAGCAAGATCCCTGGACCACCAGCATGAACATCACCTGGGAACTTGTTAGAAATACAAACTCTTGGACCCCAGCCCAAACCTACTGAATGATAAACTCTGGGGGTGGGGCCTGGCAATCTGTGGTTTAACAAGCTTTGAGGGTTTTAAAGACATGGCCAGAAATTCTTTGATATTCCTCCCCCCAAGAGATGGAGTTTAATTCTTCTCCCTTTGAGTGTGGGCTTGATTTAGTACTCACTTCCAACAAATAGAGGATGGCCAGAAGTGATAAGATCTCACTTCAAAGATTAAGTTATAAAACGACTTCACTCTTACAAATACCTGACCAGTGCTCCTCAAAACTATCAAGGTCATTAAAAACAAGGAACATCTGAGAAACCGTGACAATCAAGAGGAACCTAAGGAGGCATGACAACTAAATATAGTGTGCTACCCTGGATGGGATTCTGGAACAGATAAAAGGACACTAAATAAAAACTACAGAATTTTTTTTTAAAGATTTTTTTATTTATTTGACACAGAGAGCAAGAGCGAGAGAGAGCAAGAGCAGGGGGAGTGTCAGAGGGAGAAGCAGGCTTCCTGCTGAGCAAGGAGCCCGACACGGGGTTCGATCCCAGGACCCTGGGATCATAATCTGAGCTGAAGGCAGACGCTTAACCGACTGAGCCACCCAGGTGCCCCAAAACTACAGAATTCTTAATAAAAGATAAACTTTGGACCAAATGTGTTTAATAATAATATATCAACGTTTGTTCACAAATTTAATGAATGTAACATATAATGCAAGCTATTAATAGTAGGGGAAATGGAGCATAGGACATATGAGAACATTGTGTACTATCTTCTCAATTTTGCTGTAAATCTGAAACTCTTTGAAAAAAATAAAGCCAATTATACAATACACTATTAACTATGGTCATCATGTTGTACGTTATATCCGCAGAACTTATTTTAACTTATAACTAGGATTTTTGAAAGTTAAGAGTTGTTAAAAGTTCTTATCGAAAGGGGAAAAAACTGTAACTATGTGAGTTGATGGGTGTGAACTAAATATATTGTGGTAATTGTCTGGCCATATATACATATAGCAAATCATTATGTTGTACACCTTAAACTTATATAATGTTATATGTCAATTATATCTCAAGAAAACGGGGGAGAAAGCAGTATCTTTTGGTTACAAAATGTAAAATAAGGCATATTCAAAGAAAAAATATACGATTTTTTTAAAAGATTTTATTTATTTATTTGACAGAGAGAGAGCGAGAAAGGGAACACAAGCAGCAGAGGGAGAGGGAGAAGCAGGCCTCCCTCTGAGCAGGGAGCCCGATGCGGGGCTCGATCCCAGGACCCTGGGATCATGACCTGAGATGAAGGCAGACGCTTAACGACTGAGCCACCCAGGTGCCCCAAAATTAAGATATTAATAAAAATATTTTATAACCATAGAATAACTACTGAACATTTAAAGAACGTGTATTACAAAAAAATAATAATAACATGAAAATTAAAAAAAATTAAAAATTGACTTCTCTCTTGGGGATTTTCTCTCTCTCCCTTGCTCTCTGTCTTTCTCTCTCTCAGAAGCCACCCGCCACACCGTGAGGCAGCCCTGTGGACAAGCCCATAGGAGTGAGCCTGAAAGCAGATTTTTCCCCTGGCACCTGGACTGGAGCCTTGTGAGAGGTTCTGAGCCACAACCACTCAGCTAAGTGGCTCCTGGACTTCTGACCCACAGAAACTCTCATGGCTTGGTGTAATAAATGTTTGTTGTTTCCAGCTATTCAGTTTTTAGATACTTTGTCCGGCAGTAATAGTCAACTCATCTGCATGCCTCGCAGGTGATTCTGACTCACGCTCAAGTGCGAGAACTGCCTTCCTACCCCAGGCACTCTCACCCAGCTCCCTGTTCCTTCTGGCTAATGCCTCGGACCTCAGCAGCGGCATCACTGAGAAAACAAGGGAGGCCTTCCCCGACCAGGAAGGCAATTTGTTCCCCTTGCTACACTGTTTCTTGATTCTCTGTGCTTCTCACTGTAACACTCAAAACCATTCGAATTTCAGAAATGTCTGTCTTCCACCCTAGACACAACACCTGTGATGGCTGAGCCCAAGTCTAGCTTCTCCCGCTGCTTCGCTACTATGTCCGGCCTCAGGACCGCTTCCTAGGTCCACAATAAATATTTTTTAAATAAATGAAAACCAACAACAGGAACAGTAAAACCACCCCAAATCACATTCCTTCCTGTCAGCTCTCAAGGGGGAACAAAGGCAAGGGTAGTATTCTGAGTAATTCAAGCAATAATGGGCATTTCATCAAATCATAATTTCATAAAGCCAAAAGCCAAAAGCCGAAATGAAGTGCAATAGATGAGGGGAAAAAATAACCCCTGATTATCTCATCATCAATCACTAGTGGGCGGATCTTGTTATAAAACGCCTCTACTGGCATTTGACTTGGCTATGAACTCCTGGTCTCCCTGTGTTTCCCTCCTTCTCTCTTTACTCTCAACTGACATATTTTAAAAGCACCTACCATGTGCTCTGTGAAAGGGCCTATGTTTGTCTATTCACGTAAGTCTGATGAAGGAATCATATCCTCATTTTACAGGTGAGTGAACTAAGACATAGAAAGGTTAAAATAATTTAAGCTTACACAGCTTGTATATGACAGTCCAAATTTGAATCCAGGTATCCTGACTCTCAATTCCATGTTCTTTGATACCAGCCTGCGTTTTAAAAATAGACTTTATTTATTCATTTATTTTTAATATTTTAAAATATTTTTTAAAGATTTATTTTAGAGAGGAGAGAGTGCACACTTGCATGAGTGGTGGGGAGGGGCAGAAGGAAAGGGAGAAGAAGAGAATCTCAAGCAGACTCCTTGCTGAGCATCGAGCCAGACATGGCACAAGCCCCCACGACCCTGGGATCATGACCTGAGCCAAAACCAAGAGTCAGACGCTTAACCGACTGAGCCCCCCAGGTGCCCCAAAATAGACTTTATGGTTTTTAAAGCATTTTTAGGTTCACAGCAAGATGGAGTGGAAACTACAGGGAGTTCCCACACACCCCCTGTCTCCTCCCACCATGCACACACACACAGCCTCCCCCACCATCACCATCCCGCACAAGACTGGCACATTTGCTACAATCAGTGAACCCGCATCGACACATCATTATGAACCATTATGAACCAAAGTCCGCATTTTACTATTCACTCCTGGTGCTATACATTCTGTAGCTTTGGACAAATGTAGTGCCCTAAAAATTCTCTGTACTCCGCCTACACATCCCTCCCTGCTAACCCCTGGCTAGCGTTGATCTTTTTACTGTCTCCATAATTTTACCTTTCCCAGAATGTCATACAGTTGGAATCATACAGCCTTTTCAGGTTGGTTTCTCTCACTTAGTGATATGCACTTAAAGTTCAACCATGTCTTTTTGTGGCCTGATAGCTCATTTCTTTTTAGGTGTGAATAATATTCCATTGTTTGGACGGAGCACAATTTATTTAGTCCTTAACCTATTGAAGGAAATTTTCATTATGTCCAACACTCACCAGCCCACCTTTTGATTTGAAGAGTGGAAAGTTAAGAGTGCGAAGATGAGTGTGATTTGAAGCAGTAACTCTATTTTTCCAAGTGCCCAGATTCATGATTTTTTTTGACAAACTACTTTGGATGGTACAAATCCTCTTCAAGTCCATTTATCCTGTCCTTTTGTTTCTAACAAAGGAGGGTTTTCATTCTACTACTGTAGTCTTTCTCTTCCCCCTTTTCCCCCCAGAAAAGATTTTAAGCCCAGGAATGGTGTGGCAGGATAATTTATGAAGAAATTAAATCTGTGTTTTGTTCTTGCACCTCTTGGAGGAGCAAGAGAAAGAGGTAGCTGATCTCCCCTGACCTATCAGACAATGGAGACTTCACGTCTGAGCTTTGCGCTGCTGTGCTGTTTTTGTATAGCAGGACTGAAAACAGAAGTTGGAAGATATGAGATATTTTGGTAATCTCTGTAAATTAATTCCCTCTTCTCTTGGTAACTACCTCCACTTTTGTTTATTGCCCATGCAGTGGATTTGTGCTGGGGGCTGGGGGGAGAGGGAAGAGCCTCCTTTGTTTGTAGTAATGTTTTTCTTAAGATTTTATTTATTTATTTGACAGAGTGTGAGCAAGCACAAGCAGGGGGAGAGGCAGAGGGAGAGGGAGAAGCAGGCTCCCCACTGAGCAAGGAGCCTGACGCGGGGCTCGAACCCAGGACCCCAGGATCATGACCTGAGCCGAAGGCAAACACTTAACCAACTGAGCCACCCAGGCGCCCCTGTAGTAATGAAATATATGGCTCAATCTAAAAATTAGTGGTTCGGGGATGGGTACATAACCCAATTTAGGTCAATGAGAAAGGAGAAGACATTTCCTGGAGGCTTCTGTGAAAGAAACTTGCTTGCTATTGAGAGGGAGCTTCTGGAAGAATCTCTCTTCTCTTTCTACCTTCTCCCCATCTCTGAGTGCATGCAACTAAGCATGTAGCATCAGCTGACAACCGTCTTGTGACCAGGGTGAAGCCAACTTTGTAGAGAGCAGAGCAGAAATGAGAAGAGACAGGGTCCTTGATGATGTTGTCAGGTGACTAAATCAAACCAACCCTGAAGCTTCCTCTGAACCACCAGTGATATAGGCCAGGACATCTCCTGTCCAGTTTGGGCCAGGCTGGGGAGATCTGTGCTGCTTAGGGGGAAAAGTATCAGAGCCATCACACTCAGCAGTTCTCCAGATGCCTTGCACATACACATGGGACTAGCTCCCCACTGATGGCTGTTGTTGGGTGTCTTGCCAGCCCTGCACATGGGAAATAAGATTTCATCTTATTTTTAAAAATAAAGAAAGGTACTGTTTCCTGTGCACAAGTTATGAAACAAAATTACATCCTATAATATCCAGAAGGAAAAGACAATAATGGAAAATGGTTAAGTCAATCATGGCACAAGCACTCAGTGGACCACTAGACTGTCGTTACAAATGTGTTGTAGGAAGTCTATATGAGAACATACAAAATGCAAGTATTATAAGTGGGTAAAAGCAAGATACAAAAGGATGTATTAAATTTGAATTCTGCTACGAAGAGATCACAAAAACTTCATGGAAAAATTCTGGAAGGAAACAGAGCAAAATGCCAATAATACAAGAACCACCAAAGAGTGTTTTGAGTGATACCATGGTTAGGTTGACATTTAGGAAATCCTTGGAGTCTCTGGGTGGGAACACAATCCAAAAATATGAACCCAGAATAGGTAACATGAAAGGCCTTGTTCAGTTCTTCTTTACCCCAAAAGATGAAAGTTAATTATATAGCAACTTGCAGAATCTACCGCTCTTTTTATACAAATCGTGGTCTTATCAGTTTCTATTAATATTTACTTAGTGCCCATAATGAACTGAGCACGAACCATTGTTTGCAGTGGACTCTGACATCCAAGGTGCCACCTAGTATCTGGAAAACTTGGCGTTTCTCACATGAGCAAGCTGAGCACAGCCCTCATCCGTCCAAGCTGTGGGCCGAGTGCAGCCTCTCCCCCAGTCCCAGCCATCACGACCACTGAATGGGAACCCCACAGCAGACTTGAGTCCGTCCCGAAGTTACTAAGACTTCCTTCCATCAAGGAGGCTTGCGTAGCGTCCAGGAAGGACTCTTCTCCAGGGTGCTGGAGCTTTATTGTCAGCCCCAACTCTTTTCACCTTCCCCTCCCTCCAATTATCCTAATTTTCTGGAGGTTTGAAAGCTTTGAGGAAAAGAAAAACAGTCGTTTCTCCCAAGGAGACTGGGGAACTCTGCTCTAGGATAATCTGACCCGCGTCCCGTCTATGAGGCAACTATAAATTAGTGATAGTAAAGGAAAAGGAACGGGGTCAATCACCTCCCACTGTTTGAATTGTGCACTAGAATAGAATTGAAGAGGCCAGATTTCAAAATCTAAAGAGATTCAATCTCCTTAGAAGTGCTAAAGCTGCGCTGCCCAACTCAGCTCCACTAGCCAAGTGGGGCTCTTGAGCCCTCGAAATGTGCCAATCCAACTGAGACGTGTTGTTAAGTGTAAAATTCACATGGGATTTCGAAGATTCAGTATGCCACATAAATAAATAAACGAACACAAACTATCTCATCAATAATTTTTATACTGATTACATGTTGAAATGGTAACATGTTAGATACATCAGTTAAATAGGTTAGATCAGATATATTATTAAAATTAATTTCATTTTTTTTTGTTCGGTTTTAAGTGTGGCTTCTAGGAAATGTAAAATTACATCTGTGCCTCGCATTTGGGGATCACGCTAAATTTCAATGAGATAAGTGCTGTGCCAGATACACTGCAGGGTGTCCCTCACACTCCTGTTTCCCTAGAGAAGGTAACTAACATTTGCTGCTGGGCTTCTTTGTTCCGTAGCTGGTTAGGAGCAGTCCCCTCTTTTAATCCTTAGAGCAGCCCCGCAAGGCACACGTGAATTTACCCACTTACAGATGAGAAATCTGAGGCTCAGACAAGTTCAGGAATTTGCCCACGGCTGTCCACTGATGTATGGTAGAGCCGGGAAATCCAACACTGGATTACTGTTTGGGGTGTGATCCAGTTGCCAAGGCTTTTGTCTCTGCCATGACTTGAAGACCTATATGAAAAGAAGAAGCGATGCCAAAGAAATGCAAGCAGATGAGTTCTCTAAAACTCAAATCACTTTGCACAGACAAGCCTCATTAAAAAATAGGACTACACCTCCCTAGTCCTCGGTGCCAGTTCGACAAACACGTGACTGGTGACATGTGACACAGTAGTGCCTTCCTTTTCACCTAACACCGTAGCTTGGAAAGGGGTTGTGAGTGGGTGCTGTTGAAGAGCTAGACTTTCCCCACTCAGAAAAGAAAGATTCCTGTATTTGTCGATACTTTTCAATGTAGAGGGAAGAAAAATTTGCTACTTAGCCCCGTGATTTACAAATAAACATGCTGCTGTGAATGTTATTTTTCGGATGGGTTTATAGATTCCATGAGAATGTTTAACACTACAAAATAATACAAATTGATTAAACTAATTTATACTCCTAGGGATGAATGAGAGGTTTGGTCAATCCATATCCTCCTCTTCAAAACTTGGTATTGTCAAACAGCTTCAATGACTGCCCTAGGTTTTGGTTTGGATGTTGGATTCATGAGTGTTCACATTTGTTTGTGTATTTATTTATTTAAAGAGGGAGCCATGCATGAACCTGTGTATCTTGAGCCCAGGATTACAATTAATTCAGTTCTATGTAACGATGGACCCCCTTTGAAAATAGTACAGTCACAGCATACTGATAAATGCCTGCTATCGAATTCCATAAACACCTCAGCCCAGTTAGGGACTCAAAGATCCAGCCTCAGTCCAGATACCATTCGGAGCTGGACAGGATCTGTTCTCTCTCCAGAGAACCCTTCCCCTCACCCTGTCTCCACCTGACAAGTATCATCCTACTCAGCCTGAAAAGTTCCCCTTTGCTCCACATAGTTTCCCTTCCCAAGAAAACATAACTCTCAGCATCCCGTTCCCTCAAGACTCTGCTCTTTCCTAGCAGTGACTCCAAGTTCAACCTTTAGGCACCATAGCCAAGGAGCTAGATCAATACTTTTGGTTGTATGGCCCTTTGGGCATTCCTTGTGATCCCAGGGAAGCCAACACCTGTCCCCACAGAGGTGGAGGATCAGCCTTAGATACTGGTAATCCCTACTTGGTCATCCCACAAGATTAGGCAGTTCTACTATGTACTGACTGTGTGGTCTTAAGTGAGTTAGCTAACCTCTCTGAGCTTTGGTTTTCTCACCTGGGAAATGGGAGTGATAAAGCCTCCTTTAAAGATTTGTTGTGAGAAGTGGAGATGGTACCCTCCTGGCCCGAGGAAGCTTTCAATCATGGGCACTGCGGCTGTTTGATACATTTGAGCAGGACAGCATAGCCTAGTAGACCCCTGACCCTGAAGTCCCAAGGCTAGATCTGCCACTAAGTAGCTCTGTGGATTTGGGAAAATTGCTTTATCTTTCCATGCCCAGGTCCTCATATGTAAAGTGAGAGGGTTGGACTTCAGCTGATCTCTAGAAAAAAGATCATGAGTCTCTGAGAAGAACTCTAACTACAATACTCAATTATTTATCAATGCCAATGTAGTCACCTGCTGCTAACTTTCATCAGCTACTAACTTATTCAACAGATCCTGAGGGAAGAGTTAGCACAAGCACTTTCCCAGAAAACAAGAGAAAATAATGTTGTTTTACTCGAGGGAATAATTTCCTAACCTGAAGGGTGAAGGAAATAGTGAAGGCGGGGAATAACTACCCCCAAATGTACAAGTAAAAGCTATGTTTAATGTTCAAAGCCAAGTTCAGAACTCTGATATTATTCTCCAATTATTTTTTCACCACACAAGCTTATTGCATGAGTCAGAGCTGTATTTTGTTTCTCCTTGTATAACCCTTTTCTTCTTTTATTCCTCTCCCTCAAAATGGCTTCATTCTTTCACTGTGGCTGTGTGTGTGTGTGTGTGTGTGTGTGTGTGTGTGTGTGTGAATGCGAGTGCGCGCACGCGCGCATGCATGTGTTTTCCTTGTCAGGATTCCTGTTGTTGCTCTGGTTTCAGTGAGAAAAGTCACTTTGGTCTTGAGTAAGTTTTATTTGGCAGCATAGTCCGAGGAACACCTGTTCCCATTCTTATGCTCTGTTGCCTCATAAAAGTGGAGGAGGTTGGACTCCTATATGAACCTCATAGTCATGGTCAGGGAATTCCATCTGAATTATATGTAAGCTGGATTTCAGTAGACAATAAAAAATAGAGGAACATTTTGTCTTAACCATTATTTGAACCTTCAACCCGGAGCAATTCTTTGGCTCTTCCAATAGCCTTCCTGGCTTCTCACAAGGGAGGAGACTTGTACCCTCCCCTCACACTTCTCCATGAAGTCACTCACCGAATATGCTATTTTTGTTTGTCTGCTCACAGGACTGGCCATGTTCCATGAAGAACCACTGCATACACACTGGATAAGAAACAATTGCTCTGAAATGTCAATTCACTCAGACTCCCTGGAGACACAAAATCTCTCCAACACCAGGAGACCAAAAGGAAGAAAGAGAATGAGAGGGTGACTTCATGGGTCCAGTCTCAGAATAAGCAAGAATTGGAGACGGGGATGGCTGCTAGCAAGGCCCAGAGAGCTAAGAGAAAGAAGGAGTGATGGAGTGACTCTGGCCAAAGGTGACAAGTGAACAAGGAGAGCCGGTTAAGGCCCCGGCAGTCTGTAGCCCCGTCCACCACCTACCTCTGTCTTTCTGGGCGGGCGAAGTACCGCTGCGCATGCGCGGTGGCGGTGGCAGCGGCAGCGGGGCACGTCATCCAGCCGCTCGCGAGCCGCAGTTTCCCTCCGGCCTTCTCACTGATTCCTAGCTTTTCCTGAAGACCCTGTTCTGACAAGTGTCTGCCAGAAACACTTAGAAGAGATGACAGTTCCTAGGTGCCGTCCCCTTTCCTCCACCACACCAAATTCATGCTGAGGTCACCAAAGATCTTCATGTCCCAGGAATACTTCTTAGTTCTTATTTTTCTTGATCTCATGGCCACTCCCTCCTTTTTGCAAAACTCTCTTTTCCTTTCAGTTCAGTGGCTCCACACCCTCCTTGTTTTTCTCCTGGCTTTCTAGTCACTTCCCGGTCTTTTCTCTGACCTCTGCTTCCTTTGAGATTCCTAGGCCCTCCTCTTACCAGCTTCTCCCTTCCTCGCCAGCCTCCACTATCCCCAGGCCTTCACTTACCATTGAAATTCTGACTCCTAAGTTTATGTCTCCTGCCCCTGTGTAGGCAAATGCCTACTTGACATTTCCACCTGAATGTCTCAGTGGCCCCTTCAAGTTATCCAGGTCCAAAGTCATACTTCCGATCTTCCCACCAAAATTCTTCTCTTCCAGCATTGTTCCCTTCCTTAGAAAATGGAAATTCTGCTGACAGGGTTGCTTCATCTACGAACCTAGGCATCATCCTTAACACCTCCCTCTCTGTCACCTCTCACACTCCATCAATCATCAAATCTTTTGATTCTCTGTCCTATATATCTATCTCTTGAACCCTTCTGCTTCTCTCCATCCCGACTGCCACCATCCTGACCAGGGCTACCTTACTTCTTACCCAGGCTGTTGCAGTGTCCTCAATAACTGGTCTCTTGGTATCTTCTCTTGCCCCTCAATCCATTCTTTCATCCACTATAGCCTAAGTGATCTTTAAAAGTGTAAATATGGATATACCACTGTCCTTCATTGGCCTAGAAGGCCCTGCCTAGCCCAGGCCCTAGTCACCCCTCCATCTCCTCTTGTACAGCACTAACCCTTATTCCGTTGGCTCCAACAACACTGGACTTAGTTTAACTCCTTAAAACACAACACTTTGCTTGCCTACAGCTTTTGGAAAAGCTCTTCCATCTTTCTTCAAGGCTCCTTCCACCCCCACTGACCTGAGACAGCTAACTCCTGCTCATCCTTAGAGTCTGCCCTAAACATCACATCCTCAGGGAAACCTGCCCTGACCATCCAGAAGGAGTAGATCTCCTTTTAATCATTCTCAGAGAGCCATGAAGTACTTCACAGCACACTGCATACCTGAGTTAATTAATAGCAATTTTTGTTTTAATGCCAGTCTTCCTCCTGTGGCTCGAAGTTCCATATTGGCAGAGCCCACGTCTGTTTGTCCACCACCGAGATCTCAAAGAGCAAAAATGTATTCTCTTACAATTCTAGAGGTCAGAAGTCCTAAAATCAAGGGATCAGCAGGGCTGCATTCTTTCTGAAAGCTCTAAAGGAAAATCTATGCCTGTGCCTTTTCTGCTTTCTAGAGGCTTCCCTCCTATGAGAACTTTTGTAATGACACTGGGCCCATCCAGATAATCCGGAATCATCTCCCTGACTCAAGACCCTTAGCTTAATCATATCTGCAAAGTCCCTTTAGCCATGTGAAATAACATAGTCACAGGTTCTGGGGATAAACAGGTGGACATCTTTGGGTAGGGGCATTCTTCTGCCTACCACACCTCCTATGCCCCAGAGGGTAAAATTTTTGCCAAGTTTTCTGGAACAAATCCTGAACTTTGCTTCAAAATATCACACACCATACACACTCCGTACACATCCCGATCCTGACCACATTACAACTCTCTTTCTCCTAGACCCCCTTGTAAATTAGCTTTGATTAGTCAGTCCTCGCGTATGCTCATATACTCCATAGTGTCCACGTATACACAGTCCTCAGGGGTGCTTAAAATATCCTTCCAGATTTCTGTCCCCTTGGTGAGGAAGGCAGAGCCATGGCATGGGGAAGGAATGAAGCTGGTGAAGCAGTTGAAGTGACCTTGCCTTGTTTGATGCCAGAGTCTACCCTCCCAGCTGCAAGTCTCCCTTCCAAGCTGTCCCTTTCTCGAGAAGCTGGCTGAGGGGATGGTCACAAGCTGTCTCACGTGGAAGAGTCTCAGCAAGAAGCTGTGGCTGAACATTTTTAGATACATTTATAATTTGTACAACAATGTTCAGAAAGTGCATAAATATTTGGCAATGAGTGTGGAAGCAAAGAGTTTCACGATCCAAATAATTTGCATCTTAAACACTTGACTTAATGGGTATGAAGATTCTGGAGATGAGAGAGCCTGATCCTCAAGGTCCTGCATGTACAGACTGTTCACCTCAGAGCTGGGGTGGGTGGAAACACTCAGTCCTGGGCATAGTCTCTTGTCTTGTGTTACAGTTGCCATTACATGCTCTTCCTGACTGTCACGGGAATCAAATGGAAGATATTGCTTCTGGCGGCACTCGACGTCCTAACGAGGAGTCAATCTCTTGTTCCCAGCAGGCACAATCTGGTTTTTTGAGGAAGCAAAGACGGGCGTGTTTTTCTCTCATGGCATCTATTCTCCCTGTAGTAACCGCTTCTCAGTTCTTCAATCCTTGGTCTCTTCTAGACATTATTGCTTAATGGGTGTTCTGGTTTTTCCCCAAGTTCTGATTCTTCACCCATGAAAGATTTCCAAGGGACAAGAAGCAACTGAAAACACTTTTTCTATACTCTTCTTACCTTTATTCATTAAAATAATAACCATCCCTACAAGGAAACCTCTAGGTAAGTTGTGCTAAGTTACCGCTCCCCAAGATGAACATACTCTTAGTGTGATCTCGTCATGATGTTTTAGAGCTTGGAGGCTAGAGATCATCGTCCACCCCCTCCCTCATTTTGCAGATGAGGAAGTTAAGGTATAGACACCTAAGGAAACTGTCCAAGGACATACAGGTCAGGGCTATTGACAGTTTCATAAAGCCATAAAAAGTATCAACCAAGATTCTACATATTCAGTTGATAACGATCACAGATACAGCTTCCATGTAATAAATCCAGTCTTCACGGTTTTAAAGTTTTGTGATCGTTCGAACTGAGCTAGGCCAAAGTTTACTTCAAACGCTCTATGAAAGAAAAGCTTACTAAGCAATTAATGGTATAAAAAGATCATAGAACATAGAGTTTACCTAGGTCTACTAACAAACTACTTAGAGGACACTTGCTTCTAGCTGCATGCAACTATACTTCTGATTTAAAAACCAATCGTTAAAATGGGCCTTGCAAAACTTCAGCCTAGAGTCATCTTGTTAATTATTTAATCCCCATTGTATACTCGCAATTTAAAAAATTATTTCTTTTAAACAATGAGCCTGAGAACTTTCATTGATCAAGCCTGATTATCCCTTCTATTGACTCAGAATTAGAAGGGTTCAACTGCAGGGCTTCAAAGTGAATCAGAAATTGTGTGACAAGGCCAACTCTTCCAGAACAAATGCCTTCATTCACCTTAAGTGAATCTTGGATGCTTTTGCTTTGATGAATAGGGAGGGTGGAGCATTCAGGAATTTGTTTTTCCCTACCAGTACGGATGCACTACTTTTAATGGCACCCCCTATTTTATACATCAAAATTTCTTCAGATGAAAACTGACAAGATAAGTCACTACCAGGCACTAGGTCTTCGGAGGAAGTCCCTTGCCCTTCCTCCCTGCAGCCCCACACACCATTCTCGTAGGTTATCCTATTCTGTCACTCAGCTCTCTGGGAAATAGCCAATGTGACAAGATTTGGATTAAACTCTGGACCCCTAAGCAAGACATTCAAGAAAAGTCTAATTTTTTTCTTAATTGCAAAATCAAACCAATTCTTAGTGGAAAGCTCTTTCCCTCATTTAGGACAGGGAATATTATCCAGTGCTAGGTACTTGTCAGAATCTGGCTTTGAGCTGGTTCCCTGCATTGAAAAAACATTTTTGTGTTCCCTATGATTTTGTCTCCCTCCTTCCTTCCCTTGCATCTAGGCTTGCCAGGTAAAATACAGGGCGCCCAGCGGAAGTTGAATTTCAGATAAACAACAAGTAGGTTTTTAGTACAAGTATGTCCTATGCACTATTCGGAACGTATTTCTACTTTAAAAACCTATTTGTTGATTATCTGAAATTCAAGGATCACTGGGTGTCCTGCGTTGATTGTTTGTCTGTTTAGCTCTTTGTTTTTCTAAATCTGGCAACCCTACCTGATTGTCCTCTTCCAACAGTTTTGTTCTTTCTCCTAAAATTTTCTTCAATGGCCTTTCTTCCCAATTTCCTTCCCCTCTTTAAGGACAGTTTTTCCCCCCCTTTACCTTCTGCTCTTGTTTGGTGGTGGCAGGGTATTAATTTTTAGTGATTTTGGATTGTGATGGGCAGTACCAGGCTTCTATACATATAAAGGGGCTCAGAGCCACACATCAGGTAAAATTTGAATAGGGCCTGTGTGAAGCCATCTCTTCTTTTTTTATTTTTTATTTTTTTTTTAAAGATTTTATTTATTTATTTGACAGAGAGAGAGACAGAGAGAGAGAGAGAGAGTGCACAAGCAGGGGTAGTGGGAGAGGGAGAAGCAGGCCTCCCGCAGAGCAGGGAGCCCGATGTGGGGCTCGATCCCAGGACCCTGGGATCATGACCTGAGCCGAAGGCAGACACTTAACGACTGAGCCACCCAGGCGCCCTTTCTCTTCTTCTTCTTTTTTTTTTTTTTTAAAAAGGATTTTATTTATTTATTTGAGAGAAAGAGAGAGAGAGCACCAGTGGGGGAGTGGGGGAGGGTGGTGGGGGCAGAGGGAGAAGCAGACTTCCCACTGAGCGGGGAGCCTGACACAGGGCTCTCGATCCCAGGACCCTGGGATCATGACCTGAGCAGAAGGTAGATGCTTCACCGACTGAGCCACCCAGGCGCCCCAAGCCACCTCGTCTGAAGTTCTGCCTTCAGCAAGTACCCCTCTGAGTTAAGCATTGCCTTCTCTAACTGGTACTTCTAAAACACCTCTGGGAAACATTAACACAAGTTACTAATAGCTTAGTAGAAATGGTAGTAATGATTTTTAAATTTTATCTCCATCTATTTTTTAAAGTAAAGTCCTCTTTGGAAGTAGAACATGCATACAGAAGTGTGTCCAGTTAATAAATGCACAGCTGGATGAATTTTCCCAAAGTGAACGTACTCAGGTAACTAGCATCCAGATCAAGAAATACAACATTAGGAGGGAAATCCTGTCACATGCTACAATATGGATGAATTTTGAAGGACATCAAAAGTGTGTGAAATAAACCAGTCACCAAAGGGTAAATACTGTATGATTCCACCTGTATTTATAGAAATAGAAATGGTGGTTACCAGGGGCTGGGGACAGGAAAAACGAGTTATTGCTTAATGGGTACAGAGTTTCAGTTTTACAAGATGAAAAAGTTCTGGAGACCTATTTTACAACAATGGGAATACACTTAACACTACTGAACTGCACACTTAGAAACAGTTAAGGTGGTAAATTTTATGATATGTATTTTTCACCATAATAAAAAAAAAGAAAGAAACACAATATTACCAGCTCCCCAGAAACCCTCATGCCCCTTCCCAGTCACTTCTGCCTGTCCAGGATAACCACTATTCTGATCGCCAGAAAAAGCCCATCTGCTCTAAAAAAAAACCCCTGGAGTTAGTTAGAAAAAAAGTGTATCAGCCCCCTTTCCTTCTGACGGGGAGACTCCTTCAAATCACACATGGATTTGATCGGGCCTCCCACATTGCCTGGGATACAGCAGAAGTAGCTCAAGGGGCGCCTGGGTGGCTCAGTCGGTTAAGCGTCTGCCTTCGGCTCAGGTCATGATCCCGGGGTCCTGGGATTGAGCCCCGCATCGGGCTCCCTGCTCAGGGGGGAGCCTGCTTCTCCCTCTCCCTCTGCCTGTCGCTCCCCCATTCGTGCGTGTACTCTCTCTGTCAAATAAATAAATAAAATCTCTTTTTAAAAAGGTAGCTCAAAAACACTTGCTGATTCCACGTGCACTGAGAGCCTTAGGCTTGCCAGCGCAAGAGGTGCTGAGGGGAGGGAAGGAAAGGGCACCTGAGAAAGAAGATACAAGTGCTGGAAACAAATGCCAGGTGCTCTGCAATCTTGCCAAAGGTTAGCCCTGCATACTCATTACAGCTTTATTCACTGATGATGCTTTTTTTTTTCCTTTTTCACTGTGTTGACAACATGACCTGTAGGTTCGTATTTGAATCCAGCTCAAAGTATATATTTATTTTTTTGTTGCTGTGTGCACAGCACTAAATGCTTATTTTCTTACCAGGGTGTTTATTGCCACTATGCACTGCATGAGACAAAACGGATGTGCTTGCTCATGCCTGCCTCCACATTCCTCAGGGGCAAATTCTAAACTCAAGGAAACGGAGGTTCATCTCATCTTACAACTGCCATAATATTTGATCCACCGGACTTTTTGAGTACGTCCTTTTCCAAGAGGGCGCCAGATGTTCTGATGAACAAAATAACTGTACTGTAAGCACTGATCAAGAAAAGGGATACAATTCAGCAGATGCTGGCTTTTCCTCATGATGGGCTGCGGATGCCGCTGTGGGCAGCGGTAGGAATGCCAACGGCTCAGCGGATGCCAAGAAGGAAAAAGGGAGGAAAAAAAAGAAAATGGATAAAATTGTTATTTGGGGCCACAAATGGTAGTGACTGGGGCAGAGTTCAACAATCTGCTTGTAGTCTTGAAGCCAAGGGAATATGATGTGCCACTCTTTGATGTCAGACTTCAGGCAGATATGCTGGGGACCTTGGAAACAGAACTGGTATTGTCATATCACGCTAAGGATTGGTTATTTGGATTAGTTACTGGGTCTCAGACCCAATGATTCCTTTAATAACATATATTCAGTAGCCCTCCTGTACTAACCTGAAATGAAACCCACAGGGGACACCACATACCCCTCTGCATAATTGTAAAAAAAAAAAAAAATCGACATAACACCGTGGCAGAAAGGACAAATAAAAAGAAAGTAATGTATAATAAAATAACATGCACCTCAAAATGTAAACTCTCAGGCATGGCAATCCTAGAAGACAAAATAAAGTAGCCAAATGCTTACACTATCATAGCATCAGTGTGAGGGACGGCTCAAGGCCAAGACAGACACAGGTGGGCTTTAGCAGCAACTCAAACGGCGAACTCAGTACTGCCCATGGTGCTGCGACTTCCCAACATGGTGAACAACTTTGGGGAAATTCTAAGCAAAACTAAAGGCAAGCATCCTTCAATTTATACTATGCTTGCTATCTTGGAAAGTTAGGTGTTTATTTTCACCTACGTGACAGTTCCGCAGGATATTTGAAAGTCATTCAGAACATGGGATGATTTCCAGTTCTAGCTTCTCTGGCCCCACCCTTTAAATGTCAACAGTGCTCCCCAGTCATTGTGACAACAACAACAAAAATGCCACCATCGATTTCTTAAATCCACCCCTACCCCAGGACAATACCACCCCCCATTTAGTATCCCTGATTTGGAGTAACATCTTTTATTTGCAGAAGCATTTTTTTTAAATCTTAAAACACATCACTCATAAAATGATCCATAGCCTCAACAATTTCCCCAACTATGATTCACATTCCCTCACATTAAAAAAAAAAAATTGATGTTGAATTTTACAATCCCACCAAAAAGGAGTTTCCCAAGATCTGAGCCAGTTAGATCATCAAGAGAGTCAATAAATAAAAAAAAGAGAGAGAGAGAGAGTCAATAAATAAAATTACACAGCACTTTTTGGGGGGAATACTTACTTAGTATTTTGGTCATTAAAATAATAGGTTGATCAAAGGAAAAAAGAAGAGCAAAACCCTGCATGTTGTCTCGTCAAGAAAAACAATTTAATGAGAAGGTGTCATACAGATGTAGGATAACAATAAATATTGTAATTATTGTTTTGTTCGGCTTTTGCAGTTATTCTCTTTAGTTGTGTTTTTCAAAAATACTCAGTAATTGTGAAAATTCTTTGTTAGCAGCATAAATATAAATGAAAAATCCTACACGCATGCTCACTTCCAGTCTACAGAGCACTGCCCTCAGGTTGGGTTTCATGTGTCTTGGGGCCAGCGATGGGGCTGGAGCATCTTGGTTCTAGTTCAGAAGAGCTCACTGCACTTACCTCTTCCCAACTGTGCATTCAGTGATGTCAAGTTGCTAGCCTGAAATCAGCAGTGACGGGTGACGGAAGTATTTGCGTGGAAATTGGCCAACACTACATTTAGGTCCACCACCACCCACACACCCTTGCTTCCGGAGAGTCTATTGTTAAACATTCACCAGACACCATCGCATGGGGCTGGCTCCCAGGAAAGAACAACCTGTCATAGAAGCACAAAACAAGACTTTGTTACAAACTCTTGGAAAAGAACAGTCCAAACTGGGCTCTTTAATGTTTCATCAAATTCTAGTTAAGTACCAAATGATGGCTCAAAAATGACCATGAAAACAAAACTCAACAGAAACATTAATTCACTAGTATCCAAATATTTATCTAGTACCAACTATGTGTCAGTCTACTTCAATTCTTTCTGCAACAAGACACAAATTAAATAAGTATATAATGTGCAATGGACCAATGTGTATGCTGCCAATTTAAAGGAGATAATTAAACAATGACACTAGTATTTTTCACCTTTATCAAAGGGAATACTAACATTTAATAGGCATTGTGCCAGGTATTAAACAAATATTACCTTGTTTGATCCTCACAACCACCCTGTAAGATAATCATTAGGTTGAGCCACAGGAAATTGCTGGTAGTTGACCAATTTTGACCTCCACAAAAGGCAATTTCCACCTAAATTATTTTCCCTGTTTTATAGACAAGGAAGCCAAGATCCCAATATACCAACTTGTCAAATGTCAAACAGCCAGTAAGTGACAAAGCCAGGATTCCTTGCAGACTAGAATGGCTCCAAAGGCCCTGGGCTTCCCACCACACACAGTTCCCACAAATGAAAGAACTGTTAGGCACGTGATGTGTTACACACATTCAAAGAAATCTTACAATTAAACCATTTTGAAATAACTCATGGTAAAAGAAATTAAATTAAGGACATGCATTTTGCCACATAACTAAACACTGGCTTCCTGGGTTTCTTAATCATAAATGATTAGAAATAATCATAACTGTTGATACATTTTAGAGACTGAAAAACATCTTAATAGAGATTGAAACCATTGTTTAGCTTGTTCTTAAAAACTCAAATTAATGTTTATACTTGAGAAATTCCATTAATGTTCAATTTATACTTGAAAAATTAATGCTTAATTTGTACTTAACAAATGACTTTTTAAAAATGCTATGCTATTACTAGTACAAACCACCAAAGGTCTTATATTCACAGTCTGTGATTCTCAATCTACTAGAATGATCAGTGCTTCAGAAAAGAATTACAGTCATGAATGTTTGAACCAGAGGGTATGGTATAGGAGTGTCTCAATTTTTAAAAATTGAAACGCAGGAGAATCATGACATAAAACACACATGTGTACATGTATGTATGTGAATATATATATATATCACACAACTATATATAGTTGAAACAAAAGTTTCATGAAAATTTTGATATGTGCTATATTCTCTGATATTTTCTTTTTTCTTCTTTTTCTTTTAGAGAGAGAGGGTGGGGGTGGGGAGTGGGAGGAGGGGCAGAGGGAGAGGGGGAGAGAGAATCTTAAGCAGGCTCCATGCCCAGCACGACCCTGAGATCATGAAAGGAGCTGAAATCAAGAGTCAGACTGAGTGACCCAGGCACCCCTCTGATATTTTCTATCCGACCCTGTTCCATTTCATTAAAAAATTCTGGCCACAACTTAGTATATCATTTTCTCAATTCACTAATGTGTTGTGACCGCCGGTTTGAAAAACAATGCCTTAGAGACCTTTATTTTAGAGACTTCATCTACATCCCGCATTTTATTCCTTTCCTTCTAGGATACTCTGTTCTTTGCATCTACAACTTTGACCCCCCACTTACCAGTTTCTTTCCTTCCTTCCTTGAGCAGATACTTACAAATACCCTGCTATGTGCCATCAACTGCATGCTAAGTGCTGGAGATGGAGTGCATTTATAGTCACATCCTGGGATCCCAACGTCCAGCTAATCATCATGCAGATAAACACAAACTTCCAACTGTGCTTAGTGCTATCAAGGACAGGTTCCAAGAGAGAGGGGATTCGACCTAGTTAGGGAAGAATTCTTGAGGAAATGGCACTTGAGCTGGGATATAAAGATCTGATCTAGTCTAATCTAATCTAGCCTATTCTATTTCATTAAGAAAATGCTTATCTCCATCCCCTAATCAACTTTGAGCAACGACTTAAAAGTAATAACTGTCTCCATTCACTTAGCATAACATTTTCAAGGGTCATCTGAGTTGCTGCATTGTTTTTTTTTTTTTAAGATTTTATTTATTTATTTGAGATAGTGAGAGAGAGAGAGAGAGCGCACGCACAAGAGGGAGGGAGGAGCAGACTCCCCACTGAGCAGGGAGCCCGACACAGGGCTCGATCCCAGGACCCTGGGATCATGACCTGAGCCAAAGGCAGACGCTTCACCGACTGAGCCACCCAGGCGCCCTTGAGTTGCTGCATTGTATGGACATACCATATTTTGCTTATTTATTTGTCAGTTGATGGACATTTGGGTCGTTGCCACTTTTGGCTATTGAGGAATGCTGCTATGAACTTTTGGGTAGGAGTTTTTGTATGGGCATATGCTTTCATTTCTCTTGGGTATATACCTAGGAGTAAAATTGCTGGGTCATATGGTAACTCTAATTTTAACATTTTAAGAAACTGCCAAAATATTTTCTAAAGCAGCTGCACCATTTTACATTCCCACTAGCAGTGTATGAGGGTTCCCATTTCTCCATTTCCTTGCCAACACTTGTTTATTATCTGATTACTTGATTATAACCATTCTGGTACTAGGTATGAAGCGGTATCTTATTGCAGTTTTGGTTTGCATTTCCTTGATGGCTAATGATGTTGAGTGTCTTCATGTGCTTATTGACTGTATGTCGCCTTTGGAGAAATATCTATTCAGATCCTTTACCTATTTTTAAATGGGTTACTTATCTTTTTATCACTGAGTAGTAAGAGTTATTTATACACATTTTTGATACCAGACCCTTATCACATAAGTAATTAGCAAATATTTTCTCCCTTTCTGTCGGTTGTCTTTTCACTTGCTCTTTTTTTTAAAGATTTTATTTTTAAGTAATCTCTACACCCAATGTGGGGCTCGAACTCATGACCTCAAGATGAAGAGTCACATGCTTCCCCAACTGAGCCAGCCAGGCACCCCATGTCTTTGGACTTTCTCGATGGTGTCCTTTGATGCACGAAAGTTTTGATTTGATGAAATCAAGTAACACCCTAGCTTGCACCATACAGGGAAGTATCAGGGAAGATCACGGCTTCAACCATCACCTCCATTTTACTTCAGCAATGGACCTTGATGTCATCCACAGCTGTCTGAACTCTATCTGCTTTCTTAAACCCCAGTATTCTATTCTCAGAGTAAAACCCTTCATCCTTCTGGCTTTCTCTCTACCTTGTTTCCATCTCATAGGCTCTACAAACTCTCTGAGACCTCCAATCCCCCAGCTTTCTGTTTTCTCCCTGTTTGTCACACCCTTATCTTCCAACCTTCTTATTTTCCATTCTTTTCTTATACAGCCTGGCCTTTAGAGCACAGCACTACAAACTCTCCATTCCCAGTACATTCCACCCCATTACTCCCCTGTCTATTTTCTACACTTGTTCTGCAACCTCCAACCATGTATCAGTCAGGCCATCTGCCTTCTCTACTTCCGGTGCTACTAAGAAATGTTGACAAAGTCATGCAACCTTAAGCGTTGGAACCGCTCCTGATGCATGTTCACCAACAGCAGCTGAGCTCTCAAAGCTGCCCTGCTATCCTTTCATTTGACCCACCTCACTTTACTCTCCCATTCCCTGAGATCCACTCTACTCCCCTCCCTTTCGCTCACGTCACTCCCACCATGCTCTTCCTTGAACAAGCCAAGATCACTCCCGTCTTTTTGGTGCTTGCTGATCCTTCGCCTTAAACACTCTTCTACCAGGTCCTTGAGTGGCTGAAACCTTCTTGTCATTTAGGTCTCAGTTTAAATGTCACCTCTTCAGAGAGGCCTCTCCCATCTGCTCTGTCTACTGGGGCTGCCCTCCTCCCATTGCTATCACACTTCCCTGATTTATTTTTTTATTTTCTTTATCTGCACTGTCTAGAAAATCTTACGCTTCTAAAACCCTTCACTAGCAAGAGTCAGAGACTTGCTCCTCTGTGCTCTCCTAATACCCGGTGTAGAACTTTCTTACCTAGTTGCTATTATTAATGGATTACAGGTCTGTGTTCCTTGTCCAGAGGCCAAGCTCCTTGCAGACAGATGTTGTGTCTTAGTCATCATTGGTTCCTTCAAGGTGCCCCACACAGAGCAGGCACTCAGGATGTGCAGAGGAGAGGTACAGAAACTCATGATCTCATTATCTGTGTAGCATGGGCTCTACCCATCATGACTTAGCACTAACAAGGATTAACAAGTGCTGGGAGAAGATCCGGGAGAACATACTGTTACACAAACTAAGTCATGCTGGGCACCGTTTATAATGGTAAAAATAGGGCGAAAGCACCTGAACATAGGGAACTGGATAAGTAGACTACAGTGTATGTACTCCCTGAAATTTGATGTTGCTATTAAGATGATGTCTGATGCCACGATGATAATAAGAACACGAAAACTGTACATAGAAAGGCAGGAAGAAAATAAACTAAAATGTGATGCTGAGTTTCTTTATGCAGAAGAAATATAGATGCTTTTCTTCCCCTTTTCTGAATTCTAGTTTTCTCTGTATGTATGTGTGTGTATATGTGTGTGTATGTATGTATATATATATATATATATATATATATATATATATATATAACTTCTATACTGAAATGAGCCCTAATATTTTGTTTCTAAGGAAGGGCTATAGTCCCGTTCTTTCTTTAGTTCATACAACTTCAAATATTAATTCATTGATTAATATGCTGGAGAAATGGAAGAATGCAGAGTCAGGGATTTATCCAGCATCTCTCCACAAATTAATGACAGAAAAAGACATACTACGGTAGTCCTAAAGTGATGCTGGAGAACAAAATTAATTTCCTGTAGGCTCTGTGCCATCGATATTGTATTTCAGATAGTTCTGTATTAGATCCTTAGAAACAGGCTAAATGACACTAGCAGAAGTAGCATTAAAATAGCGGAGGCTAGGGGCACGTGGCCAGCTCAGTCAGTAGAGCATGTGACTCTTGATCTCAGGGTTTTAAGTTCCAGCCCCATGTTGGGTGTAGAGATTACTTAAAAGTTTTTAAAAATGGGGGAGACTATAGGTGAAGTCCCACTTAAAGCAAAGTGGGTATAGTTCAGTTTAAGGAAAGAAAATACATGAAAGTTCATAAATTTGGGTTTGTTTCATCAAGGGACTCACAAGACAATTAGTTTGAGTTCTAAATTCCCCTAATATATTTAAAATATGACCCTACTCACACCATCTATCAGAAAATACATTTACCAAGAGAAAGCTCGTCATTGACTCAGGTACCAGAGCAAATATCTAATACAACAAATTACAGTCTATCAAAGAATTGGCAAAGTTCCTTAAGAATCACAAAAGGAGGGGCGCCTGGGTGGCTCAGTCGTTAGGCGTCTGCCTTCAGCTCAGGTCATGATCTCAGGGTCTTGGGATCGAGCCCCACTTCGGGCTCCCAGCTCAGCGGGGAGCCTGCTTCTCCCTTTGCCCACCCCCGCCCCTGTTCGTGCTCTGTCACTCTGTTCTCTCAAATAAATAAATAAAATCTTTTTTAAAAAATCACAAAAGGACTTTCAAAACTTGGATACCCCTTGTATCCAACAAGTTGTGTGGATAGAAGAGTCACTCCAACCTGGTGGTAAGTCCGAGGATGAGAAGTTTAGAGCAAAGTTAAGCCTACTTAACAAGGGAAGAGAGCAGATTTTATCAAAATGGGTAAGGGTAGGAGGATGTTTTAGCTTGGGTTCCCCCAGAACTGGGCGCTGATAGGATCCCAGTGCGAGTAGGTGATTTGGGAGGTTTCAGGAAACATCACTAGGGCAGTGGGGAAGTTAGGCAAGGAAGGGAAGGAAAGGGAGCCACTTCAGGGTGTGTTGGCAAGCAATTTGCCGCTGTGGGCCACTGGAGCATGAACCTGCTGGGGAACCCTGGGTGGCCGGAGGCACGCATCTGAGTCCCCCTGCCTGAGAAGTGAGGGCACTGTGTCCGGAGAGAGTGCCAGGCGTGAGCAGCCACTGCTGACTGCCGGAAGCTGGGCAAGAGCGCATGAGAATGCTCAGTGCTGGGGACTGCAAGTCAGGGAGCAGGGCATCTGCTGTGGATGGAGTAAACAGACGCGCGCACAGCATTTTCCTTCGCTTTGGGGCCTTTAAAAAAGTGGTTTTGGTGACTGACATTTCTGGTTGAAAGCCCTTAAGGCGGACTTTCTCCCCACCACATTCTCTGCCCTTTCCTTTCTCTTGCCCCAACACTGCTGTTGCTGCCACATCCCTCTTCCCCGCCCGCTCCGCCCGCTCTCTCCGCAGGTTCTGCCCAGTGAAGAGCAGGCCGGGGGCCTTGCTGCCCAAGCAGCTCATTCTGGTCGGACCTGTTGTCTGTTTTTGGTGGATGCGGTGCCAGGCAGCAGAAGACACAACCCGCACTGCTATTACGGCAGAAAGCCCGGAATCTTCAAAGCCTTGCCCAAAACCACCTGATTTGGTTTTATACTTGTTGAACATGTTCCCCAGGCAAGGAATGAAAGACCAAATGCAGTCACTCTAGAAGGGAAACTGGCAGTTTGCGATCCAAGAGGACTTTGTCTCTCCCTGTCTTCCTCCTCCCCTTCCTCCCCACACCCTCTTCTTTCCTAAGCAATTTTTAACCAAAGAATAATTGTAGAGTTTGTACTCTGCAGTTTTATAGCACGAAAACACTTGGCAGAGGAAACAGTAACAGTCAACGCCACCTTGCCCCCTGCATGTGCTTATGTCACAAAAGGGCAAACTGCTGTCTCAGAGCTGGAGGAGGGCTGGGAAGACAGCTCTGCCCACGGGGCGTCGGTGCCTTGGCGCAGGGAGAGGACACCCTTCCAGGTGTCAGAAGCCTTTCACGTGGACAGTGTCTGGGCCTCTCCTCCCTATCCCACCCCCTGGAACTAGGGCTGCCTCCAGGACACCTCAGTGTGGATTTTAAGGCACCTCCCCCTTCCTCCTGCAGCACACAGCCCCATGCTGGGGCCCTCCACTGGGCAAGTGGGGGATGGGCCAGATTTCAGTTCCTGCTCAGTGCCCTTGGCCAGGTGTCTGGGGACTGTCTCTAGGACTGGTGGAAACCTTGCTGGGCCTGGTGGAGGTCACCCCGCCCCAGGTTACTCATACAGTTTACTCATCGCACTTCTCTTTAAGCACTTGCTTCAAGATCCTGAAAGGTCATTCTTTCCACTTTGGAGGACAGCTCCTTACTTCTGTCTCAACTTGCTTCCTTTATAAATTACCTGGGAACTCCTGCCTCTCCATTTCAGTTAGCTTACCTAGATCTTTGAGCCTCTTGTATCAGCATGACCCCCCCAAGGCTATTTCACTCTTCCCCCCACAAAGTGGCATTACTTTGTGGCAAGGTATCTGGGAAGGTGAAGGAAGGAAATGGTCAAATTTGCATAAAGGGGGTTATGGGGGAAATTTGCCTAAGAAGCCCAGGTGCCTTTTGGGAGGAAAGTAACCTAGACCCAGGGCAGAGATTCCTTTCCAAACCTATGGTAGAGACCATGACTTTATGACTTGAATGAAGGGCTATAGGTGGGGGAAAGGAGACACAGAGAGTGGGGGTTGACCCTGGATTGGCTAAAGGCAGGAAGAAAGCAGGATCTGGGTCCAGGATACAGCCAACACCAGACATGTGCTGACCGGGTTCTCCTGACACCAAACCACCACCCTCAGGAGGGACTTGTATGAGGAAATCGGCAAGCTGCCCTTTCAACAGTTGGCCCCAGGGTTGCCAACCTCAGATATAATCTAGGGATTCTGGAAGCCACTATTGGAACCACTGGCTTCAGAGGCACACCAGACCTCTTGAAAGATACACCTGCAACACTGAAGCTTCCCACCATGCCTCCTTCCCCACTTAAAGGCAGTCTGGATTTGTCTCACATGACCACCATCTGATTGGTGGAACTGAAATTGCACAGCTTCCAGGGAGTCTGGGAAATGTAGTTTTTTGATTTATTAGAGTCAGCTACACATAAAGGCACACTGAAAGGAGGCTCACTGAAATAGACGTGGAATAACCATTTCCATCACGGTTCTCCTGTTTGAAAACTTTCAGTGGCTCTCCATCTGGACAGCACTGTTGAAGGAAAGCAGGGCCTGGGTCCCGGATACAACAGTCTCCAGCAATGATTTCCAAACTGTAGACCACGGAACCTGGGGAGACGTGGAGACGTCACAAGAGGTTCTTGAACCCCCTTGCACTCCGGTCATTTTCCGTGGACTGGAGAAAACCATTTTGGCTTCCATACATGTGTTTACCTATTAGTCAAATATGGCAGCAATAGTGATTCAAAAAATATAAATCACATAAAAACCTTCCTTACAGATGCTCTGTTCCTCAGCCACAGACCCCACTCTACCTGGAATGGGGATATTATCTCCCTCCTCTCTTGCCAATTCCTATTGATCATCCGAGACTCAGCCCAGCCCACCACCTCCACTGCCCTGGCAGGTGATTCTCTCTGACCTCCTCAGGCTAGGGTAGATGATTCTCATCTGTTCTCTCTTAATATCCTGGTGAGTTATACTAACGATAACAAAATAAAACCAAACTTTTATTGGCTTACTTTGTGCCAGGCTCCATGAGGTATGTAGTTTTATTATCCCATTTTACAGATGAGGACACTGGGGCACAGAGAGTTTACATAACCTGCCCAAGGTGACATGTGGCTGTGACTCAATCCCAGGCAGCAGTCTGACTTCAGAGCCCATGTCCTTGGTCAGTACTCTCAGCAACTCTTATCCTATCTATTATTACACTGCCCACCCTGCTATTTATCTGTCTATCCATCTACATCTTAATCCATGCATCTGACTTCACAAATAACCAATGTCTCTCTATGATGTTAAAATGGAACAAGAAAAAGTCAAAAGTTTTTCCTCCTTTCCCAACACATTCAAAATTCACAGGACCGGGGTCCAAATTGCTTGATCCTTCCTTCTCTCATCCTCCATTGTCTGTTAATACAGGGATTATTTTCTCCTTCAGCACAGAACACCATACTAAATTACAGAGCAGACTATGAAATTGCTACCCTCCGCTCTCTTCTTTGCATGTTGTCTCTAAAAGAGATTCTTTGTATTGCTTGTATAAATACAAGACAGAACCCACCACTGCTTTGAAGTCATGTGGGCAAATGCATCAGCAGCTCTGAGCTCTGCTGGCGCAGACCTCCCGGCCAGGATCCAACAAGCACTCCTCAGGAAAGGACGGGACTCCTGGGAACCCCAGCCTGGGAACAGCATTCTCATGCAGACATTTAAGAGTGAAAGTGAGGTGAGCTTGACACTTCCCCGAGAATCAGAAGGTGTTTCTATATCTCTTTTTGCTTTTACTGTTTATTACCCTGTCTGTCTAACACTGAGACACCTGCCCACAACTCTGCGCATTAATACCTGGGAGGCTCGGCTTATACTAGCCAATGGTCCTGCTGTTAAGTCCAAAGTAAGCTAGCAGGTCATTCCCTCCACTGGGCAGCCATACACCTTTCATACCCTGGAAGTGCCAGCTTACCCCAGACCCATCTCTCTTCTTGCTCGAACTCCTTTCTCTTCCTTTTCTTCTTTGTCTGATTTCTACTCACCCCATTCGTTATGCTTCATAAACCAGGCATTTCCTTTTCCCTCTTAAGGTAACTTATAAAGAAGCTTTCTTTAGTCATCTTTCAAATATGCTGTTCAGGCACCTATATGGGGAAGCCCTCCCTGACTGAGGCTTGTGTCCTCTTCAGGAGACAGCCAGGCAACCTGTCAGATGGATCAGGCATCACGGCTTTGCAAATCTCCTCCCATGTGATTTACATATCCGAAACCGACATTGCTCCCAGTAGGCACACTATTTTACCAAGGCACATCATGTGCAGGAGACATAAGAAAGCACATCAAATATGCTTAAGGGGTGACTTTTGTAACTCATTATTGTTTTAAGACATCTTAATTCCTATTCAGGCTAAATGACCCAGTATATCCATAACCATCTTAGAGACTGTCAGTTCAATCTATAGAGAGAGTGGCATGTTGTCAAAATAGTGTTGCACAAACCCTCTAAGGAAAGCCAAAAACAAAAAAAAAGCACTAATGTGAATTACACAAATATTACAGAGTCAATGAGACGTGGCGTTTAATCCTCAGCTGATGTTGACACTGAGCAGCACACTGACAAAAGCCAAGAAGAATCTGAGTTTAATATGGTCAACTAATCTTCGACAAAGCAGGAAAGAATATCCAATGAAAAAAAAACAGTCTCTTCAACAAATGGTGCTGGGAAAATCGGACAGCCACATGCAGAAGAATGAAACTGGACCACTTTCTTACACCATATACAAAAATAAATTCAAAATGGATGAAAGACCTAAATATGAGGCAAGAAACCATCAAATTCTTAGAGGAGAACACCGGCAGCAACCTTTTTGACCTTGGCATAGCAACTTCTTACTAGACACATCTCCAGAGGCAAGGGAAACAAAAGCAAAGATGCACTATTGGGACTTCATCAAGATAAAAAGCTTCTGCACAGCGAAGGAAACCATCAACACAACTAAAAGGCAGCCTATGGAATGGGAGAAGATATTTGCAAATGACATATCTGATAAAGGTAGAGAACTTATCAAACTCAACACCCCAAAAATAAATAATCCAGTTAAGAAATGGGAAGAAGACATGAATAGACATTTTTTCCAAAGAAGGCATAGAGATGGCCAACAGGCACATGAAAAGATGCTCAACATCATTTATCATCAGGGAAATACACATCAAAAACATGATGAGATACCACCTCACACCTGTCAGAATGGCTAAAATTAACAACACAGGAAACAACAGATGTTGGCAAGGATGCAGAGAAAGGGGAACCCTCTTACATCTTAAACTGATGCAGCCACTGGAGGACAGTATGGAGGTTCCTCAAAAAGTTAAAAATAGAACTACCCTACAATCCAACAATTGTACTACTAGGTACTTACCCAAAGGATACAAAAATACAGATTCAAAGGGGTACATGCACCCCGATGTGTACAGCACCATTATCAACAATAGCCAAACTATGAAGAGAGCTCAAATATCCATTGACATGGATAGATTCTTTGTATTGCTTGTATAAATACAAGACAGAACCCACCACTGCTTTGAAGTCATGTGGGCTTGGATGGATAAGGAAGATGTGTGGTGTGTGTGTGTATAATGGATAAGGAAGATGTGTGGTGTGTGTGTGTGTGTGTGTGTGTGTGTGTGTGTGTGTAATGGAATATTACGCAGCCAACAAAAAGAATGAAATCTTGCCATTTGCAATGATGTAGATGGAGCTAAAGTGTATTATGTTAAGTGAAATAAGTCAGAGAAAGACACATATCATATGATCTCATTCATATGTGGAATTTAAGAAACGAAACAGATGAACATATGGGAAGGGGGGAAAAAGAGAGAGGGAAAAACCACAAGAGACTCTTAAGGATAGAGAACAAACTGAGAGTTTCTGGAGGGGAGATTGGCAGAGGATGGGCTAAATGGGTGATGGGCATTAAGAAGGGCACTTGTTATGATGAGCACTGGGTGTTTTTTGTAAGTGATGAATCACTAAATTCTACTCCTGAAACCAATATTACACTATATGTTAACTAACTAGAATTTAAATAAAAATTTGAAAAGGGAAAAAAAAGAATCTGAGTTTAGAGCATGCATTCTCAGCCTTTGCTGCGCACTGGAATCACTTGGATATTTTTTTAAAATCCCCATGTCTGGGCCACACCCCATGGCAGTTAAATCAGAATCTTTGGGGGTAGGAGCCAGGCATTATTACATTTAAAGCTCCCCCACTAATATGCAGCCAAGTTGCAAAGTCACTGGTTTAGAACATCTGGCCCTTGCTCAGAACTACCCAGGCCCTCCTTTTCAGCTTTATCAAGTGTGTAGGGCAGGGGAGAGGGCACCACATGCCTGGTCATGCCACTCACCCATGCCAGCTCAACTTGCCAGCTGCCCACTCAGCTATGGAAGCTACCTAAAAGGGGGAGACTCTGGGTAGAGGTGACACTCAGGTGAGGGTTAAGGTTGGTAGATACCAGAGCACTGAAAGTGGGAGAGCCAAGGCACAAGCAGAAGAGCCATGAGTGTATATTCAGTGGCAATCTGTGATGTCTTTATTGGCCCTGCCCCAAAGGGGCATGTTGGATTTGCCACTTGGACATATTGCCAGCTGATATTCAATTGAAAAAGAAAAAGTCCTGGCGGGGGGGGGGGGTACAAAGGGCATGAAGGGAGCTTCTGAAGTGCTGGTCACATTCTGTTTCTTAAGTTGGATACTGGTTACACAGGTATGTTTAGTTTGTGAAATATGTCCACCTTTACATTTATGACATGTATATATTATGTATGTACGTTGTGCTTTAGTAAAAAGTTTAAAAGAAAGAGCGAGAGGGCGGAGTTGGAAGCCTACATGTTGGCATGTGAGGCACCGCATTCCCCCAGCCCATGGGTTGTTTTCCTTTGGATGAAGGAGGTCAAACTCATTACTAAATTATTTAGTTTTCACTTGAAAGTTTTAGGGATGAGGTGGGAAGAAGGCTGCTGAAGTCTCAGTACTGCTGCTAGACACAGGTGAAGGGACTTGGGCTGCTTTTCAGGGATCTCCGAACCATGGGAAGCCATTGGGGAACCACTGAAGCATTCTTCCTCTTCCAGGACTTAGGGTGAATGTGTTAAGAAGAAAAACTAAGAGAGGGAATTTGAGGAGTTAATATGGCAATTTGATCATTAGGCATTATGCCAAAACAGCACTTTGTATGAACAACTGAAGAAGAATCAATAAACTCAAACAATGGTGACAGCTGGAGGCAAAGGAAGATGATTATGGGCTTTGAAGAAGCAATAGTTAAGAACCAGTGTCAAGATTGGGGAAATCAAGAAATGGGCAGAAGACATGAACAGACATTTTTGCAAAGAAGACATCCAAATGGCCAACAGACACATGAAAAAGTGCTCAACATGACTTGGCATCAGGGAAATACAAATCAAAACATCAATGAGATACCACCTCACACCAGTCAGAATGGCTAAAATTAACAAGTCAGGAAATGACAGATGTTGGCAGGGATGTGGAGAAAGGGGAACCCTCCTACACTGTTGGTGGGAATGCAAGCTGGTGCAGCCACTCTGGAAAACAGTATGGAGCTTCCTCAAAAAGTTGAAAATAGAGCTACCCTACGACCCAGCAATTGCACTACTGGATTTACCCCGAAGATACAAATGTAGTGATCTGAAGGGGCACCTGCACCCCAGTGTTTATAGCAGCAATGTCCACAATAGCCAAACTATGGAAAGAGCCTAGATGTCTATTGACAGATGAGTGGATAAATGTGGGGTGTGTGTGTGTGTGTGTGTGTGTGTGTGTGTATAATGGAATGTTACACAGCCATCAAAAATGAAATCTCGCCATTTGCAATGACGTGGATAGAACTAGAGGGTATTATGCTAAGTGAAATAAGTCAATCAGAGAAAGACAATTATCATATGATCTCACTGATATGCAGAATTTAAGAAACAAGGCAGAGGATCACAGGGGAAGAGAGGAAAAAATGAAACAAGACAAAACCAGAGAGGGAGACAAAGCAAAAGAGACTCTTAATCTTAGGAAACAAACTGAGGGTTGCTGGAGGGGAGGGGGGAGGGGGATGGGGTGGCTGGGTGATGGACATTGGGGAGGGTATGTGCTATGGTGAGCGCTGGGTGTTGTGTAAGATTGATGAATCACAGACCTATACCCCTGAAACAAATAATACATTATGTGTTAATTAAAAAAAAAAAAAGATTGGGGAAGACATTTTAATAGTCTGTAGCACAAAAATATGGGTGGCCTATGAATTATCATTAAAGTACCTAATTTATGAAAAGAAAAAAAAAAGAAAGAGCGAGCGAGAGAGAGACCCTACTCTGATCATTGATAAAAGGCCATGGATGCTATCAAAAATAAAAAGCCCACCAGCCTATTTACAGCAGTTAGTTTGATAAGAGCTCTCTCTATATTAGAAACCATCCAAATGATAAAGACTCAGTTGAATAAATTAAGGGTCAGCCATACAATGGGATACTATGTAGCTATTAAAATTTTATGTTGTAGGAGACTATGTCATGACATGGAAAAATGCTCACAATCCATTTTAAATTAAAAAAAAACACAAACTGTGGATGGGCCCAGACATTTCTCCAAAGAAGACATAGGGATGGCCAACAGACACATGATAAGATGCTCGACGTCACTCGTCATCAGGGAAATGCAAATCAAAACCACAGTGGGATTTCACCTCACACCTGTTAGAATAGCTAAAATCAATAACACAAGAAACAACAAGTATTGGCGAGGATGTGGAGAAAAAGGAACCCTCTTGCACTGTTGGTGGGAATGTAAACTGGTGCAGCCACTATGGAAAACAGTATGGAGGTTCTTCAAAAATTAAAAATAGAATTACCATAGGATCCAGTAATTCCACTATAGGGTGTTTACCCAAAGAATATGAAAACACTAATTCAAAAAATATATGCACCCCTATGTTTATGGCAGCATTATTTACAATAGCCAAGATATGGAAGCAGCCCAAATGTCCATCCACAGATGAATGGATAAAGAAGATGCGATATATAGATACACACAATGGAATATTACTCTTCCATAAAAAAGAATGAGATCTTGCCATATGCAACAACATGAATGGAGCTAGAGAGTACTATGCTAAGTGAAATAAGTCAGAGAAAGACAAATACCCTATGATTTCACTCATATGTGGAATTTAAGAAACAAAGCAAATGAGCAAAGGGAAAAAAGAGAGAGACAAGAAACAGACTCTTAAGTATAGAGAACAAACTGATGGTTACCAGAGGGGAGGTGGGTGAGGGGATGGGGGAAATAGGTGAAGGGAATTAGAGTACACTTGTCATGATAAGCACTGAATAACATACAGAAGTGTTGAATCACAATATTTTACACCTGAAACTAATACAACACTATATGTTAACCCTACTGGAATTAAAATAAAAAACTACTTTTATAAAGGTTGATGATAGGGGTGCCTGGGTGGTTCAGTTGCTTAAGCGTCTGACTCTTGGCTCCAGCTTAGGTCATAATCTCATGGGTTGTGGGATCAAGCCCAGCTCCACACTCAGCAGGGAGTTGGCTTGAAGATTCTCTCCCTCTGCCCCTCCCCCAACTTGTGTGCTCTCCCTCTCTCTCTTTCTCTCTCAAATAAATAAGTAAATAAATCTTTTTTTAAAAGGGTGGATGATAAAATGTTTTTATATATGTAATACATATTACTATTTTTCTATGCACACAATTTTTTAAGATACATAAATACACCAGACTTATGCGAGATAGAAAGTTAGACAAAAAGGGAGTGTGTAGATTGGACCTGGATTCAAGTCCCAACTCAGCTATTTATTAGTAATTCTTTGCCCTTGGCCAAGTTGCTGGAGTTTGTAAAAACAGGTTTATTGAGATATAATTCACACTCTATACAGTTCACCTATTTAAAGTATACAAATCACTGTTTTTTAGTATATTCACAGAGCAACTATCACCACAATATGATTTTAGAACACTTTATCACTCCAAGGAGAAACGCTGTACCGATTAGCAGTCACCCTCCATTCCCCCCAATTGTCCCAGCCCCTGGCTACCACTCATCTACCTTCTGTCTCTATACAGTTGCCTATTCGGGACATTTCATATAAATAGAATCATAGGATATGTGTTTTTTGTGTGTCTGACTTCTTTTCCTTGCCATAATCTTTTCAAGGGTCATCCACATTATAGCACTTATCAGAACGTCATTCCTCTTCGTTGCCAAATGATATCCCATTGTACGGATATATCATGCTTTGCTTATCCATTCATCAGTTGGTGGACATTTGGGTTATTTCTACTTTTTGGATATTATAAAGAATGCTGCTCTAAACGTTCACATAGAAGTTTTTGTGTGGATGCATGTTTTCATTTCTCCTGGGTATACATCTAGAGTGGAACTGCTAGATGCGGTATAATACAAAAACATACTTGGCCTTTGCCCACAGTTTCTGGTATAGAGCTCCTAAAACCTTGGAATTTTCTGAGTAATAGGTGGGTGTTTTTGTTGTTATTCATAACAAGCCCCTTTTAATCACACCTGAGCTTATGCTAATGAGGTGACTTAAGGAGGTACCCCTAGATGGTCATAAGATAGGGTTGGTCATCAGAAAGGTTAAGTGATCAGAGTTGGAAATTTCAGTCCCACCCACTGACCTATGGGAAGGGGAGGTGGTGCTGGAGCTCTACAAAAACTCGAAATATGATATTTGGAGAGTTTCCAGGTTGCTGAACACATGAATTTGCTGGGAGGATGCTCCACACTCCCTCCCCTCTCCATACCTTGCCCTACGCATCCCTTCCACCTGGCTGTTCCTGAGTTGTATGCTTTGTAAGAAAGCAGTAAACATAAATAAAATATTTCTCTCAGTTCTGTGAGCCATTCTAGCAAACTACTGAATCTGACGAGGGGGTCATGGAAACCTCTGCTTTATAGCCAGTCACTCAGAAGTATGAGTGACCTGAGACTCGCAACTGGCATCTGAAGTGGGGGCAGTCTTGCGGAACTAAACCCTTAAATACGTGGAATCTGACAGTAACTCCATATAGTTAGTGTCAGAATTGAATTGTTGGACATCCAATTGGTGTCCAGAGAATTGGAGAATTGGTTGATGGGTGTCAGAGTACTCTCCAGATTGGGTCATATGGTGACTCTGCATTTATTTAACTTTGGGAAAATAGACAAACTGTTTTCCAAAGCAGCTATACCATTCTACATTTCCCCCAGCAGAGTATGAAGGTTGCAATTTCTCTATATCCTTGCCAACACTTGCTATTCTCTGTTTTTATTATAGCCATTTTAGTAGGAATGAAGTGATACCTCATTGTGGTTTTGATTTGTATTTCTCTAATAACTAATGATGCTGAGCATCTTTTCATATGTTTATCAGCCATTTGTATATCTTGTTTGGAGAAATGTCTGTTCAGATCCTTTGCTCATTTTTAAAATGGATTATTTAACTTTTTATTATTGAGTTGTACAAGTTCTTTATATATTCTACATATAAGTCCCTTATCACATATTTGATTTGTAAATTTTTTCTCCAATTCCATGGTTGTCTTTTCACTTTCTTGATGGTATCCTTTGAAGCACATAAGTTTTAAATTTTGATGAAATCCAATATATCTTTTTTCTTTTTGTCATCTGTGCTTTTGGTGTCATATTTAAGGAGGCTTTCAGGAACCACAAGTTTTAATCCTCATATTCTTGGTGCCAAGAACAGAAGCTGGCATATAGCAGGTGCACAATATTTGAGAATTGAGATGACATATCTTTCTTTAACTAAACTTAGGAATTTATTGAGCACTGGATCAATTATCTATTGCTGTATAACACATGACCTCAATTTAGTGGCTTAAAACCACAAACATTTCATTTTGCTCACGATTCAATGGGTTAGTTGAGCAGTCCTTCAGATCCAGGCTGGCCCATGTGTCTTTGTTCAGCTTATAGGATGGCAGGTGGGTGGATGATCTAGAAAGGCCTTGTCACATGTCTGGTAGTTGGTAGCCTGTCAGCTGGGATGCTTGGTTCTCCTCCATGTAGCCTTTTACGCACAAGCAGGCTAGCTTATGGTCATGTTAGGGTTCTAATTCCAAGTTTTAATACCCAAGCATTTTTTAAATTTCTGCTTGTATCACATTTGCTCATGTCCTATTGACCAAAGAAATTCACACAGCCAAGCCAAGATTTAAGAGATGGAGATTCCAGCTCTTCTGAGAAAGGAAGAATTTGTGGCCATTTTTGCAACCTACCACAAATACCTTCTATTTTCCTAGCACTGTTAGGCTCTTATGGAGGATGGAAACGGAGGCCCTCTCTTCCTTCCAAGGAGCTTACAATGTCAGGGCCTTTGATCATTCAACAGATATGTATGGACTATCTATTATGTGATGTCAGACAGAGTTGTGGGCTCTTGAGATACCTCAATAAGCAGAACAAACTGCAATCCTTTCCTCTGCAGAATTTATATTCTAGTAGAAATTACAATAGGAAAAACTGCAAATAGAGTCCCAACAAATTCTTCTGGTGGAGGTGAATATTTCTTTGATTGCACCTATATACAATCAACATTAAATCCAAGATTTAGTCCTGGGAGCAGGAGGAATGTAGAAGCACCCTTAAGAACACTCAACAAAAGAAGACCAAACAAAACCCAAAACTAGCAGAAGGAAGGAAATAATAAAGATGAGAGCAGAAATAAATGATATAGAAACTAAAAAAAAAAAAAATAGAACAGATCAATGAAACTAGGAGCTGGTTCTTTGAAAAGATCAACAAAATTGATCAACCTCTAGCCAGACTCATCAAAAAGGGGGGGGGGGTCTCAAATAAACAAAATCATAAATGAAAGAGGAGAAATAACAACTGACATCACAGAAATACAAAGAATTGTAAGGAAATATTATGAAAAATTACATGCCAACAAATTGGACAACCTAGAAGAAATAAATTCCTAGAAACATATAACCTACCAAAATTGAAGCATGAAGAAATAGAAAATTTGTTTTTTGTTTTGTTTTGTTTTTAAGATTTTATTTATTTGACAGAGAGAGAGAGAACACAACAAGCAGGAGCGGCAGGCAGAGGGAGAGAGAGAAGCAGGCTCCCTGCCCCATGCGGGACTCGATCCCAGGATTCTGGGATCGTGACCTGAGCTGAAGGCAGACGCTTAACCGACTGAGCCACCCAGGTGCCCAGAAATAGAAAATTTGAATACACCAGTTACTAGCAATGAAATTGAATCAGTAATCAAAAAATTCCCAACAAACAAAAGTCCAGGACCAGATACCTTCAGAGATGAATTCTAGCAAACTTTTTTTTTTTTAAGATTTTATTTATTTATTTGACAGAGAGAGACACAGCGAGAGAGGGAACACAAGCAAGGGGAGTGGGAGAGGGAGAAGCAGGCTTCCCGTGGAGCAGGGAGTCCAATGTGAGGCTTGATTCCAGAACCCTGGGATCATGACCTAAGCCGAAGGCAGATGCTTAACAACTGAGCCACCCAGGGCCCCTCTAGCAAACATTTAAAGAAGAGTTAATACCTGTTCTCAAATTTTTTCAAAAACAGAAGAGGAAGGAAAACATCCAAATTCATTCTATGAGGCCAACTTACCCTGATACCAAAACCAGATAAAGACACCACAAAATTAGAGAACTAGAGGCTGATACCTCTGATGAACATAGATGCAAAAATCCTCAACAAAATGTCAGCAAACTGAACCCAACAATACATTTAAAAAGTCACCACAATCAGGTTTATTCCTAGGATGCAAGGGTGGTTCAATATTCACAAATCAATCAATGTGATACATCACACCAACAAGAGAAAGGATAAAAACCATATGATCCTTTCAATAGATACAGGAAAAGTATTTCACAAACTACAGCCTCCATTCATGATAAAAACCCTCAACAAAGTAGGTTTAGAGGGAAGAGACCTCAACATAATAAAGGCCTTATATGAAAATCCCACAGTTAACATCATACTCAATGGGAAAAACTGAGAGCTTTTCCTCTAAGGTCAGGAACAAGACAAGGATGTCCACTCTCTCCACTTCCACCCAAAATAGCACTGGAAGTCCTAATCACAGCAATCAGACTACCAAAAGAAATAAAAGGCATCCATATTGGTAAGGAAGAAGTAAAACTTTCACTATTTGCAGATGACATAATACTACATATAGAAAACCACAAAGACTCCCCCAAAAAACTACTAGAACTGATAAATGAATTCAGTAAAGCTGCAGGATACAAAATCAATGTACACAAATCAGTTGTATTTCTATACACTAATAATAAAGCAGCAGAAAGAGAAATTAATAAAACAATCCCATTTACAATTGCACCAAATATAACAAAACACACAGGCATAAATTTAACCAAAGAGGTGAAAAACCTGTACTCTGAAAACTATAAAACACTGTTGAAAGAAACTGAAGATGACATAAAGAAATACCATCATCATGGATTGGAAGAACAAATATTGTTAAAATGGCTATACTACCCAAAGCAATCTTCACATTTAATGCAATCCCTATCAAAATACCAACAGCATTTTTCACAGAATTAGAACAAACAATCCTACAATTTGTATGGAACCACAAAAGACCCTGAATAGCCAAAGCAATCTTGAAAAAGAAAACCAAAACTGGAGGTATCAAAATTCCAGACTTCAAGTTATATTACAAAGTTGTAGTGATCCAAACAGTATGGTACTGGCACAAAAACAGACACACAGATCAATGGAACAGAATGGAAAGTCCAGAAATAAGCTCACAATTATATGGTCAATTAATCTTCAACAAAGGAGGCAATAATATACAGTGGGAAAAAGACAGTCTCTTCAACAAATGGTGTTGGGAAAACTGGAGAGTTACGTGCAAATAATGAAATTGGACTACTTTCTTACACTATACACAAAAATAAACTCAAAATGAATTAAGGATCTAAATGTGAGACCTGAAACCATAAAAATCCTAGAAGAGAGGACAGGCAGTAATTTCTCTGACACTGGCTGTGGCAACATCTTTCTAGATATGTTTCCTGAGGCAAGAGAAACAAAAGCAAAAATTATACTATTGGGACTACATCAAAATAAAAAGCTTCTGCACAGTAAAGGAAACAACCAACAAAACTAAACAACAACCTACTGAATGGGAGGAGATATTTGATAAAATGACATATCTGATAAAGGGTTAGTATCCAAACTATATAAAGAACTTACACAACTCAACACAAAAAAAAACTTTAAATAATCCAATTTAAAAATGGGCAGAAGACATGAACAGATATTTCTTCAAAGAAGACACACAGATGGCCAACAGACACATGAAAAGATGCTCAACATCATTCATCGTCAGGGAAATGCAAATGAAAACCACAATGAGATATCACCTCACGCCCTTCAGAATGGCTAAAATCATCAACACGAGAAACAGTAAGTGTTGGTGAGAATGTGGAGAAAAAAGAACCCTCGTGCAAAGAAATACAGAAACACTAATTCAAAGGGATACAGGCACCCCTATGTTTATTGCAGCATTATTCACAATAGCCAAATTACAGAAGCAGCCCGAGTGTCCATCAATAGATGCATGGATAAAGAAGACGTGGTGTATATATATACTAGAATATCACTCAGCCATCAAAAAGAAAGAAATCTTGCCATTTGCAGCAATATGGGTGGAGCTAGAGAGTATTATGCTAAGCAGACTAAGCCAATCAGGGAAAGACAAAACCATATGATTTCACTCATGTGTGAAATTTAAGAAATGAAACAATGAGCAAAGGAAAAAAGAGAGGCAAACCAAAAAACAGACTCTAAACTATAGAGAACAATCAGATGGTTACCAGAGTAAAGGTGGGTGGGGGGATGGGGGAAAGAGGTGAAGGGGATTAAGAGTACACGTATCATGATGAGCACTGAGCAATGTACAGAGTTGGTGAATCACTATATTGCACACCTGAAACTAATGTAACACTGTATGTTAAGTATACTGAAATTTTTTTAAAAGACTAAAATAATTGTAAGTATTCACATATTCTGATCTTCCTATGGAAACCCTAGACCCTCTTTACAATAAATGTTCTTACCATTTGAAAAAATAATAACAATAATTAAAATAATAAATAAATAAGAACACACAACAAAAGGACAGAAGATTGTGAGGTATCCTAAGGAAGAGAAGCGGACTCCTATAGAAAATGGAGATTTGTTTTTATATTCTAAAAGTGGGTTTGTGTCCGTCAGGTTTCAACCAGAAACATATAACCAACCAGAGATATATATTAAGAGATTTAGTGCAAGGAAACACCTTGTACACTTGTGGGGGTGGCCAGGTAATTCTGAAACCCTTGGGGCAGGCTGACAGGAAGAGCAGGCTGGAACTCGGGCATGAGCCAAAGCTGCAGTCTGCAGGCAGAATTCCTTCTTCTGGGCGACCTCAGCTCTGCTCTTAAGGCCTTTCACCTGAATGAATCAGGGTCACCCAGATTATCTAAAATAATCTCCCTTAAAGTCAAGTGATTATGGAGTTTAACCACATCTACAAAATACCTTCACAGCAGCACCTAGATTAGTGTTCAGTTGAATAACTGGGGACTAACTAGATTCTTAAGGCCAGGCTGACACATAAAAATGACCATCACAGGGTTAGATTGCACAATGCTGTGAGTATACTAAAAACCGCTGTACATGTTAAATGGGTAAATTATGTGGCATGTGAAATATGTCTTCATAAAGCTGTAAAAAAAAAGGGGGGGTTAACTCTGTGCTTTGGGAGATCAAATTTAAAAAATAAATGTGGGCTTCTTTTAAAGAAAAGTAATTATGAATGTGCTTGGCTCAGCCTGGAAAGGCAGAACAAAAGCTGTAATCCATGAGAAATGTGGGTTAACTCACCCTAAGCCTGGCACTATTCTGCCCTCTCAGGGAGAAGTCCAAGTAATTTCTCCATGGCTTCCTTATTGCCTCTGTGCCACAGACTCATTCATGTTTATACTCCCCAGCCAGTCACCAGAGGAGACAGACACTGGGAGAGCCAAAAAGCAAGGTCTGTGCTGAGAGCCCAGGAGGATCCTCAGGACTGTGGGCTGCTTTGGGGATGTAGGACCTGGCACCACCTAATAAAAACCATGTTACCTCTAATAAACTCTCCGTCTCCTCTGTGGCTTATTAGAGGCTCAGGTGGCTCTGGACTGTGGGCAGCTGTTAGAGCTCAGCTACAGAGACAAGTAAGTAGGTGGAAAGTTGCAAAAAAAAAAATGTGCAGTGAAGTCTAGATGTGTTCCAGGGATTAGGAGCAGAGTGAGATCATTCCGGGCTGGAAGAGCTGGGCAGAAGCCCATGGGAAAGATGAACAAAACGTGGATGCACACGGGGCAAGAGAGAGGTCACACACCACGACTGAGAAAAAATGAAGGGCTAGAGGACGGAAGAGGCCAGGCTGACTGGAGCAGAGTGTTCTAGAGAGGTTGGGCAGGTATGGGAAGATGGGTTCAGGGCAAGGAGCCTCTTGAAGCTATCGATAGGGGGAGACATGGGGACTGGATGCAAGCATATCAATGGCCTCCAAAGGAGGGGTACACACTACAAGGGGTGGTCAGGATGATCCACTGGGGTGGGGGAAGTAGAGATAACTTCTATTGCATTTCTTTTTGATTCAAAGAATAAGAAAATAAACTCAACTAGGGGATAAGATATGGATTGGTGCTGCCACCCTCCCCCCGTCTGTGGGTCAGACAGTCACAAGACAAGAACAATGCTCAAGTTATTTTGAAGACAGAGTGGGAGTTTCTCATTTGAAGGGATGATAAGATGATAAGCCTTGTCATTTGCTTTCAACATTTTGCAACATCTCAAAGTTTTTTCCTGGCTGGTTAGAATGTGTTTACAGATTCTAGGCTCTAGTTATAATGAAACCAACCCTCACACAATAAACAGGTAATTTTGAGGAGTCCCACAAAGGAAACCCTGGTTGGAAATAATATTAATAAAGCAAGAAGAATCAAACAACCAGAAAACATTAGATTTCTCCTTCTGACAATGTAACGAATGTTGCATTTCTCCTCCTTCTAGAACCTTCTTTATCTACCATATTTGACATAAAAACAATACCACCTATTTATAACTGAAAAGAGGTTGCTCAGGGGGTGCCTGGGTGGATCAGATGGTTAAGCATCTGCCTTCGGCTTAGGTCATGATCCTGGGGTTCTGGGATGGAGCCCCACATCGGGCTCCCTGCTCAGCAGGGAGTCTGCTTCTCCCTCTCCCTCTGCCCCTCCCCCTGCTCGTGCTCTCTCTCTTTCTCTCTCTCTCAAATGAATAAATAAAATCTTTTTAGAAAGAAGTGGTTTTTCAAAGAAGTCAAAATTATCCAGGTACCTACTGGAAATATGGATCTAAAGCTTACCCAAGTTATAGGCTATGACTTAATATACTGGTTAATGATAGTCTGTCACATATAAACAAGTATGGACATACTAGGGGTGTGTACTAATGAAAGTACACAAGCAAAAAATTTGGAGTTCATTGCTAGGTGAAAGGCTTTTTTCAGAGAATATTGTTTAGGATATGGACTGTTCTAGGTTGGGTCCCCCCAGAAGCAGAAGTGGAGTAGCAGAAGCTACTTGAGTGATAAGTAGCTCGACCCATGGACCCAAGAAGTACTGGGAGGGTGGTGGGGACGTGAGACAGGGAAGAACACCAATACAGGCTATGTTAGTGAGCAGGTTATCACTGTGGGCAAATGGACATTGGTGGAAAACCTGCTTTATTGCTGTCCCACCCTAGGGGAAAGGAAGATGGAGTAGTTCTACACCAATTTCTGCCACCCTTGGTTGAGAACCACTCCTGCAGCATTTACTCCCCACCCAGGTAAGCCTTGGGCTCATAGTCACAGGAGCTTAGGGAAGGAAGTCACTGGCATACATGGAAATGGTGAGGTCCAGGAGATGAGGGTGGGGCACCCACAACGTCTGCTAGGTAGGCTTGTTTATGGGTTGACTTTTTACAATAAGCAGCATTTACTCTCTGTCTCATTCTTTGTTTTTAAACTCTTAACTTGTCAAAGGAGCCTGTGCATGTGGGTCCTGAAGGCTTTAGAAAAGAGTGTGCTACCATGGGAAAGAGACGGTGCAGGCAGTATCTTCTATATACCTCAAGGGCATCGCATGGTACTCTCAGCCCGTCATAAAGGAGCTTGGGAGCTGTTGGGCTACACAGAGGAAGGTGTGACATTTGGAAAACATCACCTACAAGTCAAACATGTAACCGGACTGCAACAAGTCTAACTGCAACAGGAGATCCTGAAAGGAAGGGTTGGGATGGCCGTTCTCAGGGAGGTTCCAGAAGGTTCAGAAAGTTCAAATCAGCTAGGAATGAAGAAGCTAAGACACTTATTGTAGCCCTAGTTCAGAAGTCATGATGAATTAACGTCAGGTCCGTCCTAGAGGATCAGGCCATTTATGAGTCGCTGTGGGTCAGCCCAGAGAGGTGTGGGCAGCAAAGGAGACATTTTGAGGGTCTCCAGCACCAGAAAAGAGGGTGGACTTTGCCCACCACTTGTCTCCACTAAGGCCATCCTGTCTACCAAACAGATCCTTCTACATGCTATGCTTGAAACATGTATGCTTAGAGGGATAAGCAAGCCCTATTCTATTTGGTCAGCCACTTTGGTGCAAGCAGAACTTCAGGCCCAGTCTAGAAGGGAGAGACTGCCTTTTGAGAATGGAGTGCTAAGAAGAAGTTCCAGAGCAGCATGGAAAGGCAGTTAGAGCCAGTGAGACTGAGAACCTCATTGCTCCTATTCCCAGCTGCCCAGGGCAGGCCCAGCCTATGGACAGGAGGAATAGGCAGCTAAATACAGAGTAGACACCAGGGGCCCCTACTGGCATGTCCTCCCTGACAACAGGCTTTATTAGGGGCAGAGAAGACACAGCCCAAGGCTATTCCTCCCACCACTGAGAGGGTAGAAACAGAAAGAGTAGCATAAAGGGGATTTAGAAGGGTGCCAAAGACATGTGACCATTTCATGATTTCTTCATGCTGTTCCATTCTTAGGATGACTTACCGATTATGCCACAGAGGACACCTGTTAAAGTACTACTACTATACTATCATTAGTATATTAACACAGGTGGAGAGGGGTTGTCAGCTAATTAATACCTTGGGACCTGAAGGAAGAGATACACGATACTTCAAGAGGGACAATGTCAATGGGAAGGAGGAAGGGGTACCATAGAAGGCAAAATGATGGGAATTAATGATAGTTTCTGTGTGACAGGATGCCAGACTTATTTACACTGAACTTCACTGCAAACCTAATAGAAAATTATGTTATCTCCAATTAATAGATGAGGAAACTGAGTCACAGAGAGGTTAGGTGACTAGTTCTGTTAATTCACTGGGTCCCTTGAAAAGCAGATGCCAAGATGGGATTGGATGTGCAAGAGATGCATGGGGGGGGCGGGTGGCACCTGGGAAAGGCTCATGGGGAAGGAGCAGGAGAATGCAGGGAGAGCCTTCAGATGGTGATGCTAGCCTGGCCCTCCTAGAGGAAATACAGAAGGGAGCAGAAGTTCAAAGGAAGAGTGTTGGGCTGTGGCATGGGTCTAGGAAAGTCTCATCCAGGCCAACGGGGAGTCCTCAAGCCAAGGTGGCCCAGTGGAAGAGTCCCGCACATCTCAGGAATGACCTGCACTGGTACCCTGACCATGCTCAGTCATTAGCAGGGAAGCACAGCCTGGGTGCTATGCAGCAGGGGATCTAGAAGGGGCAGGAGCTGCGACCTCAGTCAACTAGGCTCACAAAGCAAGAGGCCCAAGTGGAACACTTTTGTGGCTGCCATGAAAGCCTAAAACCATACAGCCAGTAAACAGTGGGGCTAGGATTTGCACTGGGACCTTTCTGACACCACAGCGCACTGCTCTGCCACTGTACTCAATGCATATGGTCTTGGGTCTGAACTAAGTGGCATCAGAGGACTGAAGACGGGGCGCCTGGGTGGCTCAGCTGGTTGAACGTCCAACTCTTGATCTCAACTCGGTCTTAACCTCGGGCTCATGAGTTCAAACCTCATGTTGGGCTCCACACTGGGCATGGAGCCTACTTTAAAAAAAAAAAAAAGAAGGACTGAGGACAAATGTCACAGACATCCCAATTCTGCTAAAGGCTCCTCCCATGCCAAGGAGTGCAGTGGTGATAAAAGAGCCACGGGACAGGGCGCCTGGGTGGCACAGTCAGTTAAACATCTGACTCTTGGTTTCGGCTCATGGTCGTGAGATCAAGCCCCACATCGGGCTCTGCACTCATCATAGAGTCTACTTGAGATTCTCTCTCCCTCTCCATCTGCCCCTCCCGCTCCTGCTCTCTCTTTCTTTTTTTTTTAAGATTTGATTTATTTATTTAATAGAGAGAGAGACAGCGAGAGAGGGAACACAAGCAGGGGGGGGTGGGAGAGGGAGAAGCAGGCCTCCCGCGGAGCAGGGAGCCCGATGCGGGGCTCGATCCCAGGACCCTGGGACCATGACCTGAGCTGAAGGCAGACGCTTAACGACTGAGCCTCCCAGGTGCCCCATAACATGCGTTTTTATGAAGACATCGGAAAGATGAAAGATCTTAAATCCTATTAAAGTTTTCTTTTTATTCTTTCCCATTCTTCTCCCATTCCCCCACAAGAACATACAAATTTACAAATATTTATCGAGCCCTTACTCTGTGCCAGACTCCGCATCAGGGCTTGGCTAGACCTACGGGGAATTTACGGGACAGTGGGAGAGGCAGACATTAACAAGTAATGATGAAAAATGATGGATAAGGTTATGAGGGTAAGTTCAAAGTGCCTTGACACAGAAAGCAGGAAAGACCTAATGGAGACCGGGGCATGCATGGGGAACGTGAAAATGTCCAAAGCAATGAATGCCCCAGGGAAGAATAGCATTGGTGTTAGCAGAGCAAGGGGGGCCAAGGTGGGTGTTGTTGGCTCCCTCGGACACGCCAAGAGCTGGAAGCCAGGCCCCTGTACTTAACTTCCCTTGCACGGTCCCTATGTGTATCTTCCAGCGGGCTTAGCATATCATTTTGAGGAGAGGGTGTAAGTTGACTGCAATGTTTATAATGTTTGAATTCTTAATCCCTTGCAGTAGATTTGAAAACACACAAATAAAATAAACACACCACATGGTTTTTAAGCTTATTTTTTTTCCCTGAGAATCAAGTAGATTTAAGCTTCCTATCAGCTGGTTGCTCAAGCTATCTCAGTGTAACGATTAAAACCCACGTATTTTATGTTGCCAGTTGGTAAGATGGCAGGGGGTGCTCTCCGATTATATTGTTTAAAGGCTGTAAAGCTCCCCTATCTCCTGGTTACAAAAATGTTTGCCTTTTGGTTGACTAACTGATTTTAGGCTCACTTGTTATACTGCTTATTCGGGTTGGAAATCATTAAACAAAATGATAGCTCGCGGTTTAAGAGACCGCCGTCTAAAAACAAAATGCCGCTTGCTATTGAATGCTCATCAGTTTCTCACTCCTATTAAAAATAATTCTTTTCCCATATGGAAGCCCACAAGATCAAGCTTTTATTAAACAGGCTCAAAGCCCTTACCAGTCATCACCTCGTTAATCCTCACACTCTTCCCTGTTAGAAAGGGCCAAGTGTCATTACATCATGCTGGGCCAACACCAGAAAGAGTGTAGTTTGGTGGGCAATTATAGGTCTTACAGAAACAAAGAGGGTATTTAATTCCCACTGAGGTATCAAGGTTGAATCAGAGAACAATAGTTTTAAAGCTGGAATTTCCCCTAAAGATGGAGAGGCAGGGTTTAAGAGCAGGTGCCCTGCGGTGAGCCAGTTCTCTACTAAAATGGGAGCTCTGATTTTTTTACCCCCTTGGGCAAGGTTCTGAACCCCTTTAGGCCCAGATTCTTCATCCATAAAATGAACTGAATGAAAGTATCCACTTCACAGGGTGGTTATGAGAATTAAATGAGATAGCATACATGTGGCGATTAGTGGAACACTTTTTTTTTTTTTAAAGATTTTATTTATTTATTTGAGAGAGAGAATGAGAGAGAGAGAGAGCATGAGGGGGGGAGGGTCAGAGGGAGAAGCAGACTCCTCGCTGAGCAGGGAGCCTGATGCGGGACTCGATCCTGGGACTCCAGGATCATGACCTGAGCCGAAGGCAGTCGCTTAACCAACTGAGCCACCCAGGCGCCCTAGTGGAACACTTAATAATAATAATTAGTGATGTTATCATTATTAAAATAAGCTAATAATAGCTTATTGTTAGGCTCATGCCTGATTCTCCAAGGGTTTTACAGATAGGGATACTGAAGCCAGAGAGATTGCATGGTTTGCCCAAGGTCCCAGAGTTAATTAGGGACAGGTTAGGGACAGGAAGGGGAGAGAATCTAAGCCTCATCTTTCCAAGGACAAAATAGCGAAAAGAATCCAGTGATGGTATCTGGGCCCACCAACAACGTCTTTAATTCAACTCTTGACAGACTGGAGCAGACCCATCCCCTCCCACCCTCACCCTCTATACTGGCCCGAAAGTCAAGACCTTGTGCAAACCATGTCATTCCTCCTCTTGAAAATGAGCGTTTGGCCTGACTCAGACTCAATCAGCAAGGAAATTTCATAGTCCGTTATATATTAAAGACTGTTGTAAGGCTTTCAAAATTTTAGCTGGGTGCCATGGACTCAGAGCTGTATGGTGTATCTAAGGTCATAGATACATTGGCAGGGAGGTTCCTGTGGGACAGGTGCATGAAGCAGTTATGAGCTTTGCCTGTCTCTCTACGTGTGCAGCCTCCAAGCCTGACTCTCTGACCTCCCAGACTCTGAAAGCTATTTAATATTTTGAATAAACCCCTTAAGCTAGAGAGAGTGGATTCTAATGCTGACAACTAAAAACTTTGATGGAGTCAGAGTAGGATATGTTTAAAATTAACCCAATGATGTTGCCACAATTCCCAAACGGTTCAGAATCAATGTCTCAGAATATATTTTTCAAAGTTAAAAGGAACTCTTTCAAACTTTAGCAAAGTAAGAATGTTTTTAGGAGCACCTGGGTGGCTCAGTCAATCAAGCATCTGACTCTAGATCTTGGCTCAGGTCTCGATCTCAGGGTGGAGAGTTCAAAGAATGTTTTTGTTTCTTGCACATGTGCATTTACCTCTGAGAATGCCAACAATCTCTACCCTGAAGAATGTTTGTAGGCAAGGAATCTGTTGAAAGAGAGATTCCTACTTTGCAATGAGATTTTGAAAGTACATTTCTGGCTGTTTCTTCCACGGCATGTCTGAGAGCATCATCAGAAGATGCTGGGCACTGACCTATAAGAAGAACCTCAAAGTCAGACCTTTTCCTTCACTAGCCCCATCAATTCTTACTGTGAATTTTGTAATCGTGAGGCTGAAATACCAGCCTCATATACAATACACTCACTGTAATCAGAAATCTCCAGAAACCCAACACAGTGTTTTATAATCTGCACTGGCATGATGAAAACTACTTGGGGTTATCAGAAATCTCCCTAGAAGGGTAAAGGAATAGAAATGTCATTGAAAACAAAAATGTCACATGCATGAATATTTTATCAGACGTAAGTAAAAAAGTCTGCCCACTTCCTTCCATTATATTACAGACAATGGTAAGTATTATACAATTAGAGATGGTGCCATGAATTTCAGGTTTATTGAAATCTGGACAAAGTCCCTCTCTAGTGAAGTTTCAACTTACTTACACAAGAACTATTTAGAAACTCATAATTTCAGTCATATGTTAATATTTTATCTTACAATGAGGCTGTTTTTTTTTTTTAAAAAAATCTGTACTTCAGGTGGCACAGTCAGTTAAGCATCCAACTCCTGGTTTCAGCTCAGGTCAGGATCTCAGGGTCATGAGATCGGGCCTCGCATCGGGCTCCATGCTCAGTGTGGAGTCTGCTTGAGATTCTCTCTCTCTCCCTGCCTCTCCCACTTGCACTCTCTCTCTCTCTCTCTCGAATAAATAAATAAATCTTTAAACAAAAATCTGTACTTCAAAACCCTAAAGATTTGACATACAAAAAAACCTGTTAAAACTAATAAAGTCACCAAAGTTGCAGCAGGATACAAAATGAACATGCAAAAAACTGCTGTATTTCTATACACTAACAGTTTGAAAAGGAAAGTAAGAAAACAATTCCATTTACAACAATACCAAAAAGCATAAAATACTTAGGAATAAACCCAGCCAAAGACGTGAAAGACCTGTACACTGAAAACTACAAAACATTGCTGAAAGAAATGAAAGAAGACACAAATAAATATAAAGACATTCTGTGTTCATGGATAGGAAGAATTAATATTGTTAAGATGTCAATATTCCCTGAAGTAATTTACAGATTCAATGCAATTCCTACCAAAATCCCAACAGCATTTTTTGCAAGAATGGAAAAAAAATGCTATAATTCATATGGAAGCCCAAGGAAACTTAAATAGCCAAAACAATTTTCAAAAAGGACAAATCTTTTTTTTTTTTAAGATTTTATTTATTTATTTGACAGAGAAAGACACAGCGAGAGAGGGAACACAAGCAGGGAGAGTGAGAGAGGGAGAAGCAGGCTTCCTGATGAGCAGGGAGCCCGATGTGGGACTGGATCCCAGGACTCCAGGATCATGACCTGAGCCGAAGGCAGACTATTAACCACTGAGCCACCCAGGTGCCCCTCAAAAAGGACAAATCTTGAAAAAAGTGTGACAGACTCACATTTCCTGATTTCAAAACATATTACAAAACCACAGTAATGAAAACAGTGAGGTCTGGCATAAAGACAGATATATTACTGGAATAGAGAGCCCAGAAATAAACCCTAACTTCTATGGTCAAATGATCTTTGACAAGAGCACCAAGACCACTCAATGGAGAAAGGACAGACTCTTCAACAAACAGTGTTAGGAAAACTGGATACCCACGTGCAAAAGAATGAAGTTATACCTTTATACTACATAAAAAATAAACTCAAAATGGATTAAAGATTTAAAGGTAAAACCCAAAACTATAAGACTTTCAGAAGAAAACACAGGGGAAAAGCTTCCTGACATTGCATTTGGCAATAATTTCTTGAACATGACATACATACACACAGAAAAACAGGCAACAAAAGCAAAAAAATAGACAAATGGGACTACATCAAACTTAAAAGCCTTTCTGAATCAAAGGACACAATCGACAGAGTGAAAAGGCAACCTAATGAATGGGAGAACATATTTACAAATCATCTATCTGATAAGGAGTTAATATCCAGAATATATAAAAAACTCGTTACTCAGCAACAAAAAAAAATTAGATAACCTGATTTAAAAATGGGCAATGGACTTAAATAGACACTTTTCCAAAAGTGATACAAAAATGGCCAATAAGCATATTAAAAGATGTTCAACATCACGAGCTATCAGAGAAATACAAACTGAAACTACAACGAGATATCATCTCACACCCACTAGGATGACCATTATTTAAAAAAAAACAGAAAATAACAAGTGTTGGTGAGGATGGGGAGAAACTGAAACCCTTGTACACTGTCAGTAGCATTGTTAAATGATTTAACTCCTGTGGAAAACAATAGAGATTCCTCACAAAGTTTAAAATACTACTACCATATTATCCAGCCATCCCATTTCTGGGTATATATCCAAAAGGATTGAAATCAGAAATCCCCTCAGTATTGTCTGGAATGTAATACTTAAGCCCTTACCATAGAAGTCCATCTATTCCTGCCCTCCTGTCATCCCCTCACATGATAAGAATCCCTTGGGATTTCTGGAGCACCTGGGTGGCTCAGTCAGTTAAGCGTCTGCCTTTGGCTCATGATCTCAAGGTCCTGGGATTGGGGCTTCTCCCTCTCCCTCTGCCGCTCCCCTCCACTTGTGCTCTCTCTTGCTCTCTCTCTCAAATAAATAAATAAAATCTTTTTAAAAAAATCCTTTGGCGGGGCGCCTGGGTGGCTCAGTCGTTAAGCGTCTGCCTTCGGCTCAGGTCATGATCCCAGGGTCCTGGGATTGAGCCCCGCATCGGGCTCCCTGCTCTGCGGGAAGCCCGCTTCTCCCTCTCCCACTCCCCCTGCTTGTGTTCTCTCTCTCGCAGTGTCTCTCTGTCAAATAAATAAAATCTTTTCAATTAGCAATAATCGCGCCTCGGGTAAACCTCTTTGGCTACGATACTGCCACTGTGCAAAGCTATAAATAAATAAAATCTTAAAAAAAATCCCTTGGGATTTTCAGTCTTCACCCTGGAAATTCCTGCCTCTCTTTGTGGGAGTCAGAACCCTCTTGACATTGGAGAACACTGCAATCACCCCCAGTTTGCCACTAGACCACCAAGCCAGGAGAACAGTGCAGTTGATGGGACCACTTGTCCCCACTACAGCTGCCAAAGAAGGGGTGTAGACTAAGTCACATGATATGAAAAAGAACAAACCCAGTGGCCAGGCTCTTTGGACCCATCCACATGGCCACTTTACCAGGCTAAGCCTGTCCTCAGGAGGACTGCACTGAGACAAGTTCATTGGTGCCCCATACTCTAGACCTGGGAATACCAGTTCTTTAAAAAAAAATTATTGATGTATAGTTGACACACGTTGTTACATTAGTTTCAGGTGTACAACATAGTGGTCCACAACTCCATACGTTATGCTATGTCCACCACAAGTGTACCTACCATCGGTCACCACACAATGGGGAAGGTGGTGGAGGGACGGATAAAATGGGCAAAGGGGAGTGGGAGGTACAGGCTTCCAGTTCTGGAATGAGTAAGTCATGAGGATGAAAAGTACAGCACAGGGAGCACAGTCAATGGTAGTATAAAAATGTTGTATGGAAGACCACTTCTGATTCAAAGCTGCAACCAGCCCTGCTCTAGTCTTGCCCACCATTGCACACTAACCGCTTTGTAGGATCCTTGCTGCCATTCTCCACCTCCAGTGGGTACTCTGTGTCGCCTAGGTCCACTTCAATAGGTTTTAACTCCGAATCTCAGGAAGGCTTGGTGCTGACAGTACTTTGGCTTTCTTATGCTAATTTTTCCACCCCTCTGCCAGCAGCCTTCAAACTCGGTATATCATGAGTTTGGTGAAGAAGTAAGAAGGAAAACTGATCTGTCTGTTTTGTGGAAGGGGTGGGATGGAAGTAGGGTCAGGTAGAAATATCAAGGTGGGAATATTCACAGAATATTTTGTCTTTTTTTTTAAAGATTTTATTTATTTATTTGACACAGAGAGAGAGAGAGAGTGTGCACAAGCAGGCAGAGTGGGAGAGGGAGAAGCAGGCTCCCGGCTGAGCAGGGAGCCCGATGCGGGGCTCGATCCCAGCACCCTGGGATCACGACCCGAGCCGAAGGCAGATGCTTAACGACTGAGCCACCCAGGTGTCCCTTCACAGAATACTCCTCACCACAGTTTTATTCCCAGCTAGCTGGTTTACCGACTCTGAAAAGCCCAATGATCTTCCTTCAGTACTCCAATCTTTCTCATCCCTATGTTTCTTTCTGGATCTCTAGTTCTGTCTTTGAAGATATCCTGTAAGTGTTCACTGGGTTGAATTGCAGGTAAGGTTGGAGAGACAAGGGTTATTTCCAACTTCCTCAGCTTCAGATCAACTGTCAATGTATTTTAATAAGGCACAATTACCCCTCAAGGCAGTGGAAGATGGGTTCATTCCAGATTTGGCAGTGAGGAGTCACCCTAAGCCTTAAAGGTCATCACCTCCCAGAATTCCTTGCCTGGATCTTAGTAGAGAATGTGCTCCATTTTGGAGAAGACGTAGCCATAACCAGAAAAGGTGTGTGTGTGCGTGCGTGTGTGCGTGTGTGTGTGTGTGTGTGTGTATGTGTGTCTTGTGGGTGGAGTCACATAACTCTGCTGTGGGCAGGAAGGAAAATGTAGAGGCTGAGAACCAGGATAGGGATGGAATGACCTTGGGTGGCCTCCAGGTGCAGAAGAACCAGTTCTGAGATCTTCACAGGGCAGGTCAAGGACAGCTTGACACTGGCTTATACCTTAGACCTTCATGGAAGACAGCAGACATTTTCCTGAAAAACAGCTTACCGTCTAATGCACCCCCACAGGTTTTGAAGTTACAATATGGATTTGAAAATGTGTCCACCATATGTTGTGACATGGTGATATGTGACATGATGGTGATGTTGTCTTCCAACTAAAAACATTTATCAAGTGCTTTCTGTGTGCTAGGCAACATTTTAGGTTTTAACAACTTTGACCATTTAAACCACAAAACATCCTGTGAGATATGTAGAATTATCTCTATTTCATTAATGAGGGAACTGAAATTCAGAGAAGTTTCCCCAAATTCGCATGACTGGTTAGCAAAAGGTATGGATTTCAAACCCAGGTCCTCCAAGCCTTTGTGTGCCCACAATACCATGACACCACAGCACCTAGAATTTCCTGCTTTCTGCCTTCACCCCTGTTAAAGAACAAATTATTTGGACACTTGTTAAAGATGGTAAGGAAGGCTGTTCAAGAAGGGGCCTATTGCAATGGGGGTTTTGCAGGAGAGGAGACAGATTGGGCTCAACTCCAAACACAATAAGGACAATTGGAGATTTATAGCCAAGGAGCAGGGTGAGGTCAGTGGATGGAAAATTACTAACAGGAAACATCAAGGCTAGCAGGATCTTCTCCAAAATGGAGCACATTCTCTACTAAGATTCAGGCAAGGAATTCTGGGAGGTGATGACCTTTAAGGCTTAGGGTGACTCCTCACTGCCAAATCCAACTCAACAGGATTCTTGCTGAAGACAGGCCAGGCTATGAGAGATATTAAGGGTAGAGATGGAGAAATTTGATCAGAGATCAAAGATGATCAGATACCAAGGATGGAGGTTTTCAGTAAACTGACTCAGCAGGATTCTTGCTAAAACTGGACTAACCAGCCCGAGAACTGAGCCTAAGGCCAAGGCCTAGTCAAAAAGAGAATTCGGAGGAAACTGACTCAAGTTTGGTCAAGGAGAGAGTCTTTGCCAGTCCTTGGGATGGAGGTGGGGGTGGCCATCGTTGGGGGAGAAAGATGGATGACAGGCCTATAGTAAGGGAAATGGGGAGAAAAACTGGCCAGACCAGTGAATAGCTGACCAATGATGGAGATGTGAAGAAGGGCCAACTGCCACACATTCCCAGATATGTATGGTACAGCCTTAAAAAGCTGGAAAAGGTTTGGTTGAAGATACCAGATGTGAGGAGTTCTATCTTCTGTAGTGTTGTACATTAGAATAGCAATTATCTTCATTCTCTGTCTATATAGGTCAAGGCTTGTTAGTTCAACAGATTTGAATAATGAGTTTAGGGTCAAAAGCTGATCCCTGGGTGATTCCGTTTGGTAAACATGTGGTAAACATGGTAAACATGTCCTCAGTTCTTCACCCTTTCCTACATCATACTCTTTGTCTTGAGGCTTTGTAATTCCTCTCACTGGAAGCAGAGTATATTTCCCCACCCCACTGATACTGGACTTGGCCATGTGGCTTGCTTTGACCAATGGGATGTCTGCAAATGTAATGCAAACAAGGCTGAAATGCACCTTTGTGGTTGGGCTTGTTCTCTTGTGTTTCTGCCACTGTTGTGAGCAGAATGTGCCCCAGGTCTACATGCTAGTTCAAAGAGGGTGAGAAACACCTCAGATACACCTAGACTCAACCTGCTTCTTAAATTCAAGCCCAGTCAAGGCTAGCCTGGATATACAGGCATAGGGAGCGTAAGTATCTAGCGGTGCATGTGTCATTGCATGCGGAAGGAGGTTTCAGCATGCGTCCTCCACCATGATGGGATGCAGTACTCATTCCAGAGTATCATCCTCACAGCCAAAAGACCCATGCATTTACATACATATCAATATTAAGGGAATTTCTCTGCTTTCTTTTTATAATTAAAAAAATTTTTTTCAAGTTTTTATTTAAATTCCAATTAGTTGACATACAGTGAGTATTAGTTTCAGGCACCGAATATAGTGATTCATCACTTACAACATCCAGTGCTCCTCACAAGTGCCCTCCTTAATGCCCATCACCCGTGTAGCCCATCCCCCACCCACCTCCCCTCCAGCAACCCTCAGTTTGTTCTCTATTGTTAAGAGCCTGTTTTATGGTTTGCCTCTCTTTTTTCCCCATGTTCATCTCGTTTGTTTCTTAAATTCTACATATGTGTGAAATCATATGATATTTGTCTTTCTCTGGGTGACTTACTTCTCTTAGCATAATACTCTCTAGTTCCACCCACGTCGTTGCAAATGGCAAGATTTTCTTCTTTTTTATGGTTGAGTAATATTCCATTGTTACGTATATACCACTTCTTGTTTACCCATCTGCTTCCTTTTGTTTTATTTATTTATTTATTTTAGAGAGAGAGCGTGGGTAAGAGCAGGGAGAGTGCCACGGGGGAGGGAGAGGGAGAGAGACAGAGAGAGAGAGAGAGACAGAGACAGAGAGAAGCAGACTCCCCACTGAGCATGGAGCCTGATGAAGGGCTCGACCCTACGATGCTGAGATCATGACCCAAGCCAAAACCAAGAGGCAGACACCTAACTGACTGCGCCACCCGGGAGCTCCCCCCCCCTCTTTTACTAAATTATAGGATACCTGTTTCTACAATGCCCATAACTAGAATGTTGTGACTGACATGCTTCTAACAGCTTGACTTCTAAATGGGTGACATCTAAGAACCCAATTTGCTCCTGGAGTGACTAGAAGCTTCCATGATGTAGAGATGGCTATGGTGAGTATGAAAAGAATCAGATATGGGGTCAGACCAGTGGTGCTATAGCTGACTTGTACCAGCTTGCAAGAGCCGATTGTTAAATAAATTTTCAGAAATTTGGTAGGCCAGTTGTTAAGCACAGTCACTGTTAAAAATTAAATTAGAGAAACTTACTCTGGACCTCACCCTGCAGCTGAACCCTGCCCTCAGTTCCCAGGGCCCATCCTGCGAGGTGGCCATTTGCAATAGGCCACCTGACTGTGGGTGCATCCTGGTTAGGGTTCCTGGACTGGTCCTTGTGCCCAAGCTCTGCCTGTCTAGGAGACCTGACATGGTGGGCTGTAATCCTGAGGTCCTCCTTGGTCTGGGGTCTTGCTTTGCTCTGGAAAATCACCCCCCCCCCCGATGCTCATGTCTTCTCCCAAACCCAGCAAGTGGCAAAAGCTTTCACAGCCCTCCGAAGAGCTGGATGTTGACTGCCTTTCCTGACCCTAACACTAACCATAACTCTGAAACCTAATCTCTAACCTCTAACCCTAAACCTTACTCTAACTCCTAACAGCTAACCCTCATCCAAACCTCTAACACTAACCCGAAACCCTGTTACATGACTCTGATCCCAACCCCAACCCCAGTGCCTCCTCCCTCATGTGCCCTCCCAGGGCAGCAGCTTTTCTAGAGAAGGAATTACTGTGCCCGGAACTCCTTCGGCCAGGCAAAGCCGACTGGCTGGAAACCCTTTGGTCTCCACTTGGACATTCCTCCAAGTAACTGAGCCATGTGGGTCTGACTTTCCAATCCCAGCATCTCCCTTCCTGTGTCATCCTGCTCCAGGAATGGGTCATTCTCCAGCCCAATCCTGAGACAGAAATGAAAAGCTTCAGTCACCTGGGAAATTAACTTAGGAGGAAAAACTCTTGCTCCATAATGTTCGCTAAACTCGGCAGTGCAAACTCTGGAGTCAGCCTGCTCAGCCACTTAAATCCTGGTGTAACCCGGGCAAGCCACTGAACTTCCCTGTGCCTCCATTACTTCCTCTATAAAATGGGTTTAATAAGAGTACCTCTCTAATAAGGTGGCTGAGACGATTAAATGAGTTAATATATAAAAGCACTTAGAACAGTACCTGGCACCAGAGTAACCACCAAATAAGTGTTTGCTTTTGTCAACATAGTATGAGTATTGCCAAAAAAAAGTATACATTTTCCTCTTCAGACTCCCACTTGCTCTTATGATGGGGGGGGGGACTAAACATGCTCAGAGAAACGTACTCTGGACCTCACCCTGCCGCTGAAATTTTAGAAATTTTACAAAGAACAGAAAAGTATAAAAAAGAAGAAAAATAGCCCACATCCAGCCAGTTACTTACATTGCAAGGACAAAGGATAATTTGACTTTACTAACAGTCTGCATTTTAGTAGATTTTCAATTGCTGCAGCCCTGCGCAGCCAAGCAGAGCTGTACTTTATTTTTATTTTGCTTTTGGCACTCAAGTCTAATTCCAGGCATAACATAGGGTCTCTGTATGTTTGTCTTTCCCGCCAGGTTGGAAGCTCCTAGAGGAGAGGAACAGTGTCTCTTTAATCTCTGCATTCCCTGTAACACCCGGCAGAGCCAGGCCAGGAAAGATGCCCTCTAAATGGCAATATGCCACTTCCTCCCGGCTCTACCACTTTAGAATTCTGTTCATGCCTCTTTGCTCAGAAAGGCAGGTTTCTAGCAGAACTATCTTTGAAATAAAATGTAAGAAGAAAAGAATCCCCCATTTTGAATTTGGTGGGGTTCTGCACTACCTCTCACACTTGGAAAGAAGGCTTTCCTCTACTGGGTAATTTCAAACATTTTTTTCCACAGGGTACGTGGCTCATTAAAGTGGTGATTTTCCACTTGCAGTTACAAAAATGAAAAGAGGGCTGGCCAAAGCCGTGCCCCAAAGAAATATGGCTTCTATTCTGAGCTTTCTTATTTCTGCTAGCTGCCTGCTAAAGAGTACGAACCAATGGAAGTTTCTTTCTCAACAAAGATAACTATACTCTAATCAACATTGTTCCCTCTCTTAAGTAAGTTTACCAACTGGCAGCAAGCACCACGCCAAGCAGTAAAGTAAAAATGGAAACATGAGGCTTCATGTAGCAGGAATGTGGGGTTTTTAAAAACTCTTTTAAGAAGAATTTGGAAGGAGCAAGAGAGAAGATTGAACAGATATGTCAATTTCAGAGATAATCTTGCTTTCCACCCAAACCCACTTCTGCCCTCTCCTTTCCCTTTGATCTTCTTTCCAGTTGGTCTAGTGTTCACAGCAGACAGCTGATCTAACCGAGCTTTTCCCTTCCCAGAAAGGCCTTCTGTGATGTTTCCGTGCAAACTCAATATTCTTACTGGAATTGAAGTAGGGGACAGACGCAATAAAAGAATGAATGTGCAAGTTTATAATCCAAAAGGAGAACAGGCTCTTCCTCCAAATTATGAGCAGCTTTTAAATCACATGGGGCATCAGCAGAGGCAGAAAATGTATGTATGTGTATGAAAGAAATGCTTACATAGTACATAAATCTATGCATCAGCCTCCAAAAGCTCATCATTAAGAAGTAGAAAAAAGTAATCGGGGGCACCTGGGTGGCTCAGTCGTTAAGCATCTGCTTTCATCTCAGGTCATGACCCCAGGGTCCTGGGATCGAGCCCCGCATCGGGCTCCCTGCTCGGCAGGAAGCCCGCTTCTCCCTCTCCCACTCCTTCGGTGCTTGTGTTCCCTCTCTCTCTGTCTCTCTGTCAAAATAAATAAATAAAATCTCTACTTAAAAAAAAGACGGTAATCAAGGCTTGTCTCTGTGTATCAAAACCCAGGAAAGTGCAAGGGCTGTCCTGTCATTGGTGTTTTTCATCCTCCCTAACAGATTCTCTCCCCTCTTCCCCAAGCATTTTACCAGGCTATGTTTAGAAAAGACGTCAGAGCTAAGAAACCAACTGCAAGGCAAGACTTTCCCATGGGTGCCATCTGGTGGTGGTTTATGTATTACAGCACTGCTTTGACCTGATGTACACACTGCTGGAAGCAAGAAGCACACAACTTGGAACCAGTCCTTTCCTATTTAAAGAGTTGAACCTTTGGCACTTGGCACCGGCTCGTATATATTAAGTGTTGAACACACAGGTGTTGAGAAACAGTGCTGCCACAAGGTGGAAATCATACATTAGGAAACAAAAAAATCTTGGATTGTCCTGAAGTCTCAGCTGGTTTCATGAAAACAGCACCTTTTTTTTTTTTTGGTATGAAGCCATGAAAATGTTTACAAAAGTCTACTGGCGAGAGAGCTGTGAAAAATGTAACTTCTAGGGAAAGGACTTAGAATCACTGCATTTTAGAAACAGAAGAATCCCTTGAGCTGTGGGCTTCTTAACCTGGGGACAATGATCCTGCTTTAGGGACAGGGAACTCCTTGAAACTGAACATAAGAAGTGGTGTGTTGGCACATATGAGCATGTTCATATAAAGTGGATCCCTATTTTTTATGAGATTCTCAAAGGGTTCCACGGTTTATAAAAGGCTAAGAATTAATGCTTGAGACTGTAACCTAATCCTCACACCGTGTACGAAAATTCTGTCTACAACAGCCTTGACAAATTCAGTTACTCTCCCTTTGGACTTTACTGTTGTGCAGACATCGTAGCTTTGAGGCAGATGTTCAATGGTAATTGCTTCTAAACATTTGGAAGTTTTAATATGGAACTGGACTGTGCTTCCCTAGAATGTCAACCCAATGGGCTCAGTTCCACTCTCTACCCTACCAGAGCACAGTCTAGTCTTTTTCTAAATGGCGTCCATTCACACACGTGGTGCTAGCATGGATATGCTTCCTCCCAGCCGCCCCGTTTCCCGGCTAAACTCACCCCGCTCCGACAGCTTTCATTCATGCGCCATGGTTTTCAGATCCTCCATTTCTCGGGTACTCTTTCCCCTGGTTCACGACAGCGCTTCTTTGAAAATTTGACCTACAAAACTGAATGTACCACCCCCCATGAACTTGAAATTGTTCCACACACGGCAGTGACTCTCCTATTTCTTCCCCTTCCTCTGGTTTAACCAAGAGTCTTTTACCGTTTCCAGTTTAAAGAGCACTCCCTTAGTAAACAATAATAAAAAGGGGGGGGGAACAAACCAGGAGTTGTGTGGTCCTTTCCTCTCTGCCATTTGTTTTCATCATTTCACTCGTCCTAAGCAGACCCATCCTGTCCTCATTTTCTTTCTGGCTCAAATAGAGCATAAAAGCTTTTTTACGGCTACATTAGTATCATTCTCATATCTAAGCTTAGTCTGGTCTTTTGATTTCTGATAAATTTATGGTATGCTTTGTGTTTCTCCTTCAAGGATGCCAGGTTTCGGCTTTTAGATGTATCCCTTTAAAATCAAAGCTCCTGGAGAGCCCTCTCTGCAGCCTGGATGGCTTGCCTTAGATCTGCCCGTTTTCTCTCTTCTGCAGCTTCCTGTGCGGCTCGGCATCCTGAATGGTTGTTTTAGCAACCATCTTCTCTTGCTCAGCTCTACCTTTTGGACCTTCTGGCCGTGAGCTCATGCCCATACTTTTTTAAGTTTTTACAAATCTTCTTTCCTAAACTCTGGGGACATGCCTGGGGATCATTTTCTTAACTAGGCCAAATTGTCCCTGTCCTTTTCTCCTGTTTCCCATCACTCTCACTGTCACCTCCCTGACGACAACTAGGATTGGTGGGTCAGTTCTCACGCCTTCGTCGGCACCACAAGGTAATGAAAGGTAAACCAAAGAGACAGCGATGAATGATCAAGACCAGAGATGAAACTAGGAAGAAGTGGATAGAAAAGGCGGTTCCAGAAGGAACTCTACGAATGCTGGCCGCATCGCACAGCTTTCCTCTTGGGCTCAGCCTGGCGCAATGGGGGCAGGGATGCATCCTCAGAGAATCGGGCGTGGCTCCAAGATCCATCAACGGAGTGAACAGAAAATGTACAAGGCGAGGGCGGGGGGTGGAAGCTCTGGCCTCCTTCTTACCTTGGGGACACTAATTCCTGAGCACCAGCAGCACAAGTCTTCTGGAATCTCACAGACTGGAGGACGGGACCTCTTACAATTCTTTGGCTGAGATTATCCTGGAAATCCCGCCAGGTTGAGTAGGCCGACTGAGGGCATCCGGGCCTGCAGCTGAGGAACTGAGCGCCGCCACGGACAAAGCTTGCCCCCCAGCTGCACACAAGCGGACCCATCTCACACCAGCTCTGCAATTGAGTGTGAGAGATTGTCCTTATGAACAATTCCCAGCGCCCCCTGGCAGACACATTTGGTGTCCTGCCCGATTGACTCAGCCCTCACCAGTCCCACACATGTAGACAGCTTTTATTTTTTTATTTTTTATCTTTTTAAAGATTGTATTTATTTATTTGAGAGAGCGAGAGAGAGGGAGAGCAAGCATGAGCAAGGGAAGGGCCGAGGGAGAGACAGACTCCCTGCTGAGCATGGAGCCCAACACGGGGCTCGATCCCAGGACCCGGAGATCATGACCTGAGCTGAAGGCAGATGCTTCACCGACTGAGCCACCCAGGTGCTGCAACTGACAGCGTTTTATTGCCAGTGTCTGCAACTCTGCCTGGGGCTTCTCCAGCTACAGAGGGTACTCCCCACAAATCCAGCGTAGGCCAAAAGTTCCAAGGAGCAGACCTCAACCATTGATAAAAGGGATTTAATGGCAAAATACTCCAGCCTCTCACTGCCAAGTGGGACAATTCAGAGATACGTGTAACACAGTCTCCCAGATGTCCCCAGCAGGACTGTACCCGGTGGCCCATAGTGGCAACCTGCTCACCGACACCGATCACTTAGCCTGTATTGACTGCCTTCCCTTCTTATCTTTTCCCCACTTCCCTGCTGATGCTTCCTGGCATCACCTCCCACGTAAACCGCTTGCACCTGAATCCTAGACTCGGGGCTCCCAGGGCGACTCAACTTAAAACACCTCCTAATTGTACTTGTGCAAATCACAGCACCCCTTCTCTCAGGAATGACCAGTTGAGACAACTGTTCTGCAGCCTCTCCAATCCCTGACTCATCATCTCACTTTGAGCCTCCTCAGGAAGGGGGGGTCTCAGGAAGTGGTTTCCATGCTTTTCCACACCTCTTCACAAGTGGACACCTGATTGCACTGATGAAGCGCTCCTGGGGACCCTGCCTACAACCCAGCCTGATGGCCCACCTCACTGCTGTCTTGCCAGCCTCCGCCAGCCACTAAGCAGTGGTTCCCAAGGATCCCCTCATCTGAACTGCCTGGGGAGCATGTTGACAATGAACTTCCCTGGGCACTACCAGCCCAATCAGAGGTCTGCAGATGAGGCCCAAGAATCTACATTTTAAACAATTCTCAAAGGATCTTTTACAGTCTGAAGTTTGAGATCTACTGCTCAGATGTGCAAGCAGCAAGCAATCAGCATCATCAATTTACCCGCACTTAAAAGCTCACCCTTGTTCAGCAAAACCCATAGCACTTAGTGGATAACGTCAAGTGCTTCCTATAATGGTCTGCCCCTTTCACTGTCCCCGTGTGCCCTCCCCATGGTTCTGTGTGCCTTTCCTGCCCTCCCAGCTTCTAACATTGCTTCGCCCATTGTGCAGAGGGCAGATGTGCCTGGGATTTTTGGTTCCCCGGAGTGGAGCTTAGCCAGTGACTGCCAGGTGTGGGCATCTGAAAGCCCAGCTGTGTTGCTTGGATCTGGGACAAACTCTGGGGTGTAACCTACCCTCAAGAGCTCCCCTGAGGCTGGGACTTCACTCAAGATCATCCTTTGCTTATCTTGAAAAAGAAGAACAAAACTGGAGGTATCACAATCCCAGATATCAAGATAAACTACAAAGCTATAGTAATCAAAACAGTATGGTACTGGCACAAAAAGAGACACACAGACCAATGGAACAGGACAGGGAGCCCAGAAATAAAACCATGATTATATGGTCAATTCATCTTCGACAAGGGAGGCAAGAATACACAATGGGAAAAAGTCTCTTCAACAAATGGTGTTGGGAAAACTGGACAGCAACATGCAAAAGACTGAAACTGGAACACTTTCTCATACCAAACACAAAAATAAATTCAAAATGGATGAAAGACCTAAATGGGAGATCTGAAACCATAAAAATCCTAGAAGGGAGCACAGACATTAATCTCTCTGACATCAGCCACAGCAACATTTTTCTAGATATGTCTCCTGAGGCAAGGAAAATAAAGGCAAAAATAAACTATCAGAACTACATCAAAATAAGAAGCTTCTGCACAGCAAAGGAAACAACCAACAAAACTAAACAAACAACAACCTACAGAATGGGAGAAGATATTTGCAAATGGCATATCCAATAAAGGGTTAATATCCAAACTATATAAAGAACTTATATAACTCAACAGAAAAACAATAATCCAATTAAAAAATGGGCAGAAGACATGAACAGACATTTCTCCAAAGAAGACATACAAATGGCCAATAGACACATGAAAAGATGCTCAACATCACTCATCATCAGGGAAATGCAAATCACAACCACAATGAGATATCACCTCACACCTAAAATCAAGAACACAAGAAACAACAGGTGTTGGCGAGGATGTGGAGAAAAAGGAACCCTCTTGCACTCTTGGTGGGAATGCAAACTGGTACAGCCACTGTGGAAAACAGTACGGCAGTTCCTCAGAAAATAAAAATGGACTTACCCTATGATCCAGTAATTCCACTACTGGGTATTTACCCAAAGAATATAAAACTACTAATTCGAAAAGAAATATGCACTCCTATGTTTATTGCAGCATTACTACAATAGACAAATTCTGGAAACAGCCCAAGTGTCCATCAATAGAAGAACAGACAAAGAAGATGTGGTGTATATATACAATGGAATATTACTCAGCCATAAAAAAGAATAAAATCCTGCCATTTGCAACAACATAGATGGAGCTAGAGAGTAAAATGCTAAGTGAAACAAGTCAGTCAGAGAAAGACAAATACCATGATTTCATTCATATGTGGAATTTAAGAAACAAAACAAAGAAAGAAAGAAAAAAGAGACAAAAAAGAGACTCTTAACTATACAAAACAAACTGATGGTTGTCAGAGGGGAGGTGGGGGGGATGGGGAAACAGGTGATGGGGATTAAGAGTACACTTATCTTGATGAGCAATGAGTAATGTATAGAAGTGTTGAACCACTATATTGTATACCTGAAACTAATATAACACTGTATGTTAACTATGCTGGAATTAAATTTTTTAAAAAAGGACCACCTGTTGCTTGGCTTCCTGTCCTTCCCTGACCTGCTCCTGCCACCCCTTCCCAGTGTCCCTGGGAGCTCCTTCTCAAGAAACCACTTACACCTGAATCGTGTTCCCAGGGTCTACTTCTGGGGACATTTACTTACAAATCTATTTTATTTTTTTCCCCTGACTTTTGCTATGCAAGTGAACTTGAAAATAGCTAATTACAACACAAATAACATTTCTGCTCAGTATCAACTTGTTCACAAGCCATTTCAGTTATATTTAAAGAAGGCGCCTGCATGCACACAGGTCATGGAAGCTGATGCCCTTCTCCCTCCTCTGCCACTTCTTCTCCCCTCTGGTATGAGCTAAGACTTAATTAGCACTTACTGCATCCCAGAATATTGTTCTAAGCACTGCATGATGGTTACGTCGTTTCATCCTCACGGCAACCCTGTGATATTGGCACCTTTCTCATTTCCATTTCATGATGAGGAAAGTGAGCACAGAGATAGTAAGTGACCTGCCCGAGGTCACACAACCAGCAAGTGGCAGAACTAGCCATCATTCCAGACGGTCTGGTTCTAATATCTGTGGCTGACCTGGATCTCTCCCTTCGCTGATCACACTGCATTGATATACGTATGTATTTGTTTGGCAGAACTTTGAACTGTCTTGCTCACCATGCACTTCATATGGACAGATCTTGTCTCAACCCCGAAGGTGGTAAGCCCCTTGAGGGTGGGACCAATTTGTCACGTACTTTCAGCTTCCCCCCTAGGCTGGGGTAGACCCTTATATGTACTTTTATATTCATGGATCATGTTATTCACTAACTTCCTCCTGCCCAGTCTTGAGTCCTCTTTCTTTAACCACCTGCTAAGGCTACAGGCCCAGGCTTTCTCTTCTTCCTCCTGGTCCATCACCATCACTGGCCACCACCAGTAGGCTGTCCAACACTTACGTCCTATACAACCAAGCTGTGTGCAGACTGGCCTAACCTCATGACTATGAGCAAAACCTAAGGCTATGTAAGTCCCCTAGTCCTCTGCCCCAAATCAAGATATATTTTGCATACTTCCCTGTGTTGTCTAAGTTGGTAGCTTATAGCCACGTGTGGCTATTTAAATTTAAATTAATTAAAATTAGATTAAAGCAAAAATTCGTTTCTCCAGTCCCACTAGCCACATTGCAAGTGCTCAGCAGTCACTTGTGGCTAGGGGCTACCGGACTGGGACAGCACGGATAGAGAACATTCCCTTCGCTGCAGAAAGTCCTACTGGAGAGTGAGCGCTCCTTCAGAGGCTAGCATAGCTGATTTTTGTCTTGAATACTAAATAAAAGTATTTCTTTTGACAGCTTCTATAGACTCCCACACATTGCTACTCATATCCCATTCACGCCCACCCTAATTTGCAGGAACGCTAATATGCTGCCTGGGATGCGGGCTGGAGGAAGCGGTGAGGGTAAGCTCCTTCCTGACCCCTCTGGCTCCCAGGGAATGTCGCGGCGCTTGACTTCTGTGGGCTTCAGCCTTGCTTCTTCATGTGGGGCAACGTTATCGTGTATCAAGCACATCCCATCTTGTTTGCCAGCACTCACCTGCCCCTGAGTCCCTGGCCCTCGAAGGACATGGGAATGTGAAGAGTTTTAACACAAAACTATACAACACACTTTTCCCCTCTCCCTGTTGACATATCTAGTTAATTACAGAAAGTGGACCTCGTCTGCACGCAGCTCCAGGGCTACAAACAGATGCAGAAAATTTTTTTCCTACTTTATTTTTTTAAAAGATGTATTTGTTTATTTGAGAGAGAGAGAAAAAGAGAGAGAGAGAGAGATCGTGCAGTGGGGAAAGAGAGGGAGAGGGAGTCTTAAGCAGACTCTGTGCTAAGCATGGAGCCCTACATGGGGCTCAATCCCAGGACCCTGAGATCACGACCTGAGCTAAAACCAAGAGTCAGACATTTAACCTTAACTGACTGCACCACCCAGGCACCCCCCCCCTTTTTTTTTTTTCGTATTTTAAATGCATTTTCCTCTGACTTACACAGCTGACATTCTTTAAGCGTCTAGATTCTCTCCACCTTTAGGCAGCAAACTCCACAGCAGCGGTGTGGTCTACCCTTCTCTTAAAATCAGTTAAGGTCCTCAACACTTGAGTAGTCCATTCCTGTCAATACACCATCTCCAACTGCACCTTCAAAAGAACTCGCTAATGCTGATCAGGCCCTACTACAGTCAGCTCTTAACTCCCGGGGTTGCGGGGGTGGGGGGTACGAAGTTGAGAGCCAGGGGGCAAACTGGCCCCGAGATTCATGCAGGGCCCCAAGCCCCAGAGAGTGCTTCCTAAGGGCACCAAACAACACTCTAAGGCAAGTTTCACACTTTTCTTTTCGTCTTCTACCTTATTTCTTTGGGTTATCCCTACATCCTCAGTAAATGCTTGTTAAATATTATGAGTTTGTCTTTGCAGAAGGAAAGCAGGAGCTTGTGCCCGTTGCTGGGAGCAAGGCCATAGGGAGCAAAAATCCAAAGACCATGAACCTTGGCAGCCAAAGGGCGGCTGAGGTGCCAATCCCAAGCAGGGTGCATCTGGGTGAGTACATAAGCTTTCAGCGGGGGTCTTTCAGAAATATTTGGAAGAAGGACTCCAGGAGGACTAGAATTGCAATGGTGCAAAGGAAGGGCAGGGCCCTGCAGGAAAGAGACGGTGCACTTAAAAGTGGAACTGGGGGGAATCTGATGGGGAGACCGCGTTCAGCAGGAGGGCAGGGTTAAAAGCAATCGACAAGGTGGTGAGACACCGTGGGGCAGCTGCAGGGGAAGCCGCCTCCACCTAGACCTGAAAGGGGCAAGGGACGGAGAAAGTCACCGAAACTGGCAGAAGCTGTAGTTCTGGGACAGGGCTGCCTGCTGCTGGGGTGGCCTTCACGAGAGGAAAACAGCTGCTGTCCAAGGCAGTCTGGCAGGGAGCAAGCAGGGGGGTGGGGGGTGCCCCGATGCCTCCCGCTTCCTGCCTCCAATCTCTTGCTGGTGTCTGCACTGAGTGGACCCAACCAGAAGCAGCCATTCTCCAGATGAGATCCGGAGGGACAAATGGGGAATGTCCAGCTCAGGAGCTCAAGCTGTTTTCCAAGGGACATTCAAGGTGTCTGGAGACCTTGAAGACATCCGGGTGACACACATACCAGAGCCACTGTCTGCAGCCTGTCTTTGTCTAGCACCTCAGCCTTCCTTCTTCGGGCCCCTTTGCGCTGTGGAACTGCCTTTCTCCCACTTTGTGCGGTTCTCCCCCACCGCACAACATGGATGGCATGTCATCAAGGCCTGGCCAGTTATAACAGCCCATCTCCCCAGCCACTGGAGGTGAGAACATGAATCAAGTAGAGTTAAATGGGATTCTTCCCAGAATTGTATCCTTCTTTTGTTAGTCTGCTTCCTACCTATCATCTGTTTGTCTACCATCTATGGATAGTAGAAGTCAACGAAGCTGGGATGATGTGAGCTTTGCCCTCTCCCCCAACTACATGGAAGAATATCTAGGAGATAAAGAGACCAACACAAAGAGAGACACAGAGCTGAGAGGAGAGAGGGAATGGCAGAGAGCCTTCTGATATAGTTGATGTCTTAGAGCCCTCAAGAACATATCAGTTTGCGGAGCCAATAAACCCCTCTTTTTGCTTAAACTGGCTTGATTTAGATTTCTATTACTTGCACTAGAATTGATGTTAGCATAAAAGCCCTGACTAACAGAAAACACACAGTCAGAGACACACCAACCTACCCTACTCTCTCCACAGAAATCACCCCTCACTTCAGGTCTCGATCCTTATAAATGCATTCACAGAAATCTGTCATCTCATCAGCCTCCACGAAAATGCTAAATCATTGTGTTATTTTAGCATGATATATATGAAGAGGCAACTTTTAAAAAATGAATCTAGATCAGCACACTATTAAAGATTGTATTATAATTTCTATTTTAATATATTATTTAATAATATTCATAATATATAAGGCCAAAGTTTGACTCTTCCCCCATTTAACAAATGGTACATGCTGCTTAAGTTATTTTAAATTCAGTATGCAAGAAAGAGCATGGCTTAGCTACGAATTCAAAATGACACATCAATATTGTGTTTGGGCCCAAATGTGTATTAATATCTAGACTGAAATTTAACTATGTGTTACCGCCCTCCGAACAGCTTCTATGACCTGGTATTTGGAATTCTTGAATTTTGCACTTAAAAAAATCAATTACTTTATTATTATAATTTTCATGGTTTGTTTCTAAAAGAGGAGACACGAGAACTTTCTGGCTGCTATTTGCAAGTACTTCTCCAGAAATAACACACTGTGGGCTTGGATAATTTTATTCCCAATAAAGGAAAAGCCAAATTGGATAAAAATTTCTCCTTTTCACTTTTGTTTAGAAGAACTAGAGATACCCTGATGTATTAAGAAATGATAATATGAATATACCTTATAGGTCTGAGCTCAAAATTGAGAATTATCACTTTTATGTCCCTCATTAATAGATCATTCTATTTTTTTACCATCTGAACCATTTTTAAGTGTATTGTTCAGTAGCTCATTCTATTCTAACTCATATTCTTGATGCCTCCTCTCTTTAACCAATAATCCATTGTGAGGACAAGTTAAACAAGTGAATAAAAATCATTGAGAGCTGTAAAATGGTGAAAACCACCACCATAAGGTGAAGTAGTCAGCTGGGTGATAAAGCAACCGAGGGGTTGATGTCCCAAACAGGTCCAGCTGATCTCCACAAACTGCGGGGAACACCTAATCCTCATCTAAGATCTTTACAGTTGAAATTATAACAGACTCCATTATCATTTGAAAAAAAATCACAAACCTCTGGGCATTCTTAAGTACCAAAACTGAGGTTGGAAATCTTAGATTCGTATCCTGGTTCCACCTCTCACTAACTCTGTGACCCTGAGCAAGTTATTTCCTTTTTCCCTTTCTGATGTTTAGTTTGTGTATAGGTAAATGAAAACTTCAAATATCTACCCAGTGAGCTTGGCCAGACCACAATCCGAGCACACCACGGTCTGATGCAGAGACAGGGAAGAAGGTCAACTTGGACTCCGCTGATGTTGCTTCCACTCTGATTTACTATCAAACCAGAAGATGGATAAAAGCTGCCCAAAGGCTACAAGTGATAATGATAGAAATCAGTGAACAGACACAGCTGGTCAAAGGGGCCCTAAGAGGCTGAGGAGTTGGCCAAGTCAGAGAAAACAAAAAGCTCTAACTCATTGTATCACTCGGCCGGGGTAGGACCATAGCACAAAAGCAGTGGTTTTCAAAGTGTGGTCCCTGGACCGGCATTTTGGACCTGGGGACTTGTGAGAAATACAAACTCTTGGGCCCTAGCCCAGACCTACTGAACCAGGAACTTTGGGTGCAGGGCCCAGCAATTTGCGTCTTAAGAAGCCCTCCAGGGGATTCTGATGCCTGCTCAAGTGTGAAATCCTGCACTATAGCATGAGGCAATTCTTGCACCAGATTCACTTTCCTGTTCTCATTTCTTTCATGGGCCTGTTTACCATGGAGTTACTGTGGGGATAAAATCCCATGTGGACTTGGAAGCGCTCAGTTATCCGCAAAGCCCCACACAAATATGAAGGATCTGTTTTTCTCGGGAGCAATGCTAGACAGACAATTTAACTGGATCTGCCCAGACACTGAGTGATCGGCCCCACGAATGGGCCCAGGGTTGGACTATCCCTTTCCCTGTGGTCTCTGGCGATCACCTGCATTTTTGTCTGTAAAGGAGAAAGAGATAGGATGTCAAGAGCCTGCTAACCCAGCCCAACTGCCTGGGGACCTAGCTCCAGGAATATCTTCCCGGCTCACCGTGAGCAGCACTGTCCAACAGAACTTTCTCTGGTGACAGAGAGGTTCTGTAATGTGCACTAACCTGCACTGTCCCATACAGCAGCCGCTAGCCGCATGTGGCATTCGACAACATGGCCAGTGCAACTGGGGAATTGCATTTTACTTTTTATTTTAATTAATTTAAATTTGAATAGCTGCATATGAGACATAGTTTAAAAAATTATTTATTGTTTACCTGAAATTCAAATTTAATTGGGTGTCCCATCTTTTTATTTGCTAAATCTGGCAACCCTACTTTACAGATTCTCAGTGCACTGACCTTGACTTCTCCAATGGAAAGTTTGATTAAAAGGTTCTCTACCCATGACCAGAGGAAACAGACTTGACCTTATACTGGCCAGAAAGGGCACCTGGCCGATGTTCTTTTTCTGAAGACAATTTTCAGAGAAATAATGGCTGAGAAAATCAATATAACTGATGACTAAAAAGACAAACTTGTACTATCATACATACACTCATACTTATTTCTCTGCAACTGAATCCATCTTCCATAGACAGCTTCTGATGGGAAATGGGAAGCAGTAGTCCAGGGAGCCTAATTTAGTCAAGGACAATTCTGGACTCGGGGCATGGTTCCAGGTACTAGGACCATAGCAGGGAGAAATGGTGTCTGTGGGTCATGCTACTGATTTTAAGGCAACCCTACCCCTTTTTAATTACTCAATCCCTTAATCGCCTCAATGAATGACTACCATATTAAAGTCATCATGGGAATTGAAAAACATAAGATCCAGAGTCTGTCCTTATGACTATACTTAAGCTTTGCTTCAAAAACACATCAAAAAAAATATAGCAACTAGAATACTGCCAGTTCTCAGGAAGACTGGATAATATTTTCCCCACAACCCTATAATTTCAAGATGTGAACAAATAGAGGTGCCTTTATATCTCCATTCACTCTGGCCCTCACTCTCTGCCATAACTATCTTTGGCATCTTGAGGTCTCCAAGCTCATTCTTGATATAATAACATAGTATTTTACAGTTACTGATTAAGGAGATATTTGATAACACCATTTTTAACTAGAGGAAGGGATTTTAAAACTGGCACTCCCTCCCCAGGAATAGCAAAGAAAACACACATGGTATTTTTATGAAGTAAATGGTGTTCCAGAAGGCAGGTTGGTTCTTGTAGAAGCCAGGCCCTCCTGTTTCCAAGAATGTCCAGGTCAAAGAGTAATGATCATAGCTTTTCTCTTTCAGAAGGTTTCAATGTAACAAACAGCCAGCAGGTTTAAAAACGAATCTTAATAGCATTGTATCTCCACCATCACTTTTGGTATTTTCCTGTTTTCTCTATTGCTTAAAATACTCATGTGGATATATATTTAGCTTTGGAGATCTGGAGACTTGGGACCCAGTGCGTCTCTAGCAAGAGATTATTAGTTGATGAACTGCTCTCCTCTGCTTCCTCCCCTCTCCCACAGGGTCCTTCTCTGTCTTTACTACCCATTTCACTAAGATAAAGGTATTAAGACTGGGAGACAATTGGCATTCTGCCCAGAGAACCCACATTTTTGAAGGGTCTCCTCCAAAAATAGTTCAGATTTAAATTTGGAAATAGGGCACTCATCCTGGAGGACTGCCATGTAATCAGTACACAGACTGTGGTTTTCAAAGTGTGGGTGGTCCCTGGCCCAGAAGCAGCCACGCATCTGAGAACTTTTTAGAAATGCTAATTCTCAGGGCTCACTCATGCAGACCGACCTGGATGACATCAGTTACCTTGAGTATTCTATCCTTACTCTATCCTTTTTTTCTTTTTTAATCTTTCATGCGTCTCTTTCTTCAGAAAGAGCACCCCCTTCTCACAGACATATTCAGGCCTTTCCTCAGAGTACAGCAGTGTTCTCAAACTGTGGTCTCAGGACCAGAAGAAGCATCAGCCTCAGCTGGGAACTTGTTAGAGATACCCATTCTCAGGCCCCATCCACCCAGATCTACCGAATCAGAAATTCAGAGGGTGGGGCTCAGCCATCTGTGTTTTAACAAGGCCCCCAGTGATTCTGGGTGCACACCAAAGTTTGAGAAACAATGAAGTAAGAGTATTCCCGGCTATTGAGCCTATTCTGTGACTTGGAGGCTTGCCCAAAAAGCCCTCTGATTTTATTCTCATGGGATTTTATTCCTTTGTCAGTCTGCCTTATCCTCAAAAAAGCAGTAAAAATTGCAACTGTCATTCACAGTATTATCTGTAGATATAAACCTATGTTTCTCGGGAGGATTCGAGGAAGGGTGTCTCAGCAGGCTTTGTGGGATCTGTGTGATGGGAAGGCAAGCATGGAGAGCCATGGATTTGAAGATGCCTCCTTTCCCCCTTGATGTAGGTAGATGAGTGGGGTTTTTTTTAATCAAGTTGATAGAACAGTTTGCCAAGATTTGGATCTACTGGAGCATAAAAACCCATTTTTATAGGCCACCCATTGTAGTCCATCACTGGGGAGACATTTAAACTCTCAATCTTTAACTTAGAAGGTTACTGCTAATTTAGCTTCTCAATCGATTTATACTATGGATGCAGGTCTAGGGGTATATTTCAAGTATGATGGGTATTAAAGTAAGGTTTAATCCAGTTTCTCCCCCTCCAATTCCTCCTTCACATTCCTGCCAGACCAACTGTGCTAAACCACAGCTCCGGTCACAGCACTTTTCCTCCAATGGTGGCTCCCCAGTATTAACCAAATTAACTTCGCATTTCTCACCTGGCATTTCAGACTGAAACTGGAGATATTAGATTGAACCATATGAAACTGCCAATTTAATTGGGCAAAAATGGTCACATATCAGCAATTTCATACGGTTCACTCTAATGTTATCAATTTCATATTTACTTTGTTAACCTACTCAATAACCTTTTTCTTTTTCCTATTTTAAGATTTAAGCTTCTTGGAATTTTAATGCTTAATCTTAAAACTGCCAGCCCAACCACTGGTGAAAAATCTCAGAAAGATAAAGAGAAAATGTTCCCTTCCAACAGGTGCAGAGAAGCAGTATCATGTCATGAAATTATAACTGGGAGCATTTACTCAAGTATCTGTCCCACTCTCCTGGCCGGTATGGAGGTTTGAGTGAAAGGCCATGATCCTGTTTTGTTTTCTGGTATAAAATGATCCTTTAAGGTGTTATTTGTAAGGAGACGTATCTCTTAAGATACCTGAATATCAACATTTGTTGCTATATCTTGTAAAATAGAACCTGTAACGCCTAAAGGTCTGAAACTATGGTCGTCTTACTTAATAATGTATCACTCTGCTAATAATAATACTTAAGTTGTCAATTCTGTTTCCCAGAAAGTGACAAATTTATCTGTCAGATTTTTTTGTTAAGTGGAAGAAGAGCTTTGGAATTTCTTTCTCTCCCTTCAGGCAAGAAAGTGTTATAAATCTGCCCTCTGTTGGATTCCTTATTCAAACAGTGGAGTCTTTGTTTCATTTAAATTACCAAGAAGATCCAGGATATGGAGCCAATCCATCATTCCAGCCTTATCCTTCACTACCCCTCTGCCCATACACCATGCTATAAATATACAGCTCCCTCTCTGCACACATCATCCTCCAGCATTCCTCTGCTAAGAACACGTCTTCCCTCACCCATCTCAACCTATCAAAATCCAAGCCAAGATCCACTCAAAGATCATCTCGTTTGTGAGGTCTTCCCCAGTTCCTTCTGAAAAGACTTCATCTTTAACGATATTTGCCATAGTCTCCTTGATTTATAGTCATTTGTGTATTTCCCTTCTCTCTGAGTAGACTTTTTTCCAGTTTTATTGAGATATAATCGACATATACCATTGTATTCATTCTAGGTGTACAACACAATAATTTGACATATGTATATATTGCGACATGATTACTGCAATAAATTTAGTTAACTTCTATCACCTGTTTTCCCTGAATAAGCTTTAATTTTACTGAAGACGGAGAGTGTGCCTCACTCCTCCTCCCAAGTATCAAGCAAAAGGCCTTGCAATGTAAGCATGCTCTCAATATTTAAAAGATGACATTGAAGAAGTCTTCCACGACCAGTATCAAGGGATATCTTGATCTAACTGACCCCTAAAACCAACCATTCTTCTTCCCCATAGTGGGAAGTCAACTCCCCTGCATACGTTGAAGATTCTAGGGCCTGATTCATCACTATAACGTAAGAATCCTAGGTGATTTCAGTATCCTTACAGATAGATGAGCCTTCCAGTAGTCTGGCCCCTGGGCTCCTTGACCTCCTCTTCCAGTGATTGTGTTCACCACCCCCATGGTTTTATACCCTAGACGTCATCATTCCTGAGAACCACAAGCCTCCAGAATCTCAATTTCAAATGCCGCACTCTCCAAACAACACCAAAAAAAATAATAATAATTTCAAAATAACTGTTTTCTCAGAGTATCAGGAAGATGCATAGCCCCAGATAACACTTCTTAAAAATCACCCCCTTCCCCCTCCACCTCTGGCACAGAATCTCCAACACTTCCCTAAAGAGCTGTTTACAGCCCAAGAGTAAGCCTCCTGGGTGGGGGAGGGCCATGAGGGGCTTTGTTTTGAAGCTATTTTTGCTACCACTTAACACAACTCTGAGGGAACATCACTTTTCCCTATCAAAGAATGCACCCCAGAGCGATAATAGGGGTGGAGGGCGAAAGCTTCCCGAGCTGCCCCCACCTTCGCCACTGACTTCTTGCTCAAGTCTTAAACTCTTCAGAAAACTCACCCCAAACAGTCCTTCGAAAAACTGTCCCACCAGCTGTAGACCTCTGCCCTTTCCCATTGGAAATTGGGAGGGTGAAGCCAGAGATTTTAGATGGAGACAATGAAAGAAGGCTGGGAAGCTGTGTGGTTGTGTGCGTGTGCACGCGTGCGTGCAACAGGACTCTTCCTGTTGTCCCAGAGCTGCTGAAGCCCAAAGCTGGAGACAGAAAGCATCAGGGGCTCCCACATCCTGAAGAAGGGCTCCAACCTTCCAACCCAGCAGACGCATACTCTCAGAGAAAAGTACTGAGAAATGGCACCGCTGGCCCTATTACAGCTCAGACTGTTCCCTTCGGGCCACCACCCACCATGCTATGTCCACACGAAAGGACCGGAGAGGGGAGGGAGCGGAGCTGAGTGTTCCTGGTGAGAGGCTGCTTTCTCCTGGGGCAGAATGGGAACGGGAAGAGGAGATACACCGGTGCCCTCCTGCTCCCCCAAACCGAAAGACATGGAAGGGAGAGAGCTGCTCGAGGACAGTGGGAAGGTCTGCATGCCAGGAAAGTTGGCACCCAGTTTCCTGCCTGGACCCTCGGCGAGCTGCACAGATCCGCAGGCCCACCCTGCGGCCCTGGGAGCTGTGGGTGAGGAAATTCTTGCCCGGGCTTAACAAATAGCTCAGTGGTGTGTTGTGCGTGAACCTGGAGTCTGGTGCCCCCTTGTGGCCAGGAGATATCTGAACGTGAGAAGCTCAAAAAGTACTAAGGCGTTAATGTGCCTGGAAAGAAAATGGCAACATCATCGCAACCGTGGGAGTTGGAAAAAGGACCTTAGGAGTTCCCAAGGCTCCATATGGAGGAGCACAGGGCTTACTTAGAGGGCCTGTCCAGGAGATAGGAGACAGAACCGGGAGAAGGGCACGGGAGTCAGCAAGCATAGCTGCCCTTCGCTGAGGGAGGCCCCAGGGAAGGAGGAGCCCAGATGAAAAACAGAACAGCCCCCTCGCCCCCGCCGCCCTGCAGGGCACCTCACTAGATCACAGCATTAGAGTCGGAAGAGGACCATATCCGCAGAAGTCCTCTGTCTCCCAGAGGATGTAATATTGAAATTGTACTTGGGATTGGTCAGCTTTACCAACCAAGGTCACCCTGACAGTTATGAGATATGCCCAAGGTGTCGTGAAAGAATGGGAAGAGGCTTGGTGCCACGTGGTTGAAAGCAGTGACTGGAAAAAATAAGTTTCATGTACACAGTCCACCACTGAGTTGAGACCTGTCAACACATCAGTTACATGTACCCAGGCACGGTCATGGATTTGGAAGGAGACAGAAATATCAACTGTGCCACTTAATACCTTTATTGCCTCAGGCCAGTCCTATCTGACCGTCAGTTTCTTCAGTCCAAAGAAGACCATAATACCTAATGGGCAAGGTTATTAAGATTAGAGGCAGTGTATATAAACGAGTAGAAGCTGCTATTTATTTATTTGTTTATGATTATATGGAGGCGTTCATTGCCAGCTTCTTTTGACAAAAGATTTGAAGTAGTCTATGACAAAAGACAAGTAAAAAGAACTAAAATAGGAATTAAAAATTTAGGGGCGCCTGGGTGGCTCAGTCGTTAAGCGTCTGCCTTCGGCTCAGGTCATGATCCCAGGGTCGGGAAGCCTGCTTCTCCCTCTCCCACTCCCCCTGCTTGTGTTCCCTCTCTCGCTGTGTCTCTCTCTGTCAAAAAATAAATAAAATCTTTAAAAAATAATAAAAATAAAAAAAATTAAAAAGAAATTAAAAATTTAAAAAGAGCAAGGAATGCTGAAGTGCTAACCATAAATGTAAATATGGTGATTTCAGTTTCAAATTTGGTTTTGAGTTTCCTGTCAGCTGAGGTGTAAAGGGAAACCTGACAACGTGTACAACTCCAGTTACCAGAAAGAAAGAGGGACACTGCCTTCTCAGGGAAGACAAGCTCTTCTGGGCTCCAAATTTCAAAAGCAAAGTCTCAGGAGGAGTTTTTCTGCATTGGCTTGTAAATTTCCCGAAACCTTGACTATTCTTTACGGTGGGTTTCCAAGTGTCCCGAACTAGTAATATAGTAACTGGGACTGGGACAAATTTACTGCAAGTTACCTACTCAGATTTCTACACTTCACATCTTACCCTTCATTTCTTCAAATGCTTTCAGATGAGCTCTTCCTTAATACGTCCATTGTAAGATCACCCAAAGGACATTTAGGCTCATCACTTCCATCCGCAAGGAGATGTTTTCATTTGTAACTCAGGCAGAAGCTTCAGGCTGATGACAAATTAAAGCGAAAGCATAGAGGTATTTTTAGATGAAAGAGCTAAATTCAAAAGACTTCTCTTTCCAGAAGCAATTCAGGCCTATAAAGGTCACACAGCTCTCCCTTTAAGGCCAAGGTCACCTTTCAGGGCCATTAGCACATGAAGTAAACAGCCTTTGCAAAACAGTACGACAGGGGAGCTTTCCCACCCAAACCCCAGAGGCACCTCAACTAATCTGCATATGCTAACGCCAGTTACCAGGAAGATGCCAAAATAAGCTCCTGTCCTCCCTCACCTTTACTTTAATCCCCACATAGGCTTTGCTTTTACCATATGGTAATTATTTCCAAATCACAAGTGCAAACACTCACTCTGATTGGAAAATTAGCAGATTTCAAACTCAGGTAATTTGTCCCTAATGAGGAACTTGTTGAACTGAATTTAACAATTAACTCGCACACCCTTTGCTGCCTGCAGCCCTGGGAGTACAGCAGGAAAGAAGGAAGGGCAAGCCGAGGGACAGCCTGGCAGGACTTTGGCACAAGATGGTTGGGATGGGACAAGGTATATAATAGGGCTGTGGGAACATCAGGAACTTGACTGTTCAAATGGATATATATAGCCAATTACAAACATATGCCAAAATGCAATCATACGGTGAGCCTCCATGTACCCAACACCGCAGCTCCCACAATTACCAACTCAGGGTTGCTCTGGCTTCATGTGGATTGAGGACCAAGAGACCAAGAAAATGGACCGGGAAGAGGAGTGAAAGAGCAGGAGGTGGGTCTCTCGAATTCCCACAGGTTCCAAGCTCCTTGGGGGCAGAGGTGGGATAGGTGAGTGAAAATTAACTACTGGGATGGTTTCCGCCCTCCTCATTAGCATTTTGAATGTGGCAGGGCAGGGCCTGGGAAAGAGCTGACCCTTGTTTTCCAGTCTCTACTACTCTCCCTACCCCATGGCTGGGGCCCCTTGCTCTCGACTCTGCAGCTGCAGGCCCAGGTGACCAGAAGCGAGGATTTCTGGGAGCTCTGGCTTAGCACACAGAATCAGCATGATCACTCCCACTCCCAACTGTGCGCTCCGCTGATTGGCCCCTGCCTTTTCTCAAGCACGGTTACCCACTTCATGCCTCAGGCTCTGTCTCTAAGATCTCCTTTGCTGCTTGTCCCTCTAGAACTGCCCTGTTCAACACCATAGCCACATGTAGCAACTGACCACTTGAAACATGGCTAGTGAGACTGAGGAACTAATTTTTTTCAACTAACTTAAATTTAAAAACTGGTACTCGATTCAGTTATTGGAAAACTATATTTTCAACTAGAGATTTTATAAGAACCTAAGTACGGATCAAGTGTTTCTGATGAAAATCTAGCATCTGAATCAGGCTGTAACTGTCTGAACTTTGAAGATTTAGTAAAAATAAAAGAATGTAAAATATCTCAGTAAGGATATAAGGGGTGCCTAGCTGTCTCAGTGGAGCATGTGACTCTTGATCTCGGGGTTGTGAGTTTGAGGCCCACATTAGGTGTAGAGATTACTTAAAAATAAAATCTTTAGGGCGCCTGGGTGCCTCAGTCCGTTAAGCATCTGCCTTCAGCTCAGGTCATGATCCCAGAGTCCCTGGATCAAGCCCCACATCCAGCTCCCTGTTAGCGGAGAGTCGGCTTCTCCCTCTTCCTCTCCCCCACTCATGCTTACTCACTCTCTCTCTCAAATAAAATCTTTAAAAAATAAATAAGATCTTTTTTGAAAATATTGATTACATGTAGAAATGATAATCTTTTGAATATACTGGGTAAAATTATTAAGGGTAATTTCTCCTGTTATTTACTTAATAAAATGTGACTACTAGAAATTTTAAATTCTATATGAGGCCCACATTATATTTCGATTGGACAGCAGTGACCTAGAACCAGACTCCTCTCTGTACTTCCAAGTACCCTTAAAAAAAATACAATTCTGTTGCCAAACTCCTGCCTGTAACAGAGGCTCCAGTTGCCAGATAAGTCCTGCTATACTGGCCCCACCTAATTTTCCTAGATGATCATCTCCTGCACCATCTTCTCTGCTCCCTGTTAGAACATTCTGGAGCCACCTACTTTCACACAACCACGGCATGTTGGTCAGCCATTAAGTCATGAACACAAAGACTGAATAGATCTAATTTCAGACTAAGATGATGAATCTGACCTGCGGTGGGAAAGAGCCTCCAGGTTCTCAAGATACTAAAATGAAAGTAAAGTTTATTCACGAAACATAGCCAGTTGATATCCTCCAAAGGAACCTTCCAAGAAGTAAGCACTTTGGTACAGATATTACAAGGAAATATACAAAGACCACCAAATGGTGATATGACACAAAGCTGAATTTATTTGCTTGCCTAGGAGGGAAGCATCACATTACTCCACCACAAGTTAAGTCGCTGTCTCCCCGCAGCACAGTTGAACCTTGACCCCCACCAGTTTGAGCTGCATGGGCCCACTTAGATGCAGGTTATACTTGATATATATGTCACGCTACTATAAATGTATTTTCTCTTCCCAATAATTTCCATAATATTTTCCTTTCTCTAGCTTACTTTATCATAAGAATACAGTATATAAACATATAACAGACAACAACATACCTGTTAGCTGACGGTTTAAGCGATCGGTAAGACTTCCGGTCAGCAGTAAGCTATTAGGAGCTAAATTTTTGGCTAGGCAACAGACATACACAGATTGCTGACTTCATGGGGAGTCGGCGCCCCTAACCCCACATTGTTCAACGGTCACCAGTACCAAGAGGGCAAAAGGAAAGAAGTACATCAGATCAGGTGGGATTCTGGGTGCAGGTGTCTGGTTGGTTCCCAAGGCCAAGCGGAAACTCTTCTTAGCAGGTGGTCATCACGCTGGTTCACTTCTTAAAAGTGCAGGCACCATACACGGAGATGTCCAGGATGGGTAACCTAAAGCCCTACCGGGCTCCGCGTCACTCACATGGCATGTCTGACCCGTTGGCTGGAGGTTGGCCGAAATCTTCCCTTAGCAGGGCCGGGACAGCACGTTAGTACAGCGGGGTTGATCAAGTAGGAACCACCGGTTACCTGCCTCTTTGCTCATCTCTTAAAGTGGAACTGCCAGACCTCATTTCCCTTTCCTGTCAGGGCCAAAGGCAGGGAAGCATGCATGTGTACATAGAAAAACAAATTTTAGGGAGACAGGTTGCCCTTTAAAAATTGTAATGCAACAAAATATCAGAAGCTCTCAAAGAAATCCTTGCACAGCAACGTTCCTAGCAACAGCATTCACAATGGCCAAAAGGTGGAAGCAAGCTAAATGTCCATCGATGGATGACAGATAGACAAAACGAGGTATATGCACACCAGGGAATATTATTCAGCCGAACAAGAAGAACGAACAAAGCCCGATGCGTGTTACACCACACACGAACCTCGAACACATTATGCCAAGTGAGAGAGGCCAGACATGAAAGGTCACATGCTATCTGATCCCATCATCAGCAGATATCTAGAATAGGGAAGTCCACAGACCCAGAAAGCAAACTGGTGTTTCCGGGGCTGGGGGAGGGGAGGATGGGCAGCCAGTGCTTCCTGGCTACAGAGATCTGTTTGGGGTGAGGAAGCTGTTTTGGAAATAGAGCTGGTGGTGGCACAGCCATGTAAATGTAGTGAAGGCCACTCAGCGGTACCCCTGAAAATGGGTGATTGTCGCTTATGTGAATTACACCTCCATAAAAAGAAAGGGGAAACAGAAAGAACTTCAGGGCTATTTTGAGCGCCACCAATGCAAGAAAGCAGGAACGGACATGGGGGAGCCCGGATGCTGAACAATTGATGGGCACCAGGAGGGGAGAGGCAGAGACGGGGGGGGGGGGGGGGGGCGGTTTCCACTTCAGAATCTAACCAGAGGTCGCAAACACTTGAAATGCAAACAAATACAACACATTTTCAAATGTGTAGCTCTTTAATTTCTGCAAATAACCTGGCATTCTAAACCAAGTAAATGATTGTACAGGGAGAAAGCAAGACATCCCACAGGTGCCTTTTCAAGGCCAGTGATTGTACCTGGAGGAGAGGGGCTGGGCTCTGGGGTCGGGGGGGGGGGGGGGGGGGGGGCAGGGTGGGCACTGAGTGCAGCCTGGGGACCGCCACCAAGCAGGGGCGCCCTTGAGCCGCTCTGCCCATTTGCGAAGTCTCCCACATCCTCCATATAAGCCTGGCAAGCACATCATCTTTTGGCAGGTTTCACAGATCCTTTCAAAACAAATTTGTAAAAATTGCATTTAATACATGTGCACAAACCTTTTAAGCACATACCAAGTCCACTCTTCTAAAAGGTGTTTCGACAAGATCGGGCGCGTTCAGGGTGGTATGGCCGTGACTAAAAGGTGTTTCGAGTGTTTAATAGGTCACTTCAGTCCAGACTATGTACAGGGAAACCATTTGTAAAAAGCTACGCCCTTGGACAAACACTGCCTCAGGATTCCACTTACACAAAGTATCTGAAGCAGTCCAACTCGGGGAAACAGAAAAGAGAATGCTGGGGGAAACGGGGAGGATAGTGTTTCACTTTTGCAAGAGGAGAACACTTCCAGGGATCCCTTGTGCAACAACGTGAATCTACTGAGCATCACTGAACCGCACACTTTCAAAAATGGTGAAGGCGATCCATTTTAGGTCAGGATTTTTAGCTCATCTACAAATTTTTACAACCATCCTATTAAAGTAATACCCGTGCTAACTGTTTTGCTAGTGTAGTGTTACGGTTTTCGGGAAATTATAGGCTTTAGGGGTTTAGACAGAACCCAGTTTGGAGCTGGATCTACTTTAGAACGTTAACGTAAAGATGGCTCTGGCTACAAGTACAGCAACAAAGCAATGACTTCAAGCAAAAACAATCCCAGTTTCTTACATCGCTGCCTGGTTTCTACAAACCACTCAGGAGGTTGTGCTTCCGTAGAGTTGGGACATCTAACCGCAAAATACTGACACGTTACGGGAAAACAAAACAAAACGACAACAACGAAACCAAAACCAAAATGAAGTCAAAACTCGGGAGCTGGTTTGGGCCCATGCTCTGGTGTTTTTAAAAAGAGAGCAAATAATGCAAGCCTCAGGATTTGGGAGGGGAAGGCGCGCCTCTGTCCATTTTACCTCCGGACTGGCTCGCGGCCTGCTGGCTCTGAGGCGGCCCAGCTGTCTGCGCGGCCACTGTCGTGACAGCCACGGGGCCCTGCAAGGTTCTCAAGGGCTGTGCCTGCGGCGGGGCCGGCGGCTGCGAGGCAGGGGCCGGCGGCTGCGAGGCAGGGGCCGGCAGCAGTGGGTGCGCAGGGCGAGGGCAGATCTGCCGGGCTCTTCCGTGGCTCTCCGCAGAGCCGAGCGCAGCCAAGAGCGCCGCCCGGGGCTGCGGCAAACTCCCCTCTCCAGCCCGGCTGAGGACCACAGCCGGCTGAGCAGATGAGGCCGTTTTCGGACCGGCGGCCCCTCGGGCGCTTGAACCCTGTGGCACCGGCTGCGGAGGACCAGAAGTGGAGGCTTGCTGAAGTTGTTCTTGGGGAATCAACTGATAGAGCCGCTGCTCTGGCTGCTGCGGGGTGTTCAAAAGGAGCGAATCTTGGGGAAGCTCCAGTAGAGTTACTGGCGTGAGGCCGGAAGCGTGTTTAAAAAGAAACTGAACGCGGACCGGAGGACCCCGCGCTGCCGCGGGCACCGCACTGGGGGGCCGAGCTCCCGAGGGCAGGCCGCTGGACTCGACCCCCGCAGGAGCCGTGGCGCCAGCCGTGCAGCCCTGCCCGGGGCCGGAGCCCCGCTCCAAAGCCTGCGCTCCACAACCGGGGCCCGCAGAGCTGGCCGTGACCTGGGCGTGGGGGCTGCTTTGTGATGAGCCGGCGGGGGACGGGGTGGTCGCAGGTGGCCTGCTAACTCGAGTGCCCTGCTTCCCAGAGGATTCCGGGGACTTGGCCGTGACCGGGGTGGCCGGGGCTCTTGGTGAGGAGCTGCTGGTGGGCAAAGTGCCTGCAGGAAACACGCCAACTCGAATCACTTCCACAGAGGACTTCTGGGCCTTGGCCGTGACCGGGGTGGCCAGGGCTCCCAGCGGGGAGCTGGCGGTGGACAGGGTGGCTGCGGGAAGCGGGCTAACTCCAGTCACATTCACAGAGGACTGCTGGGAGCTGGCCGAGACCCGGCTCGCCGGGGTCCTCTGTGGTGCGCTGGCGGAGGACGGGGGCGCTGCAGGAAGCGGGCTAACTAGATTCACGTCCACGGAGGACTGCTGGGAAGGACTTGCTGCCTTAGAAGCAGGAGCCGGAGATGGAGATTTAAGAAAGCTGCTGGCCTCCCATGGAGTAAAACTGTTCCCCGACCAACTCTTCCCTGAGCTCCAGGGAAGTCTGAGGCGTAGAGCTGGCGGTCTGACGCCCTGGCCCTGGCCTGGAGACCGAACCGACACCATCTCAGGCTGTTCTGGGTCCTTCCCGGGAGGAAGCCCGCTGAGGCCGGCTGAGCCGCTGGAGCTGTGGGACGCGGGGACTGGACACTTGGCCTTCCGCGGAACCACCGCCTCTGGCCGAACGACTACCCCCACAGCAGCAGTCTTTGACTCGGGCGGGACACCGTCTGAATGGTCGTCTGTGGAGGGGTGCGGAGGAGACATCTGTCCCTCCCACCCGCCTTCCTTCCAGGGCCTTCTCGGTCCAGAGAAAGGTGGATTATTCGGCGGCAGCGGCGGCGGCTGCATGAAGGTCAGCTCCGTTGTCTGAGGCTCGTCGCCAGCCTCACATCCAAACGCACCCCCGTCTCTCACCTCGTGGGCTGGCCAGACTCCTGGAGGTGAGACATCCTGTCTGGCGGACCTCTTCCCTCTGGCATATTTCTGCACATCCACTTCAGAAGGGACGGCCAAGTCACAGGGTCTCTGTTTCCACGTATCTACACAACTGCCCGCTTTAGAAATTTTGAGGTCATACCGCCGCCCGGCTTGGCTCTCTCTGCCTTTTCGGCAAGAGGCCCATACTCCGAGCTCAGGAGGAGGTGGGCAACCGGACAGCTGCCGCTGCCGACTCAGAGAGGGTGCAGAATACCTCTTGAAGCTCCTTTTCATCGGGCGAGTGTTCATCTTTTGCTTGTTATAGAGCAGCCTGTTTGCCGTGCAGGCTACTGATATGGAAGGATCGAGACACAGGGGTTCCGCAGTAGCCAAGATCAGTTGGCTCTCAAGCAGCAGTTTGTCCTCCTGGGTCCATTCCTGGCCGTCGCTGCTTATGGACTGCACGTCGCAGGCTAACGTCTGCATGGTTGGGCGCAGGAGAACATGCCTGCTCTGGTAGCCGGGAGGTCCCCCCCCACTGCACTGCCTATAGTCCCGCACCTGTGCTATGACACACCCACAGTGGAAAATGTCAGCCTGAGATTCTTCCAGGAGGTCCAGCAGAGCAGGGGGTAATTCTTCAGCATCCAGGTATTCCAGCAATTCCCCTCCTTCATAAGGCAGCCGAATGGTCTCCGAACACGCCCCATGTTTCCCCTCGAGCATCAGCGAATATCCCCCCCCTCCCGGGTGTAGGTTGACCACCAAACAGGGCAACGACTCTCTCCTGACGAGCTTCTCTAGCAAGTTCACGTTGCTTCTTAGTTCCTCCGGAGCCTCAGGCTCTTTCCCACATTCTTCCACATACATGTCATAAAGTTTTTCATAGAGAGATGCTTCCCCACTCGACGAGCGTTTCCTTTTAGGAGGCCTCTGCTGGGCACTTGCGATGACATAGTCCGCACGGTCCAAAGCTCGTTCTACAGCCTGTTGCATCGCGGGACAAAGGGGGCCCTAAAGAGAAGACAAAACGCAAGTGCCTTGAGGGGCGGGGTGAAAACCCTGCCTTTCACGTCGAGGTAGAGTCTCGCCAGCGCCGCAACTCCACCGTGGAGCCAGGAGCCTCACTTGCAAATGGACGGCCAGAAGCCCGCCCCACCGAAAGCACCACACAACATACCTGTGATTTGGGGAAAACACCCGCACGTGTCGGAGCCGCCACCGCGCCGGGTCCGGACTCCCTGCGGGCTGGGCCGGAAGTGGATGGGAGCCCCCCGCCCTCCCCGCCCCCCCCCCCCCCCCGGGCCCCCCCCCCCCCCCCCGACCCCGCGGGAGCATCCGCTTGTGCGCACGTGCGCTCTCTGCAGGCCACAGCGGCGGGCCTCAAGCCTCCTCCTGTTGTTGCCTCCGCCTCCGGGCCTTGAGGCCCGCAGCCCGCACTTCCACTGCAGGGCCGGACCTTTGTTTTCCACTCAAGGCCAAGAGCACGCCGCCACCGACGCGTAGGCAACGAGCCGAAGAATACGCACTTTGCGGTCCGGTCCCAGTCCACGCCAGTTTGCGCAGGAATGCGGCTGTCGCGCAGGCCTTGGAAGCTCTTCGTTTCTTTTCTTGGCCAGCGCTTCACCCGAGAATCGTTGACTGTTTCTGAGTCTCCTGTCGTGAACGGCAGGGCTGCGCCTGGTGCCCATCACCGCTTGAACACACCCCACAGAGCCCACGTGTGTAGCAGCTCCCGCCTATGTGGAGGCTCGCTGTATTTGGTGCCGGCGTCGGAGTTGCTCCTTGAGTCTTCCGGTGATCTGCCTGATGGTTGGCGTGTAGATGTGCGCAGGACATGCCCTTCTGATAAACTTGACTTACTTCCCTTGTGCTGCGCTGTGTATCACAGTAAGGGCGCTTTACAAGGGATGCCGTGGGCCAGTCGTCTCGTCTGGGAATTACGGCTCAGGATTAAACTATCGGTTTGAAAAGGTGGCCTGCGTGTGACGGAGCTGAGAGCCCCTGTCCCCGGGCCATGGCAGCACATTCCAGCCGTCACTCGGTCTTGGAGACCACAGCCAGGATCCTAAGCATGGATCTGGAGGGAGGTGACGGGCTCCTAGAGGATTGAGGGGCCCTTGTTTTCCACTCCCTTTGTTGCCTTGAGATGTGCCGGCCCTTCGGGGCAGGTTTTTAAAAGAATCTCGAGGTTTACGCGAGACATGGCCATGATGGGATATTCATAGGAAAGGCTCACAAAGGAAAAGAAGCCAAGACAAATCGGGGGAACGCCCGAATTTCACACAGCTGGAAAACCGGGGTGGGTTTTAACCAATGGCAATGGTGACAGCTGCATGTATCGTAGATAGGACGGTCCACTGAGAGAGGATTCAACACTTTTTGACGGAGGGCTCCTGAGAGCTAGAGGACCCTGGTCCAGGGAGAGACAAGAATGCTTTTCTGCAGGCCCATCAGCTGTCTTTGGGCAAGTGGATTCTTGTGGAGCGCCTCAAGGGGGCTGGAAGTCCAGTTCAGTTTCTTCACTCTTTTACACATCCTCCCCTGTCTCTCTTTTTCCCCACCCCCACTTGCCCGAATTTAGGCTAAGTCTGACACTGGATGGCTAAAGCATATTTTTCTACGCCGTAATTCAGACATCCTCCTGGAAGAGAAAGAAGTGCGAGACTTCGCCGCCCCTGGCTAGGGGAGCAGACTCCTGGCTTCCGAGCAGGGCAGAGGAGGAGGGCCAGCCCGGGTGAGGCAAGCGAGGGGGCCTGGGGCAGCAGGTTGAGGGAGACACCCGCGCTCGGGCGGTGCCCTAGCTGCCTCACCCGCCTCGCCTCGGCCCGGCCCGGCCCGGCCCTGCCCTGCGATGGGCCCCTGGCCACGTGGCGCCTGCCTCCTTCCCAGCTCTTCTCTCCTCTCCTTCCCACGGGTCTGTGCTCGGCCCCGAGTCACCGGCCACGGACAGGCCACCCCGCCCAGGGCGCCCCGTCCTGGCAGACGCCTGCCGCTTCTGCTGAGAGGCCTGCCCGTCTCCACCTCCTCCCCCTCAGATATGCCGTCCTGACCTCCAAGAAGCGTGTCTCCCGCTCCCTGCTCTCCTGCCCCTGCACACGGACCGCGTGCCTGAGGACAGCCGGCCTTCACCTTGGCAAGGAATGGAGCGTGCGCACCGTTTCTCCTCACCCGGCCTCCGGATGCTCTGAGGGCAGAGACCATGTCTTTGCCATCCCTGTTCGCTCACCGACTCGGGTGGTCACTCCTTGGCGCCACGTCGGTGCCGTCGAATGGAGGAACGATGGGCGGACGCCACGCTCTAGTTACCTCAACCCCAGGCTCCTCAGAATCTTGTCAAGTAAATATTTTATCCCCCTTTCGGAGACCACGAAGGCACCCGCAGCCAGGTCTTCTGGCTCTGGTGCCCTGGACGGTGCCAGGAGGGCCGAACCGGGGCGCTATTGACATGTGTTGTGCGGGGACGTCCGGCGCATCCCTGGCGCGGTCCTCTGCATGCCCGTGGCCCTCGCCCCCTCAGCTGCGACAACCGAACGTGGCTCCAGGTATTGCCAGCCAGCCCCCGGCTGGCGGGGGCAGGGGGCGGCAAGATCGTCCCCTGGTTGAGAACCCCTCCACTGTAGACCTGCTCTGGAAACCACGAGCGTGATCCAAATGCAGCCCCTGAGCCCCCGTCCCGGGGTACTTGTCACTGGCCAGAGAGAGAGGCGCATCTGCCCCGCTGCCACGGGATGGCCCAGATCTGCAGTGTTGCCCTGGCTGTGTCTTAGGTTGGGTTTCCCCAGAAGTGCACCCTGAGAAGAGGATCTGCGTGCAAGCGGTTGGCCTGGGAGCTCATCCCCAGAAGCGGGGGGGGGGGGGGGGGAAGGGGATGACCTGGGAAAGAAGACAACAGCGGGCACATGCATGAGCAGAAGACCGCGGTGGACAGCTGGGCCCTGCTGGGGAGCTCCCGGGGGGAGGGGGCGGCAGGGCGGGGGCGGCGGGGACAGTACCGAGCACGCGTCGGGGTCTGCTACCTGAGAGGCAAGGAAGCTGGGGTGTGTATCCCTGCACTCGTCTCTCTCGTTGGCTGAGGACAGGCCCGGCACTGTTCCCTGTCCCTCCAGCTTGCCGCTTAGGGGAGCCACCCATGCTGACGTGGCCGGACGATACCCTCATACGGACAGTCACAAGTGCTCGCCGTCGTGCTCCGTGTGCGGGGACAGTGTTAGCCCCATGGGGGTTCGGGCAGGGCGCTGGCGGCCTCTGCTCCAGCCACGACTGAAGCTCAGGTGGAGAAGTGCAGTCGAGAAACGTGTGCTCTCTGATATATCTGGCTGTGTGGACAAGGGAAATGCTACTCCACGTCCAAATGAAATGGACAGTGTCGTGTGAGGCGTGCGTGTGTGTGTGTGTGCGCGCCCGTGAGAGAGTGTCAGCTCTTAAAGCCACCACGGCGTCCAGTGGAGGTTGCGGCCTACTCCCTGGCCCCCGCCGGGTGAACCCCTAGGCCTTCTGGCCACGGGTGCACTGGACGAGGCTCTCACCCTGGCTGCGCGTGCATCCCAGCGTGCGTCAGTGGGCCTGGCAGCGCTTAGCGTGCTTCAGCCGGCCCCTCCACTTGCACTCCCTAATTGCCTGGTCTTCCCACAAGACGAGGGGTTTAAAAAAAATGGCTCCGAGTGCACACCGTCCTTGGAGCCCTGCAAGCACGTTAATGAGCCCACTGGCTGATTATAAGGACTCCGATGGCTGCCCTCCCCTACAGCAGCCTGACCTAGATGCACATGCTGAGAAAACTCACGGCCAGGCTAAGATATGCTAGTGGGAGAAGAGAGTTCAGTTAATTGCAAGATAATTGAGCCAATTTACAATTAGCGAACTGGTTTGTGCCATACCCATTGAGGTCTAGGTCTCGATTTTGCCACCTCTCCCCTGCTGCAGCTAATTAGAGGGACCAGCCAGAGAACATGGACTACGGGGAGCAAGTGAAGGTGAAGATACGTTGCTTGTTGGCCTCATCTCTGGTTAACCCTCCATCACTTGCCCTGAGACTGACGTGTCTTTCCTGTGTTCAGGCCCCAAGACACATTATAGCAAATCCCTGGGTGGGGGGGATGCTATAGCTCTGGGAGATCATGTGACTGAAGGCCCCTCCCACAGTCCATTACGGAGATGGAAAGGCAGACCTTATCCAGAAGCATCATGATAGGGAGAGGGACCAAGGCAATGGGATTTTCCAGTGGGGGGGTGGGGGGGGCGGAGAGATTGGGCTCGACTCGGAATGCGGCATGGGCACGTGGGCGTTTATAGCCAAGGAGCAGGATGGGAGTCGGTGGGTGGAAAATTACTAAGAGGAAACATCAGGAGTATGGGGGATTCTGGCTAAACAGAGCCAACAGGATCCTCTGCTGAAGACAGGCCGGGGTGATCAAGGCATCGCCTGGGGGATGGTGGAGGATGAGCAATGTGATTGGGTATGGAGGGTGGGGGGTTCTGGTTAAACTGACGGAGCAGGGTTCTTGCCAAAACTGGCTCCTACGAGGAAGTGCACAGATGGGCCTAGGAGTAGGTTCTGGAGCCTGACTAAAGTTTGGTCAAGAAGAGAATCTCTTGGAACTGGAGGGTATTATGCTGAGTGAAATAAGTCAAACAGAGAAAGACATGTATCATATGACCTCACTGATATGAGGAATTCTTAATCTCAGGAAACAAACTGAGGGTTGCTGGAGTGGGGGGTGGGGTGGGAGGGATGGGGTGACTGGGTGATGGACACTGGGGAGGGTATGTGTTCTGGTAAGCGCTGTGAATTGTGCAAGACTGTTGAATCTCAGATCTGTACCTCTGAAACAAATAATGCAATATATGTTAAGAAAGAAAAAAAGAAGAAGAAGAATGTAGCAGGAGGGGAAGAATGAAGGGGGGGAAATCGGAGGGGGAGAAGAACCATGAGAGACGATGGACTCTGAAAAACAAACTGAGGGTTCTAGAGGGGAGGGGGTTGGGAGGATGGGTTAGCCTGGTGATGGGTATTGAGGAGGGCACGTTCTGCATGGAGCACTGGGTGTTATGCACAAACAATGAATCATGGAACA